>NC_057359.1:72262439-72564661 GCF_016509475.1 Prionailurus bengalensis | reverse complement strand
AGAGAGAGAGAGGGAGACACAGAATATGAAACCATATTCTCCAGGCTCCAGGCTCTGAGCTGTCAGCACAGAGCCTGATGCGGGGCTCAAACCCATGAACTGTGAGATCATGACCTGAGCTGAAGTCAGACGCTTAACTGACTGAGCCACCCAGGCGCCCCGGAAGAGGTTTTAAAAATATATATATATATTTTTTAGTGTTTATTTACTTTTGAGAGAGAGACAGAGCGCGAGTGGGGGAGGGGTAGAGAGAGAGGGAGACACAGAATCGGAAGCAGGCTCCAGGCTCTGAGCTGTCAGCACAGAGCCCGGCACGGGGCTCTAACTCACAAACTGTGAGATCATGACCTGAGCCTAAGTCAGACGCTTAACCGACTGAGCCACCCAGGTGCCCCAGAATGAAGAATTTTAATGTTATATTTTTGAAAAAAAGAAAGATTCACACGCTGCTCAAAGCATCTACAGCCATTATCCCATCTACAAATGGAAGATCCTTAGAAGAGATACGCTGATAAATTCTTTGTTTCTTCCCAGCACTCACACTTTCACCTCCTCCGAAGGAGGTTTCCATACCAGACCCTATTTCTTGACAATCAGTATTATGTGAAATGGAAATTTTTTTTTCTTCCAAGTGAGCCTTCTCTATGAATATGATCTGAAGAAAATGTATTGTTAGCCGAAGCTAACATTCATGGAAGACTTTAGAATACAAAATACATCAAAAAGTTATTTTTTTCCCCCTACTGCCTTGAGGGCAAGTGGACTTTTTGGTACTAATGAGCTCATTAGCTTAGTTACAGCAGTTAATAAGCTACTCTTGAGAATGTGCTTCATGGCATCCTATAACCCTCCCACTTTCCTTTGATGATGGCAATACCATTTTCTAAATGCAAGTTGCCACATACTGAGATGTTAGATTCCAACCCCCCACATTGATCATATATGAAATTTAGTACTCCAGTGATCCTGGAATGAGGCTCTAACTCCATGTGGGCAAATTAGGAGCATGCCATAAAGTGCATGAAACTTTGTCGCAAGGTTACATTTTTCAGCCCCATTCCTTAGGCCATATTTCATACATATATGCATCACAAAGATTAATGTTCATAATAATATTAATAGCTCACATGACTGCAGGGGTTATTTTAAAAATATGGGCTATAGGTACAGCCCATGAAGAGCTTACCATTAAGAGGTGGGGGAAGAACATTTTTACAAATGAAGAAAATAGAGGGCTAAGTGCTGAATTATCTGATACAGAACATGAGTATAGTGTAGACTCTGATGTTAACCTGACCATCTGGACCCTTACAACCTGCCATGTCACACAAATTTCTAGGCAATATGTAATTCTGCTTTGACTCTAAGGCACAACAGAGACATTTCTGTTATTGTTGTGTAAATGAAACTAACTTTAATGTGATTTTCTTTAGTTTTCATATTTGTTGCTGCTTCTCTGCCAGAGCTCTCCATCTACAAATTTATTTCTCTGGGAAGACTTTTGGAGTCAATATCAGTATGTGGAATAGGTCTATCATTCCTTCCCCTGGCAGTTGGCAAAACGTCTGCTCAATTTATGGACATTATTGGTCATTTTTTTTTTTTCATTCTCAGCTTGGGTATTTATTGGTCTCTAACTCAGTCTTAGATGACGCCTTAGATTACTATGTTATTTCTGAAATCAATCACATTATTGTGCTGATGTTCATAATAGGAAGCAGCCAATGGGGATGAAATTTGTGATGCAGTCAGCTGTTGACTAGATGCCATAAATCTCCTATACCTTTCATCAAACAGATTAACAGATTTCCTTCCAGAATATTTTCTTGGGTTGAATATTAAAGCTAGTAATGTGGGTAAACATTTTTACCTTCAAGATATGAAATAGAGTGTGAATGTGGTCCTTGAAATTGGCACAGCACATCTTCCCCCTGGGGAGACCAGTTTTGCAGTTGATTATTTGAATAAAATCACAGATATAGGAGGACAGTAGGGAAGAATTCCCAGCCATGTTCATAATTAGTTGACTGTATTGCTGATACATATCCAAACGTTGTTCCTTCATAATAGAATTAGCCAGAGAAACGTGTGCTTAAATGAACACCCCTAATGCATATCTAATGCAAATTTGTGCTCTTTATTTTTCTTTCCTTTGGATATAAACTGTTTTTTTTTTTTAACTTTTTAAAAAATGTTTATTTTTGAGAGAGAGAGACAGAGAGACAGAGAGACAGAGCGTGAGTGAGGGAGGGGCAGAGAGAGAGGGAGACACAGAATATGAAGCAGGCTTCAGGCTCTGAGCTGTCAGCACAGAGCCTGATACGGGGCTCAAACTCACAAACCGTGAGATCATGACCTGAGCCAAAGTTGGATGCTCAACCGACTGAGCCACCCAGGTGCCCCTAAAGTGTTTTTAAATGGCTTATTTCCTTGTGATAGTGAAAGCTTTGGGCATTTCATGTAGAACCATATTTTTATTTACTTTATTATTACTTTTTAAAGTTTATTTATGTTGAGAGAGAGAAAGAGAGAGAAAGTGTGCATGCACGTGAGCAGGAAAGGGGCAGGGAAAGAGGGAGAGTGAGAATCCCAAACAGGCTCTGTGCTTGCAGCCTGATGCGGGGCTCGAACTCACAAACTGTGAGATCATGACCTGAGCCGAAATCAAGACTCGGGCACTTAACCAGCTGAGCCACCAAGGTGCCCCAGAGTCATATTTTTATTACCACCTATTGTAACGTCTGTTGGGTTGATTTTGGGGGTATTTTTAAATAGCAGCCACCTGCTTTCTTGTGTACCATTTGTTCTGAGCAGAAGTGGCACTAGCTGCCATGTCTCTCAAGCGTGGTGGGGATATCTGTGACAGGCCAGACCCAGGCCAGACCCCATCAGTACTAAGAAGGCTTCAGGGTATAACACTGATGCAGAGGTAAGTCTATTTCCAGCAGCTGTCTTGCTCTGGAAAAGCTTGTGGAGGCAAGATTTGGCAGAGGGAGTTGTTACACAACACTTCCATACTCATTTGAATGCTCCTTCATGCAGCCTTTTCTCCTGAGGTTTTAGCTAACCTCTAAGGTCAGTCCCAATCAGGGCTTCAAGTGGACCTCTTCATTGTGAGCCTTTCTAGATTTATTTATTTTTATTTTTTAGTTTTTATTTTGAAAAGTTTATTTATTTATTTTGAGAGAGAGAGAGAGTGCATGCCCAGCACATGCGAGTAGGGGAGGGGCAGAGAGAGAGGGAATCCCAAGCAGGCTTCGCACCCTCAGCACAGAGCCCAATGTGGGGCTCGAACCCATGAACAGTGAGATTGTGACCTGAGCCGAAGCCAGGAGTTGGATGCTTAACTGACTGAGCCACCCAGGTGTTCTGAGGCTTTCCAGATTTAATGGACCTGGACTTTGGGACCATACATCCCATGGCTTGAATGCTGGCTCTATCTTTTACTATTGGTGTGACTTTTGTTTTGTTTTTTTTAATTTTTTTTTCAACATTTATTTATTTTTGGGACAGAGAGAGACAGAGCATGAACGGGGGAGGGGCAGAGAGAGAGGGAGACACAGAATCGGAAGCAGGCTCCAGGCTCTGAGCCATCAGCCCAGAGCCCGACGCGGGGCTCGAACTCACGGACCGTGAGATCGTGACCTGGCTGAAGTCGGACGCTTAACCGACTGCGCCACCCAGGCGCCCCTATTGGTGTGACTTTT
This sequence comes from Prionailurus bengalensis, assembly GCF_016509475.1. NCBI lineage: Eukaryota > Metazoa > Chordata > Mammalia > Carnivora > Felidae > Prionailurus > Prionailurus bengalensis. The sequence continues at coordinate 72,560,954 of NC_057359.1, read as the reverse complement.
GAATGTGACTTAAGCTCTTAGGAGCTCTTAGGGGCTCTTAAGCTCCATATTCATATCTATAAACTACATGAGAAAAAACCATCTACCTTGCAAGGTTTTCTGTGAGAAATCAGTCAGATAGTATATATCTAATAGACTGATGTTGAGTAGGATTTCAGTGAATGCTGTCATGATTAAAATTATTGAGGTTTGGGGTACCTGGGTGGCTCAGTCGGTTGAGCGTCCGACTTCGGCTCAGGTCATGATCTTGCAGTTCGTGAGTTTGAGCCCCTCATCGGGCTCTGTGCTGACAGCTCAGAGCCTGGAGCCTGCTTTGGATTCTGTGTCTTCCTCTCTCTGCCCCTTCCCTGCTCATGCTCTGTCTCTCAAAAATGAATAAACGTTAAAAAAAATTGTTTTTTAATAAAAATAAAATTATTGAGGTTTGAACAGAATTCCCTGGTACAAAACTGATACTAGTTTTTGTGAGTCTTTTACTCTCTTTTCATCTACTTGGTGTTTGGTAGGTGTGAGTTACCTCTGTTGGATAACAAACACAGAGGTAATGTATACCTGTCTTGTTATTTATACTTATAATGTACTGAGGTTTCCTTCCTCAGGGGCTTTGCTCATATCAAAGTAACATTTGTTGCATCTTGAGCAATGATAAAGTAGTAGTGTGCTATCAGTGAACAGTTCTTTAAGTATTTACTATGTAAAACATATAATTTTTTAAAAGAAATTTATGATTGTTTTATTTATCTTATTTATTTATTAATTATAATTTTTTTTTTAGTGTTTATTTTTGAGACAGAGTGTGAGTGGGAGAGGGCAGAGAGAGAGACACACAGAATCTGAAGCAGGCTCCAGACTCTGGGCTGTCAGCACAGAGCCCGATGCGGGGCTCAAATCCACAAGCTGTGAGATCATGATCTGAGCCAAAGTTGGATGCTTAACCAACTGAGCCAACCAGGAGTCCCTAAAACATACTATTTTAAGTAGGCATTGTGGGGGTGCAAGAGATTGCAAAATAAAGAGTCTGTCCTTTACGAACTGGCCATATTTTGGGAAGACATAATATATTCATAGAAAGATGTTAAACCCTCAAGCATGTGATGATAAACGGTAGCTGTTCATACTAGTATTCCATTTAGGTTCTCAGCTGAGGGTGTGCATAAAAACCAAACTTGGAACCTTGTAGAAATGTGGTTGCCAAGAACCCAACTCAGTACTACTGATTCGGAAGAATTATCTCTGGGGAAGGGGAGAGGCTGTGAGGCTCCAGATGGGTGTTTTTCCAAAGCCCCATAGGCAAGTCAGATGTACACCTTCTGTTTAGAACTATGTGTTTAATCCAAGCCATGCTAGAATCCTCTCTAAATATCTCTTGCCAAGAGTCTCTCCAACTTGAGTAGCTGTGGAATGGAAGGCATAGAGTCACGAGCCCAGGTTGTCTACCACTAGGCACCTTCCTGAGTTGCTGAACCTTAGTTCTTAGAGACCAAGCTATTGATGTCTCACCAACTCCCAAATTAATATTTTTGGTATTAATTTTTTTATTTAAAAAATTTTAAAGTTTATTTATTTTGTGAGAGAAAGAGAGAGAGAGAATGAGCAGAGAGCATGAGCAAGGGAGGGGCCGAGAGAGAGGGGGGAGGGAGAAAATTCCAAGCAGGCTCTGTGCTGTCAAACTCACAAACTGCAGAGATCATAACCTGAGCTGAAACTAAGAGTCAGACACTCAACTGATCGAGCCACCCAGGCTCCCCATGTTTTTGGTATTAATTAAAAAAAAATCTTGTATTCCCAACAAAAACCACCATGTCTTCCATTATTCTTAGTTGTGTCCAAGGATGGAAGGCAGTTTAGTTATCTTCTGTATTCTTATACCTTTAGAATCTGTGCTTCTCCCTTAATCCAATTATCTATCACTGGATTCCTTCCCACTGTCTCCAATGTGCTGTTTAGAATTCCAGTTTCAAGGTCCATAAACCTGCATAACCTACACCCTCAATCTCTCCACTGCTGTTCCCTCTATTTCCTGCTATAACTGAACCCTGGTTTTAACTGGAAGATATTTTAGATGTCAACAATGACTGGGCAGCCTTATGAAACATTAACCACCTGTTCGGTTGGCTGCTCACGTACACACAAATATACTTGTGTCTTGGAGTGTTTTGGGCTGGTTGATATGTCTAAAGGTTTGATGCTTTGAAGGGAAAAACATGATGAGGGCCAAGAAGCCTTGTGTCTGGTAAACATGTATGAAAAGGGAATTAATCTCTGTGGGCAAATATGGGACTTGTAAGGTAGGCAGGGTTGGAGGATTTATGAAATGACCATCTGGTTCTGGTCCCATAACTGCTAATGATTTGAATCTGCACTGACCAGAGACTAACTCCTTTTTAAAAATCTCGGAATCAAGTGACTGGTCAGGTGGGTTGAGCTGTTGTATTGAAGTTCTTACGATAACTTGAGTGACAACAGATGAAAGCCTGTTCTGGGAGGCCTCCCTCAGGGAAATAACTCTGGGGTTCTGCAGCAGTCCAAGCATCCATAGTGGGATGGAGGCAAGTGCAATTCCATGAAATCTACCTGTTCTGTATCAGAAGCTCGTTTAAGAGAAGCCACCTACTTCTAAGGCCAAGAATGGTCTTTGGGGAGTAGGGAACAGATCACACCATTTTCCTCTATCTTGAGTGCTTTATCTCAATAAATGCCCTTATGTTGTAAAAGCCTGGATGTCAAGAGTGCTTAATTTTCGTGGCTTTCTACAGACTGGGGAGAAAACTAAAAAGCAGGATGAAAAACAAAAGTTGTATATATTTTTTCCTCTGTATTTAGGTATGACTGGGATTGTTGGTTGCATTTGAGATTATTATGACCTCCTTATTTTATATTTATTATGCTTTCTTTAATAAAATGATATCTGTAAACTCCCCATAACTGCATGAGAAATTTAGCATGTTCATTTCTTCCCTTTGCCTCATTGCTCAGAGTTTTTGAAATAATTTGGAACTTTCAAATTATTTTTTTTTACCTTGTTCAACTTTATTTATTTAAAAAATTTTTTAATGTTTATTCATTTTTGAGAGAGAGAGAGTGCGAGCCGGGGAGGGGCAGAGAAAGACTTTCTTTTACATGAGGTAGAGTTTGGCTGGGTCTAAAATGGTAACATCAAAATCCATTTACTTTAGATAGTTTCTGTAAATATTCTAGTGTCTTCTAGTAGTTAAGAGTTGCAGAGAAGAAATTTCATATCAATTTTGTAATGTCAGGCCTGCCTCCCTCTTTGCAGCTGATTTTTTTTCTTTGAAAGATACTTATGGGGCTCCTGGGTGGCTCAGTCAGTTAAGTGTCCAACTTTGGCTCAGGTCATGATCTCGCGATCCGTGCGTTTGAGCCCCGCATCGGGCTCTGTGCTGACTGCTCAGAGCCTGGAGCCTGCTTCAGCTTCTGTGTCTCCCTCTCTCTCTGACCCTCCCCCGGTTCATGCTCTGTCTCTCTCTGTCTCAAAAATAAATAAACGTTAAAAAAAATATAAAAGAAAGATACTTATAAATTGAATGTTTAGACTATACTTTCCTTATTAATTTGCTTTACAAAGTTCAAATATTTCATTTATATTTCATTTAATATTCAGTGGGCAAGAAAACTACATCTATTATCTATTATCATCTATTTTGGAGTTTGTGATCTGATGATACATGGTAGAAGGTACTTGAAAATGTTAATTTTTTTTTTTTTAAATTTTTTTTTCAACGTTTTATTTTATTTTTGGGACAGAGAGAGACAGAGCATGAACGGGGGAGGGGCACAGAGAGAGGGAGACACAGAATCAGAAACAGGCTCCAGGCTCTGAGCCATCAGCCCAGAGCCCGACGCGGGGCTCGAACTCCCGGACCGCGAGATCGTGACCTGGCTGAAGTCAGACGCTTAACCGACTGCGCCACCCAGGCGCCCCGAAAATGTTAATATTTAATAGAACCCTGGGATGGATTATTTCACTGAACAAGGAATTCTTCATAATGTAAACAGTCTTATAATTGGAACATTTTCTTTAAAAATTTTTTATGCTTTATTTTTGAGAGAGAGAGAGAGAGAGAGAGAGAGAGAACGAGAGGGGGAAGGGCAGAGAGAGGGGGAGACACAGAATCCGAAGCAGGCTCCAGGCTCCGAGCTGTGAGCACAGAGCCTGATGCGGGGCTTGAACTCTTGAACTGCGAGATCATGACCTGAGCTGAAGTTGGACACTTAACCGACTGAGCCACCCAGGCATCCCTAATTGGAACATTTTCTATGTATACATGTTTGTAAATTTCATTAAAGTCAGGTATATCTATTTTATCTACTTCTGAACAATCTTATTTTGTATATCTGCAACTGGATTATTTGATGGGGTTCATGTTCTCTCTTTTCCCAGATGAATGGATTCTATCATTACTAAATGTATCTTTTAAAAAAATTGTTTTTAATGTTTGTTTATTTATTTATTGAGAGAGAGAGGGAGAGAAACAAAGTGAAAGCTGGGGAGGAGCAGAGAGAGAGGGAGACACAGAATCCGAAGCAGGCTCCAGGCTGAGCTGTCAGCGCAGAGCCCGACATGGGGCCTGAACCCATGAACCGAGAGATCATGACCTGAGCCAAAGTCGGACGCTCAACTGACTGAGCCACCCAGCCGCCCCTACATGTTTATTTCTAAAATATGAATTATAAGGATAGAAGTTGGGGGTCATAACTAGTGCTTTGCTACTTCCCATTGCAGAGATCAACTGTGGCCATCCTCCGGAAGTGCAGCATGCGGTCCTGGTGGGGAATCACAGCTCCAGGCTGGGCAGTGTGGCTCATTACGTCTGTCAAGAGGGCTTTGAAAGCCCTGGAGGAAAGATCATTTCCATTTGCACAGAGAAAGGCACTTGGAGAGAAAGTCCTTTGACATGCACAGGTATAGACTCTGTTCTGTGGGGCTTTTGTTTCCTGGCAGCAAATGGCCAGCAGGAGCGTGGGACCTGGAGCCATTCCATTGCTCCCTCTGTGTACTGCTTGGCTGTGCCATTTACTTGAGAGGGCACCTGGCTTTAGGTTTGTCAGCTAAATCCTGAAGATTTAGGGGGTAGATTGGGAAAATAGGTTGGATAGAAAATTTTGTGCATCCATCTTTTGAAACTCACCTTAAATCACAGTGAGTCCTATCTCCTCTACTTGGCCGGCTGAGAAATTTTTCTCATGAACCGTTTTCTCAGGGGGGCCTACTTAAGAGTCCTGTGTAGCGCACGTTGACACCTTTTCAGAGAAAAGGTGGTGTAATAGATAAAGAGGTTTTTAATGTTTATTTTTAATTAAATTTTTTTTTTTTTAATTTTGAGAGAGAGAGTTAGCAGAGGAGGGACAGAGAAGGAGAGAGAGAATCCCAAGCAGGCTCTGTGCTGTCAGCACAGCGCCCAAAGTGGGACTCGAGCTCATGAAGCATGAGATCATGACCTGAGCCGAAATCAAGAGTTGGACACTTAACTGACTGAGCCATCCAGGTGCCCCTATTTTTAAATTTTCAGTTGTGGTAAAACACACACAACATAAAATTTAGCACCTTAATCATTTTTAAGGGTTAAGTATATTCACATTGCTGTGCAACCAATCTCCAGACCCTTTTCATCTTGCAAACCTGAACCTCTGTACCCATTAAACAATACCTCCCCTCCACTTCCTCCTCCCCATAGCACCAGCATTTTACTTTCTGTTTCTGTGGATTTGACTAATTTAGATACTTCATGTAAGCAGACTCATGTAGTATTTGCCCTTCTGTGCCTGGCTTACTTCACTTAGCATAATGTTCTGCAGGTTCATCCATGTTGTTGCAAATGATGGGATTTCCTTCTTTTTAAAGGCTAAGTAATATTCCACTGCGTGTGTTTACATTTTGTCTATCTGTTCATCCATTGGTGGGCACTTGTGTTGCTTCCACCTTTTGGCTATTTGAGCATGGATATACAGATATCTCTTTGAGACATCTAAGAGTTATTTAGAGGAAGTGAGGCAAGCTGTCTCATGGGGTGCTGAATTAAACATTTGGGGAAACGTTCCTGGCCCTGAGCCACTTCCGGCGTCACTTTTGGAGAGAGCTGGGCATAGCTTCTGGACCCTCAGCTGTTTGCTTCACTGCTCACCCTGCTCTGCCTCCGCCATCCAGAGTTCAGTGGGGATACAGGGATTAGTCACTACTTGAAAAACCAGTGGGTCTGCATGGGGCATAGTAAGCTATTAATTAGCTGATGCTTGTAGAGCACTTTGAAGAACAAACATGTTATGTAACTGCTAATTATAATTACCGTCCTCAGCCTGCCACCTTTCACGGAGTCTGTGGCTCCAGCTGCAGCTGTTTCCTTGGGTTTATGCAAGCTTTGATTTAAGGAGAGAAAAGGCATTTTCCCTGAGAGCTGTGATCTTTCTGTGAGGAGGCCTCTATGCCCTCAATCAAGATTGGCAGCTAAATTCAATTTCCGCAGATAAAGGGGGTGATTTGCATGCTGATGAATTCACGGTGCAGTGCACACGATCTGGGTGGGTAGGTAGGAGAGGCTTCTGGAAATGTAGTGAGAAATGCTGATTGCCATGGCTCTTGCCCGGCCGAACTCCCTTCTTCCTTCTTTTCCCTGTTTTCACCGATTTCTTCACACCTCTTCTGTACCAGCTCCCTGTGTGTATTTTGTGTTTACCTTCTTCAGTGTCCATTTCTGGGTCTTCCTCCCGTCTTCTGCTTTCCTGCCTAACCTCCGAATGCCTTCTCCCTCTGCTCTCTGTTTTCATTCTGTTTATCCCTCTTTTTATGTTTGAATGTTTTGTTCCAAGTTGGGTGGAATAATTTATCTTCACTTTACCTGGGTTGTTTTTAGTTAAAAATATTTTTGGAGGCCCTGTTTCTTTGGATTAGCAGCATGGATCTGTATATGTTTTTAATGGAGTGTGGACTCCGGCAAGGTGGTGGGACTTTTTTTTTTTTTTTCTTTAAGGCCAGTTTGGACTGGCAACTCCAGACAGCTGAGAATTAGGCAACCATTTTAGTGTCTGGAAAAACCCCAGGTGGAAGCTTGATGTTTAGTGGGTTGGTTTACCTCAAGATCAAAGAGGCTGATTCATTCTTGATAAGACTGTGCCTGGCTTTCATTCTGTTCAGGTCATTTGGCTTTTCATGTTTAGAATCTGAGTTAATAATTATAAAGTGGATGCTCACTCACGCCATGCTCTCAGAAGGGTAATATCTCTATTGAAACACAGATTGTTTATCTGCTGTGATCTGTTCTGAGCCCCCTAACCTGACTCAGGTCCTGACTCCTCTAGGCTGCCTGTGAGCGTCTGCCCCTCTGTTTTGTTGTTGATCTTCCTTTTCAGCCTAGTGAGTGCTCACATGAAGCTCTAATGCAATTATGGAAAAGAAAGATGGAAAAGAAAGGTCAGCTGGAATAAATGGACACATTTATATAAAAGCCACATGGCTTGGATTTGTTTGAATACGTGTATGAAGTTTGGCTGTCAAGCATTATAGCTGCTGTTGATTGTGTACTGACTTAGGTGCCCAGGGCTCTGCTAAGGGTCTTAATGCTTGGTTTCATTTTGTCCTCAAGAAAACCCTATAAAGTAAGTATGTTACATTTCATTTCGTAGATGAGTACTCTGAGACTCATAAAAGTTCAGCAACTTTCACAGGGTCATTCAGTAACTAGTAAATGGCAGAGACAGGATTTGAACTTAGGTCTGGAAGCCTGGAACGCCCACAGTCTCTCTCCTACCAGTGTTTCCCAAGCTTGAATTATTTGAATGCCCCCCCCCACCCCCCGCCGATAATGTTTACCGTAGCAAAAGTATTATTTAATAAATTTCTTTAAAAAAACACAAAATTTAAAATTATAATTTAAATTTATTTATTTTTTTATAGTTTTTTTTTAAATGTTTATTTATTTTTGAGAGAGAGAGAGAGCACAAGCGAGGCAGGGACAGAGAAAGAGGGAGACATAGAATCTGAAGCAGGCTCCAGGCCCTGAACTGTCAGCACAGAGCCTGGTGCCGGGCTTGAACTCACAGACTGCAAGATCATGACCTGAGCCGAAGTCAGATGATTAACCGACTGAGCCACCTAGGTGCCCCAGTATAATTCAAATTTATTGATCAAAGAAACTTTGTAGTATGTGTGATATTATGAGTTGGATGACTATGTGTATTTTTTCTAATATACAAAGAAGTCAATGCAAGCAAACATATAAATTTATTCATGTGCCACAAGAAAATCATCCTGAGGTGTACAATGCTTTTTAAGAAAGCACTACCCTAAGCCATGCTATTTCTACCTATTTAATGTGACTTGAAAAAAGGAAAAGAAATATCGAAGAACTCTTACAGCCAAGCATGTACTTATTCAAAGTAGTCACTTTGATTTCAGTGATGCTGCCATTATCGAAATGTGTTGGGTAATTTCTGCCTTTGGAGGTAGTTTATGAGTCATATTAGAAGATCAGTCACTTACCTTTTGAAATCAGATACTGATTTTGACTAGAAGTGACACTGAGCTTGACCATCTGCTTGGATTACCTCAATTCATTCTCTGTGAGCTTTTACTGTTTCTAAAATAGAGAAAAAGGATATAAAATTGGAAACCAAGAGAGTATGCTGGATTAGTCCCTGTCCACACTGAGATTTCTGAAGGAATAGTCTATGCCCACTTTCTCTGTCTGCACCCACACTGCTTCTCCACTCAGCTTCCTGAAGGAGAATCAGGCATCCAACACCCTCACTCCATGGTGGCTCTCTCGCCAAGGTCCACTAGTGATCATGTGCCAAATTCATGTTCTAGTTTCAGTCCTCATTCCTCTTAACCTTTCCACAACATTTAGCATTGTTGATCAGATATCCATATCCATCCACTCAATCAACCAAATAATAAATATTAAAAAAAAATACAAGATAGTCTATTAGGTTCTGGGAATAGAGAGATTAACCCAGTCTTTGCCATCATGGAGCTCACATTCAGGAGAGATTCAGGAGACATTAAGGAGACATTAAGTAACCAGACAAAATTATTTAGTTACAAATGTGGTAAGTACTGCAGAGAAATACTTGATGCTAGTAGAATACTCATATATATGTGTGTGTGTGTGTGTGTGTGTGTGTACGTGTGTGTGTATATATGTATATATATGTACACACACCTTTACATACATACACACACACACACACACACACACACATACATACACACATGCATGCACCACATAAAGAATCCAAAGCAAACCAAAGGTACTTTATTACCTACTGAAGCTTTGGTTCCCCGACTCTAGTGAATAGTTCAACTGGATGGTGTGGGGCCCTCCTTTTTTTTTTTTTTTGTTTTTTTTTAAGCCAGAGAGGCCTAAGTGTCCTATAACTGGACAAGGCAAAGGCCTGCTCTGCCCGCAGTCAAACCTCGGATCTCATCATGACGCTGTGGGCACCCTGTCAGGGGACAAAGAGCCATGTGAGAGAAGAAAGAGATGGAGGTTTTCCCTGGTGCCGTGATGATCTGCTCCAGGTCCTTCTTGGGCCGGAGGTGAGGAGATTGTGGGGAACTGGTGGCAAGGAAGGGAGATAACTTTCGAGGAAGTGGACACTCCTTCAGATCTTCCTTCCCTGACTTCCAGGCACCCACCAGCCAGCCTCCTCCTCCCTCTCTTCTGCTCTTTCTCCTGTAGGTTCCCGTTGGGTTCCATGTTTCCCAGCATTCTGCCTTTGGGCTCATCTCCGTGTCCTCCCTGGACGTTCCACCTGCACCCACAGCTTCAGTGACCATCCACACATGGCTGACTCTCAGGATTATTTCTCCCCTGGATATTCTGCAGATAACTCCTATCTGGCATGTTCTGAACACACTCGTTAGTCTTTTCCTCACAAACCCAGGGTAGCCCTCCCTGTGTTTCTCAGGAGAACAATAAAAGGCAATCCATTCAGACTGTCAAGCTCGAAAACTGGCAGTCAGCCTCAACTCCTGACTGTCCTTATCGCTCACCTCCTGTTGTGTCTCCCTCAGAAGTGTCTCATGGCTTTAAACACAAGGCCCTGAGACCATTCCTCCCCTTCTTTGCTGAATAACCTCTGCAGTGCCTTGGCTTTTGGCTTTGGAGTCGGACAGGCCTACTTTTGAATCCTGACTTGACAGCTTACAACCCATATGACCTCTGGCAGGTTACTTAACTTCTCTAAGCCTCATGTCTATAAAATGGACACAATAATGTCAAGCTCATGGGCTTATTTTAAATTAATTCTTTGGGCGCCTGGGTGGCTCAGTCGGTTGAGCGGCCGACTTCTGCTCAGGTCATGATCTCGTGGTCCGTGAGTTTGAGCCCCGCGTCGGGCTCTGTGCTGATAGCTCAGAGCCTGGAGCCTGTTTCGGATTCTGTGTCTCCCTCTCTCTGACCCTCCCCCGTTCATGCTCTGTCTCTCTCTGTCTCAAAAATAAATAAACGTGGGGCGCCTGGGTGGCGCAGTCGGTTAAGCGTCCGACTTCAGCCAGGTCACGATCTCGCGGTCCGTGAGTTCGAGCCCCACGTCAGGCTCTGGGCTGATGGCTCAGAGCCTGGGGCCTGTTTCCGATTCTGTGTCTCCCTCTCTCTCTGCCCCTCCCCCGTTCATGCTCTGTCTCTCTCTGTCCCAAAAATAAATAAACATTGAAAAAAAAAATCTTTAAAAAAAAAATAAATAAACGTTAAAAAAAAATTTTTTTTTAAAAATAATAAATTCTTAATATATTAAAAAAATTTTTTTTTAATATTTATTTTTTTGAGAGAGAGACAGAGCATGAGCAGGGGAGGTTAGAGAGAAAGGGAGACACAGATTCCGAAGCAGGCTCCAGGCTCTGAGGTGTCAGCACAGAGCCTGATATGGGGCTCGAACTTGTGAGAGGTGAGATCATGACCTGAGCTGAAGTCGGATGCTTAACCAGCTGAGCCACCCAGGTGCCCCTAATTCTTAATATATTTTTTCTAGTTTTATTGAGAAATAATTGACCTACATCACTGCATAAGTTTAAGACGTACACCGTGGTGGTTTGACTCATGTATATGGTGAAATGATTATCATGGGGTTATTTTGAAAATGAAATAAATGACACTTTTAAAGTACTATACATACTGTCAGACCCATAGTAATTACTCAGTAAGTGTTCACTGTTGCTTCTTATGACTGCTGTTAAAATGAGATCTTTTTTTTGTAAGTTTATTTATTTATTTTTGAGAGTGAGAGAGAGAATAAGGCGGGGAGGGGCAGAGAGAAGGAGAGATAGAATCCTAAACAGGCTTTGCACCATCCGCACAGAGCTGGATGCGGGGCTCAAACTCACGAACTGTGAGATTATGACCTGAGCTGAAGCTAGACACTTAACCAACTGAGCCACCCAGGTGCCCCAAGATGAGATCTAGTCTTTAAAGATCTATCAGTGTTGCCATATTGTAAGTGCTGAGTAAAGAGTATCCTGTTCTTACAACCTCCAGTTCTACTCCGGTGTCTACTTCAACAAATACCAGAATCATCTTTCTAAAAAAAAAAAGTTCCATTTTCCTGCTTTTGCTCACGGGAGTAAGTCTGCACTTAGTCTGGCGGGCAGGATCGAGCCCAGTATGTTCTGTCTACGTCCACAGCCTCATTTCCTGTCATTCGCCCTTCTCAGTGCCTTACGCTTCTCTGTCACTCAACACCGTGAATATGCCACACCCTCCTGTAGCTCCAGACCTGCGTTAGGTTCGCTCTGCTTGGGTGTCTTCCCCCCTCTTTAGCCATTTGTCCCTTAAGGTCATGCCCTCCACAAAGCCAGCTTCCCCAGGTCTTCCAATGACAGTGGGTGGCTCCTTTCTCTCTACCCTGTGGTACTTGTGTGTAACTTTGTTCTAAGATTTATTGAGTTGTACTTACCTGCTTCTATGTCTGCTCCCTCCGTTAGACCACACATTCCCAAGGGAACGTTCTGATATGTTCTGATCATTGTCACAGCCCAGTGTCTGGCATGAGAAGATTCATCATTCAGTGAATGGTGAATAAAGAACCCTGGAGCCAGTTCCAAAGAGAACTTCCAGAAATGTTTTCAGTTATCAGTACTGTTAGAATGAGGGCATCTCTTTTAAAAAGGCAGCATTAATGTGGATGTTTAATACCTGATGTGTTTATAAAGAGGTCTTTCCACCTGGTGACACCTGGAGGGAAAAGCAAGCAAGTTTTGTTAAACGGCCCCTTGGGATGAAATATCTGCCATCCCTGTAATCAGATCTCGGTCCATCCGTGCAAGAGAGCACAGGCAGGAGGCAGATGGCAATTTTGAGATGTCATTTGCTGTTGTCATAGTGAATGAGCAGAAGGGAAGGACAAGGAAGGAAACTTTCATGTCTCCTTTCTAATCTCTGGTTGGATAGCAGGGGGGTCCTGAGTGAGAAGAACATTTGCCTCACTGGCGGTCAGAGACAAGGTGAGGGGTGGGATGTTTCCTTTTCTTTCTGGACCAGGTGGCGAGTTGGTATCAGAGTGATGTGTGAGTGAGCAGGGGAGTCCAGGGCTCCAGGGACTTTGAAGGGTGATGGGGAGGGAAGGGTCCCGGAGTATTTGGGGCTTGTTCACGCTAATGAAAGACTGGCACCAACGTCATCTTCGTGCTCCTCAGGGCGGCAAACAGATAGGATCTTTACATCTCTTAGGATACTCATGTCCACAACTGGAATATTTCTTTGATTTCATTTTATCTGTGCTCTGGGAAAAGCATTGATGTAGAGACCCAGGAATGCTTTAGACAGCCATAGGTGATCCTCTGGTGTCTCACCAGAAATTTGCCTGGTTTCCTCTCTCTGCCTGTATTTATTCTCACTTACTGATGGCTGACCTGGGTTTACCCGAGACCCAGTAATGCTGCTGATGGGGTGATTTAGTAAAGATGTAAAATCTTCTTTGGCAAAGAGATCATCCGTAGATCACAGTCTGATGGTGGCATTGGTTGTGAGTACAGGGGAAATGAGTCAATCCTACAGGTACCCAAGGTACAGGTCAGGCTCTCTTTCCCATGTTGGAGGCTGAGAAGGGAGAGACAGGGGATGAGATGAGGGGAGGCATCTTCTGAGATGGGGAATTCTCTTTCTCACCCTTCTTGTAATCAATCTCCTCCTCCTCCTCCTCCTCCTCCTCCTCCTCCTCCTCCTCCTCCATGTTCATTCACTTTTGAGAGAGAGAGAGACAGAGTCAAGCAGGGGAGGGGCAGAGAGAGAGGGAGACACAGAATTTGAAGCAGGCTCCAGGCTCCAAGCTGTCAGCACAGAGCCTGATGCAGGGCTTGAACCCACAAATGGCCATATCATGACCAAAGCTGAAGTCGGACACTTAACCCCCTGAGCTACCCAGGTGCCCCTTTCTCACTCTTCTTGATGGGAGTCTTATCTTGGGTTTCCCAGAAAGCAGAGCCTGTGGCAGAGGGCTTACATTTATTCCACAAGGGGGAATGACACCCTGGGAAGCAGGAGTGGGGTAAGGTGAGTAAAGCAGGGGAGGAAAGAGAGCCAGTACAATCCCTTGGAAACTGTGTTACCTCAGAACCAATGCCCTCATATGGTTTCCCATACTGCCAAATTTATTACGTGAAATACACACAATATTTAAGCAGAACAACTTGAAGAAATCTGTGGCTTTCTGATAGATCAGGATTAAGTAGCTTCAGTTAGAGGAGCCCCAGAAGTATCCAGGGACCTTGTGGGGAATTTATGTAGTTTACCCCACACTGCTGCTGAAGAATGGCCCTGTGTGTGGTGATGCATGTCATTTCCTTGTTGGGAACAGCAGTGACCTGGAAATAAGAGCATTGTGTCAGCCAGGTCAGATGGGGAAGCCAGAAACAGATCTTACCTATGTGGCTGCAGGAAGATTCAGGGCTCAGCTCTGGGCCTCTCCATCCCACATGAGTGGAACGCCAGTGGCATCCAGTGGCCTGCCAGGCCAATCACAGGTTGGAATTCTTACCCACACTCAAGTGGCTATCCGTCTTTTCTTTTCCTTTCCTCCAAGTCAGGTAATGGGCCAGGCCCATCTTTGATGAAGATGAATTGGGTGATTGGCCTGGGGCAGCTCGAATTGCCTGATTTGGCTTCTGAATCAGAGCATGAATGGTGATTAGCCGAGTTGTCAGCTGCACAGATAAACTACGTACATCATGATTGCCATTGGGATTTTTCCAAAGCCCATTGATGCATTTTGTGAGTGGACTCTCTTTTTCTGTTTTAGAAATAATTGCAGAAGTTAATGATGTATCAGTGTTTAATAACAGCTGTGTGAGGTGGCAAATAAACCCAGGAAGAACAGTCTCCAAGATTATCTATGTGGTAAGTAAAATGATCAACATTTTCTTGACAGGGCAGAAATAGTATGCGACAGGAACGTGACTTGGAGGGACTTCCTGCTCTAAGGTCTTCTCAATCTAATTGCCTGATTGTCCTTTTAAAAAGTGATCAGAATTTTTAACATAGTCTGGTGTATTTTATTTTACATTCTGTGTTTAATATATTTGTCATTTGACAGAGTATACGTGTGGGGGATATATTTATATTTGGCATCATCACTATCGCTTGTTTCCAAGCACTTGTATTTCACTCCTCCAGAGGGGGCCTGGAAGCATCTGCTGACTGGGTGACAGGATGCAGAGAGTGGCTCTCAGGTTGTGACTGCCTCCTTGATGGCTGGTCATTCATGTCATTTTATGTCACTTCTTAGGGTGAGACTTCATCATCAGATACCCGATAGCAGAAACTTAACCTATTCATCTCCCCTGGGTGTGCAGTGTAGTAGGGGAATGGGATCCAGCCCCACAAAGTGTCTCTCTCAGTTGTTTTTTTATTTCTTTAATTTTTTAAATGTTTATTTGTTTTTGAGAGAGAGAGGGACCAAGACTGTGAGTGGGGGAGGGGCAAAGAGAGAGGGAGACAAAAAATCCCAAGTAGGCTCCAGGCTCTGAGCTGTCAGCACAGAGCCTGATGTGGGGCTCGGACTCACGAACCGTGAGATCATGACCTAAGCTGAAGTCGATGCTTAACCAACAGAGCCACCCAGGCGCCCCTGTCTATCGTTTTAACTGGAGTCATGGTGGGTTCTTTTTTCTTTCTCTCTCCCAAAGATACACATAAAAGGACAACGGTTGCACCCTGTGGAATCAGTTCATGAGGAGACTGTCAACTTGACCACAGACAGCAGGACCCCCGAAGTGTGCCTAGATCTGTACCCAGGCACCAACTACACCGTGAGCATCTTCACTGCCCTGCCCACACGCTCCGTGCCCACCATCATTGGGTTCCAGACAGCTGGTAGGTAGAGGTGAAGTCTCATTGCCTCCTAGGAAACGTTAAGCACAGGATGTGGGGAAGTGTACTTCAGAATCAACTGGGCATGAGAGTTCCCACTTATTTTCTGAGATCTGTAGCCAGGAGGATGCAGTTACTCCAGGGGTCAGAACCAGCGCAGGTCTAGTAAGAGAGATTCCTATCTTACTGATACACCGATGTATTGTTTCACAGCTGGGTCCCTGGTTGAAATGGAAAGTAATGAGACATTTAAAAGAGGAGAACATTTGGTGACAGTGCAGCCAATTCCCAATTATCCAAGGAACTAGAGAGTAGCCATATAGCTTATCTTTGGTCAGAAAGGGCAAGGTCATTTCTTACTCTTGCTATAAGAGAGGAGGAGCCAGAGAGGGTGACCCAGCAGCTTTCCATCTAGGTAGGAAACTGACCCCAGGACCGGTGAGGGGTGGGAATCAAGTTGACAGTGAGGGAGTGGATAGGGAAGAGGCAGCCCTAAGATGCAGGAAGGGAGATATTAAGTGAGAAGAGAAGTGGACAGGAAGGAGTTTCAAAAAGTAGTAATAAACCTCACTGCACATAGTTATCACATGATTTTTACAACAATATTGTGACAATTATAATAAATTTTTTTTTCGTAATTTTGGTTATGGGGTGTCAGGACTGATTAAATACCTTATAAGCAAATCTCAAGAAGCCATTAGTGTCATTTATTATTTTGGGTGAGTGGAGGTGGTTCTCAACTAGCTGTTTGATGTCCCACTTAAAATGTACCTCAGCCTTCGGGTATTGCTACCACCAGGAACTGGAAAGTGACATGGATTTGGCAGAAATAATCGAATAGTCTGCTGATCTTAACAATAGAAAGCCAAATATGAAATTACACAGATTAGATTCCTAAGGTACTTATATAAAAAACCCAAAATATTTCTTTCTAAACAAATAATATGTAGGGAAAGATGTTGTAGAATTAATATAACTAAAGAATCTTAGTCAAAATTAATGATAAGCTGCTGTGGGTTTAGTAGGAATAGGTCTTATTGGGGCATATTTCTCACATCCAGTTTTGGCTCAGGTTGTGAGTTTGAGCCCCGCATCGGGCTGTCTACTGTCGGCACAGAACCTGCTTCAGATCCTCTGCCCCTTTCTCACTCTGCCCCTCCCCCACTTCTTTCTCAAAAATAAACAAACATTTAAAAAGGAGTATGTCTTCTTCTCTTTTTCATAAGTTTTAAATTTTAATACAGTACAGTTAACATACAGTGTTACATGAGTTTCAGGTGTAAGATATAGTGATTCAGCAGTTTTCTGCATTACTTAGTGCTCATCACGATAAGTGTATTCTTTTTTTTAATGTTTTATTTATTTTTTTTTGAGGGGGGAAGGGGCAGAGAGAGGGACAGAGGATCCAAAGCAGGCTCTGCACTGACAGCAGTGAGCCTCTGCAATGACAGCAGTGAGCTGATGTGGGTCTTGAACTCACGAACCATGAAATCATGACCTGAGCCGAAGTCAGCCACTTAACCAACAATAAGTGCATTCCACGATAAGTGTACTCTTAATACCCTTCACCTGTTTCATCACCTCCCTCCTTTCTGGTAACCGTCAGTTTGTTCCCTATACTTAGGAGTCTGTTTCTTGGTTTCTCTCTCTCTTTCCTTTTGTCATTTGTTTTGTTTCTTAAATTCTACATATGAGTGAGATCATATAGTATTTGTGTTTTTCTGATTTATTTTACTTAGCATTACACTCTCTAGCTCCATCCATGTCATTGCAAATGGCAAGATTTCATTCTTTTTTATGGTTGAATAATATTCCTCTGTGTGTGTGTGTGTGTGTGTGTGTGCGTGTGTGCGCGCGCATGTGCATGCACCCATGCCACATCTTTATCCATTCATCAGTCAACAGATACTTGGGCTGCTTCCATGTCTTGGTATTGTAAATAATGTTGTGATACACATAGGGTTGCATGTATCCCTTTGAATTGGTATTTTTGTATTTTTGGGATAAAATACCCAATGATGTGATTACTGGGCCATAGGGGTAGTTCAGTGTTTAACTTTTTGAGGAACCTCCATACTGTTTTCCACAGTGGCTTCACCAGTTTGCATTCCTGCCAACAGTGCATGAGGGTTCCTTTTTCTCCACATCCTCAGTAACACTTGTTGTTCCTTGTTTTGTTGATATTAGCCATTCTGACAGGTGTGAGGTCATATGTCATTGTGGTTTTGATTTGTATTTCCCTGGCGATGAGTGATGTTGAGCATCTTTTCATCTATCTGTGGCCATCTGTATGTCTTCTTTGGAGAAATGTCTGTTAATGTCTTCTGCCCCTTTTTAAATTAATTGGGTTATTTGTTCTTTGGGTATTGAGTTGTATCAGTTCTTTATATATTTTGAATACTTTTTATTGGTATGTCATTTGTAGATATTTCTCCCATTCTGTTGGTTGCCTTTTAGTTTGGTTGATTGTTTGCTTTACTCTGCAGAGATTTTCATTTTGATGTAGTCCCAGTAGTTTATTTTGGTTTTGTTTTCCTTGCCTTAGGAGACATATCTAGAAAAATGTTGCTATGGTTGATGTCAGAGAAATTACTGACTGTGCTTTCTTATAGGATTTTTGTGGTTTCAGGTCTCACATTTATTTATTTAAAAAAAAATTTTTTTAATGTTTTTATTTATTTTTGAGACAGTGAGAGACAGAGCATGAACAGGGGAGGGTCAGAGAGAGAGGGAGACACAGAATCCGAAACAGGCTCCAGGCTCTGAGCTGTCAGCACAGAGCCTGACATGGGGCTCAATCCCATGAACCATGAAATCATGACCTGAGTTGAAATCAAAAGTTGATGTTTAACTGACTGCATCACCCAGGTACCCCACAATATTTGTTCCTTCAACCCATGACCATGGAATGTCTTTCCATTTATTTGTGTTATCATCAATTTTTTTTCATCAGGGTTTTATAGTTTTCTTTCACCTCTTTGGTTATGTTTAGTCCTAGGTATTTTATTGTTTTTCATGGAATTGTAAATAGGATTGTTTTCTTAATTTGTCTTCCTGCTGCTTCATTATTGGTGCAAAAGATTTCTGTACGTTGATTTTGTATCCTGTGACTTTGCTGAATTTATCAGTTCTAGCAGTTTTTTGGTGGAGTTTTTAGGGTTTTCTATATGTAGTATCATGTCATCTGTAAATAGTGAAAGTTTTACTTCTTTGTTACCAATTTGGATGCCTTTTATTTCTTTTTGTCTGATTGTTGTGGCTAGGACTTTAAGTATTATGTTGAATAAAAGTGTTGAGAGTGAACATCCTTATCTTGTTCTTGACATTAGGGGAAAAGCTCTCAGTGTTTCCCCATTAAGGATGATGTTAGCTGTGGGTTTTTCATACGTGGCCTGTATTATGTTGAGGTATGTTCCCTCTAAACCTACTTTGCTGTGGGTTTTTTTATCATGAGTAGATGTTGTACTTTGTCAAATACTTTTTCTGCATCTATTGAAATGATCATATGGTTCTTATACATTCTCTTATTGATGTGATGTATCATGTTGATTGATTTGTGAATATTGAGCCACTTTTGCATCCCAGGAATAAATCCCACTTGTTTGTGGTGAATGATTTTTTTTAATGCATTGTTCAATTCATTTGCTAGTATTTTCTTGAGGGTTTTTGCATCCATGTTCATCAGAGATATTGACCTGTAGTTCTCTTTCTTTTGTGGTGTCTTTATCTGGCTTTGGTATCAAGATGATACTGGCCTAATAGAATTAATTTGGAACTTTTCCTCCCTCTTCTATTTTTTGGAATAGTTTGAGAGGAATGGGTATTGACTCTTCTTTAAATGTTCAGTAGAATTCACCTGTGAAGCCATATGGTCCTGGACTTTTGTTTGTTGGGAGTTTATTGATTACTGATTTAATTTCTTGGCTGGTTATTGGTCTGTTCAAATTTTCTATTTATTCCTGTTTCAGTTTTGGTAGATTATATGTTTCTAGGAATGTATCCATTTCTTCTAGGTTGTCCAGTTTATTGACATATAGTTTTCCTAATATTTTCTTACAAGAGTTTGTATTTCTCTGGTGTTGCTTGTTATTTCTTCTCTCTCATTTGTGGTTTTGTTTATTTGAGTCCTCTCTCTCTTTCTCTCTCTTTTTTTTTGGAGCGGGGGGAACGGTCTGGCTATAGGTTTATCAATTTTGTTGATCTTTACAAAGAACCAGCTTTCATTGTTCTGTTCTATTGTTTTTTGGTTTCTATATCACTTACTTCTACTCTAATCTTTATTACTTCCTTCTGGGTTTAGGTTTTGTTTGTTGCTCTTTTTCTGGCTCCTTTAGGACTTAGGTTGTTTATGTGAGATTTTTCTTGCTTCTTGAGGTAGGACTGTATTATTATAATCTTGCCTCTTAGAATTGCTTTCCTGCATCCCAAGGATTTGGGGTCATTATGTTTTCATTTTTATTTATTTCCATGTAATTTTTGTTTTCTTTGATTTCTTGGTGGACCCATTCATTGTTTAATAGCATGTTATTTAACCTCCATGTATTTGTACCCTTTCCAAATTTGTTTTTTGTGGTTGATTTCTCATTTCATAGCGCTGTGGTCAGAAAAGATGCATGGTACAGCTTCTGTCATTTTGAATTTGTTGAGACTTGTTTTGTGGACTGTTATATGGTCTATTCTGGAGAATGTTCCATGTGCACTTGCAAAGAATGTGTATTCTGCTGTTTTAGGATGGAATATTCTGAATATATCTGTTAAATCCATCTGTTCCAGTGTATCATTCAAAGCCGCTTTTTCCTTGTTGATTTTCTGTATGAACGATCTGTTCATTGATGTAAGTGGGGTGTTAAAGTCCCCTCCTATTATTGTACTAGTATTGATTAGTTCCTTTATGTTTGTTATTAACTGGTTTATGTATTGAGTGCTTTCATGTTGGGTGCATAAATACTTACAATTGATCTATTGTCTTGTAGGATTGTCCCCTTTATTATTACAAAGTGTCCTTCTTTGTCTCTTTTTACAGTCTTTGTTTTAAAGTCTTTTTCCATTTTAAGTATTGCTACTTCAGCTTTCTTTTGACGTCTATTTGCGTGATAGATGTTTCTCCACCCCCTTGCTTTCAATCTGCAGGTGTCTATATGTCTGAAATGAGTCTCTTGTAGGCAGCATAGAGATGGGTATTGTTGTTTAATCTCTTCTCTCACCCTATATCTATCGATTGGAGCATTTAGTCCATTTACATTCAAAGTAATTATTGATAGGTATGTATTTACTGACGTTTTGTTACTTGTTTTATAGTTTTAGTTTTTCTAGGGAATAGGTCTTATTGAAAAGACTTCAAACTCGTGTGTCATTATTTAGTCAAAATGACAGCTTGCTGTTCAGTGTCAGCTGTTTTTACTAATACCCAGTCACCTCTACAAGGTAATTTCTCTCCAAGAAAAAGATGGTCTGTAGGGTCAGACAGACGTGGTTTGCATTTTAACTCTGCATTGAAGAGTTAGGTGACCATGGCTGAGTATTTAAATGTCTCCAGATCTCTTTCCTCTGCCTGAAATTTTAAGTGGAATTGGATTAAATTTGCAAGTTAATCTAGTGAGAATTGGGTTATATGGAGGCATCCCAACTGGGAAAAAGTACATTTCTACATTTACTCCCTATTACTTAAGTTTTATCTTTTCTGTTCATATATGCACTGTTGTAAAGATTTGCCATTCTCTTCCTTTATATCCTGCACATTTGGTGATCTGATCTCATTATAAGCTTCATGCTAGTTCTCTTAAAATGAATTGGGAAGTCTTCCATATTTTTTATGCTCTAGAAAAGTTTGTATCACTTTGGAATTTTGCCTTCCTCTAAAGTTGGACACATTTTCTCTTGAGATCGTTAGGTTTTATCCCTTTCGGGAGATAATTCTTTGATAACTTTGTTAATTTATGCTATGACTTTTTAAAAAAATCTGTTTATGTTTCCTATAATTTCTTCAATTTTTTTTAATTTTTAAAAAAAGTTTAGTTTTTTATTAAAAAAATTTTTTTTAGTTTATTTATTTTGAGAGAGAGAGAGAGGAAGCTCATGTGAAAGCAGGGAGAGGGGCAGAGAGAGAGAGAAGAGAGAGAATTGCAAACAGGCTCTGCATGTTGTCAGTGCAAAGCCTGAGGTGGGGCTTGAACCCATGAACCGTGAGATCATGACCTTAGCTGAAATCAAGAGATGCTTAACTGACTGAGCCACCCAGGTGCCCCTATTTATTTTTGAGAGAGAGACAGAGAGTGCCAACGAGTAGGGAGGGGCAGAGAGAGAGGGAGATAGAGAATCCCAAGTATTCTTCATATTGTCAGCACAGAGCCTGACTCAGGGCTCGAATTCATGAACTGAACCATGAGATCATGACCTGAGTTGAAATCAAGAGTCGGACATGTAACTGACTGAGCCTCCCCAGCGCCCCCTTCAGTCAATTTTCATTATTTGTATTTTCCTAAAAGAGTATGGTTGAGATTTTAAGTATATCAGTGGAATGTCATATGGAATATTTACTGACAATTCCTCTGGGGTTACAGGTTATATAACCCCAAGTTATTTTGATTCCTAATTTGGGTTTTCTCTCAAAAGTTGATTAGCTTAGCTTGAGTTGTCTGTTTTATTACTGTTCCTTTCCCTGAAGAATAAACTCTTGGTTTTTTAAGTGTTTTTCTTTTTCTGTGTCATTAATTTCTCCCCTTAGTTTTATTATTTCTTTCTCCTTGATTCTCTTAAGTTGGTTATGTATTGTTCTATTAAGAAATTCTTCCACTGAATGTATAATTCAACATATTTCCATTTTTTCCTGTTTGAGCATAAAAGTCTTTAATGCTTCTGAACTTGAGCATTGGTAGAATTCCTTAGACGCTGATACATATTCTCTTTATCCTTACTTTCTAGGCATGATATAATTGTGATTCTGGTTTTCTCTTTGATTGATTTTCTCTTTGGTTGAAGAAATGTTTATGAGTGTGTTAATATATGTTCTCTTTATGTTTACTTTCAAAGCATTACATAATTGCTATTTTGATTTCCCCATTGACTGAAGGATTAATTATAAGTGAATTATACAAGTGGCAGGTTTTCTTTTTGGGTTTTTTTTTTTTAACATTTAACTTTGTTGTTAATTTCTAGTTTTATTACATTTTGGTATTTTTTGGGGGGGACTTATTGACATTTTCTTGGGGCTTATTATTTGGGAAAGTTTTGTGATAATGTTTGCTTGTGAGTAGAGTAAGATCTGGTCTTCAGTCAACTTTATTAATAAAGTTATTCAGATCTTCTATTTTTTGTTGTATTATTGGTTTTTGGTTACTTGGATCGCCATTTTTCTCAGTTTCTCTCAGAAATCCTAATTGTTTTCTTTCACACATTTTGATGTTCTGATATTTATGTCTTTTTTTTTTTTTTTAAATTTTTTTTTCAACGTTTATTTATTTTTGGGACAGAGAGAGACAGAGCATGAACGGGGGAGGGGCAGAGAGAGAAGGAGACACAGAATTGGAAACAGGCTCCAGGCTCTGAGCCATCAGCCCAGAGCCTGACGCGGGGCTCGAACTCACAGACCGCGAGATCGTGACCTGGCTGAAGTCGGACGCTTAACCGACTGCGCCACCCAGGCGCCCCCTGATATTTATGTCTTAATTGCAGATTCTAACTTTCATTAGTAATAAATGGCTTACTTTAACCTGTATAATATTTTTTGCCTTGGAATATAGTTTGATAACAATATTGGTTTTCTTGATTTCTTTGTGTATCTATTTGCATAATATGTTTTTGTTCACTGTTGTTCCTTTTTAATAAGAAAAATTTTAATTTTCGTGTAGTTAATGTACAGTGTTATATCAGTTTCAGGTGTACAATATAGTGATTCAGAAGTTCCATGCATGACTCAGTGTTCATCATGATAACAGTTTTTTAAAAAAAGATTTTTAATGTTTTTATTTTTTTTTGAGAGAGAGAGAGACCAAGTGCAAACAGAGGAGGGGCAAAGAGAGAGGGAGACACAGAACCTGAAGCAGGCTCCAGGCTCTGAGCTGTCAGTACCAAGCCCTGTGCGGGGCTCAAACTTGTGAACCACAAGATCATGACCTGAGCCAAAGTCGGACACTTAACTGACTGAGCCACCCAGGTGCTCACATGATTAGTGTACTCTTAATCCCCTTCACTTGTTTCCCCATTCCCATATTCTAAACACTTTTGTTCTTAAAAGCTGTCTGAATAACATTGCTGTAGATGTACTCTAGGAAGCAGCATATACTGTGAGCCTTCTTGAGAAAAGCTTTTTGTTTTTTTTTTAATTGAATCTTTACAAAAATTTTTTTTAATGTTTATATATTTATTTTGAGAGAAAGAGATAGAGCATGAGCAGGGGAAGGGCAGAGAGGGAGACAGAAGTCCGAAGCAGGCTCTGCACTGACAGCAGAGGGCCCGATGCAGGGCTCAAACCCACAAATCATGAGATCATGACCTGAGCGGAAGTCAGACACTTAACTAGCTGAGCCACCCAGGCACCCTGAGAAGAGTTTTGTTTTTAAGTAGATAAGTTAAGCAATTTATTTACATTTAGTGTTCTTTGTAATATGATTTTCCTTTCTTCTGTCATCTTAATTTTTTTTTCTTTTTATGTTGCTTTGCTGTGTCCATTGTTTTCTATCTTTTTGCTACATAAATTTCTTTTCCAGTGATTCAGAGAGTATAGATTTTGTTTTTATTCTATGTTACACATTAAAAAACAAACAAAATCCGGGGCGCCTGGGTGGCGCAGTCGGTTAAGCGTCCGACTTCAGCCAGGTCACGATCTCGCGGTCTGGGAGTTCGAGCCCCGTGTCAGGCTCTGGGCTGATGGCTCGGAGCCTGGAGCCTGTTTCCGATTCTGTGTCTCCCTCTCTCTCTGCCCCTCCCCCGTTCATGCTCTGTCTCTCTCTGTCCCAAAAATAAATAAAAAACGTTGAAAAAAAAATTTAAAAAAACAAACAAAATCCTATTTGAATATATATTTTTCTGATTACCAGTGTTCTGAAATAATGTTAATTTCTTCCTGAATAAAGAATTTAGCATTCTGTACTTCCTTTTTTTCCTTCCCCTCTTGCTTCCCTTATGTTATTGGCTTAATACAGCATTTTACTGCCAGCTTCTTATTTTTAATCATTTTAAACATGTATCTTTGTTTATTTTTTAAAAGTTTTTTTTTTTTTTTAATTTATTACTTATTTTTGAGAAGGACAGAGAGAGTGCAAGCAGGGGGCAGGGAGAGAGGGAGAATCTCAAGCAGGCCCCGCACCATCAGCTCAGAGCCTAATGTGGGCTTGAACTCACCAACCGTGAGATCATGACCTGAGCCGAAGTTGGACACTCAGCTGACTGACCCACCCAGGCGCCCTGGCCTTCACTATTTCTAATGCACTTTAAATTCTGTTGTTGGACTTGCATTTCCTTTTGTTTCTTGTCTCATCTAGTTCCTTTTTTTTTTTTTTTTTTTAAGTAAGCTCTAGGCCCAACATGGGGCTTGAACTCAACAACCCCCCAGATCGAGAGTCCCTAGATCGAGAGTCACATGCCCTACAGACTGAGCCAGCCATATTTTCTTTTTCTTTTTGCCTCTCAACCAATTTCCTTTCTGCTATTGCATTCTCTTATTAACTCATCCTTTATCCCGTTTTAATCTATCTTTAAAATTGTTTTACTGAAGTTACAAAACAGATGTTGCCTAATTATACTATTACTTTGCTCAATATTTTTTAAACTTTATTTATTTTTAAAATATTTATTTATTTATTTTTGAGAGAGAGAGAGAGAGAGAGAGCGAGCGCGCACACAACTGCAAGAGGAGAAGGGCAGAGAGAGAGCGAGAGAGAATCCTAAGCAGAGCCTGATGCAGGGCTTGATCTCATGAGCCACAAGATCATCAGTGAGCTAAAATCAAGAGTCAGGTGCTTAACTGACTGAGCCACCCAAGCAATCCAATTGTTTTTCAAAGAATATTTATTCTTTGCCTCTTTGTAGAATTGTTTCACAGGCTTTGTTTTTTCTAGATTACTTCTAGATTATTTTCTAGATTATTTCTAGATTACTTATTTTTTTCTAGATTACAATAAGTAATCTTGTTACTTTATTACAATAAGTAAGAAAAGTTTTATCTAGGTCTGATATTTCCCTCATAATAAAATGGATGGCATTCTCTCTCACTTTGCTTTTTATTGGATGATATTAGTGTGTGCTTTTGTCACATCTCATCTTGAAGGATTTGCTGCTGATTGGATAATCCAGCATCCTTCAGGAAACAACTAGCTGTGAGAAAGCCCACTGGCTTGAGCTTTATTTCTGAGCACTTTGCTGTCTTGATTAGTGAAACTGGTGCTCTCGGACAGTGTCCGTTGTCCGACTTCATTGTGATGCTGTGGTCTACAGAGGCAGGAGAGCACTGAGTCCCTCCTTCTGCCAACACAGGCTCTCTGTCAGGTGGGACCTCCAGGTCCCTGGGCCTCCGTGTAGAAGTCGTTCCATGTCACTGGTCTCCAGTATGCTAAGGAAGGATTATTATTATTATTACTACTACTAGTAGTTGTAATAGTAGTATATATTACTTTTTATCCTGGCTGCCTATCAGCATTGCCTGGTGAATTAAAACAAAATACAGATGTGTATTCACACCTCAGATCTGTGTCTGGG
This sequence comes from Prionailurus bengalensis, assembly GCF_016509475.1. Lineage (NCBI taxonomy): Eukaryota > Metazoa > Chordata > Mammalia > Carnivora > Felidae > Prionailurus > Prionailurus bengalensis. The sequence continues at coordinate 72,534,945 of NC_057359.1, read as the reverse complement.
CCATTCTGATGTTCAGATAGGATCAGGAACTACGAGGCTAAATTGTTCCAAGTGGAGCATCCGTCACTTATGTGTCCTGTTGCCGTCCTTACTTCTAGCCCCTACCTCTGTGGGCACCAGTTTCTTCTCCAGTTCCTTCCTTGAACACTTTGAGGCCATCATGCCTTTGCTTGATGGCAAAGGCATATAGTAGCTCTCGGTATCTTCCTTTCATCTGGTCTCTTCCGCACGGTGCTAAGCAGAAAGATCTTCATGTTTATGCCTTGTGTATGTCAACCCACCCTTCTTTCTAACCCAGATGCAAATTTTGACCCATTTTTACTATTCTCAGTCACTTCTGTCAGGACTGGGGGTGGGAAGTGAGAGCCAGATGCCTTTGTTCACATTGCCATCTTCCCCTGAATTCAGACTATGATGGCTGTGAGTGAGAAATCATACTGAGCTGGGAACCATGCAGGCAGTACTTCTATTTTATGTTTTGTTTGTGAACAGACATATACTGTGTGTGGTAGTCCTTACGTACATATATTTGGCGTGCCTCAAAATCATGCACACACATAGCAATTTTTGCTTCTGATGTCCTTATTAAATCTTTAAAAGGATCTTATAAAATCTTTAAATCTGAGCCTGGGTGGCACAGTGGGTTAAGTGTCCAACTCTCGATTTCAGCTCAGGTCATCATCTCATCATGGGTTGTGAGTTTGAGCCCTGTGTCGGGCTGTGCACTGACAGCGAGGAGCAAGCTTGGGATCCTCTCTCTCCCTCTTTCTCTGACCTTCCCCTGCTCAAGCTCCCTCTCTTCCTCAAAAGTAAATAAATAAATAGGGGCGTTTGGGTGGCTCAGTTGGTTAAGCGTCCAACTTCAGCTCAGGTTATGATCTCACAGTTTGTGAGTTTGAGCCCCGCATCAGATACTGCTGCCGGCACAGAGCCTGCTTCGAATCTTCTCTCCCCCCCCCCCCCCCTGCCCCTCCCCCTCTTGTGCACTCTGGCTCTCTAAAAATAAATAAACTTTTTGAAAAAAATAAATAACAGCTAAAAAGTTGTGAAGATAAAGGGAGAACAAGTGATAGATAGGTCTTCAAATTGTCTCTCATAACCATAGTTTTACATTTTCCAATTATAGCTAAGAATATTTTCTCCCAGCTAATTGCCTTGTGCTGCATGTGTGAGTGATATCTAAAATGCTGTGGGCAATTTTGATTTTGAATAATTTGTTGTCATTATTACTTCTTAGGTAGCAGAGACTCCCATGGGAGAAATGTAGTTTTCTAGGTAGTTATAAAAAGCCTCTTCTTTCTGATAGACATTTAAATTTTTTCTCATTTGACAAAAATGTACTGGCTTGTTAGGAAACTTGCTTTTCCTTGCAAATTAGCCATGGTATTCCTAGACATTCTGTAAGGTGTTTTTTTGTTTTTGTCTTTTGTTTTGAGAGAGTGAGGGAGAACACATAAATGGGGTAGAGGGGCAGAGGGGGAGAGAGGGAATCTTAAGCAGGCTCCACACTCAGCACAGAGCCGGACATGGGGCTTGATCCCATGACTCTGGGATCATGACCTGAGCCAAAATCAGGAGTCAGATGCTCAACCGACTGAGCCACTCAGGTGTCCCTGTGAGTTTTTTACTCATTAGTAACAAACCTCTTCACTCTCAATGACATGTGAAGAAACTAGAACATTGAAGGAATAAATTAGACTGGAGGAGGTATGAAATTACTTTTTTTTTTTTTTAAACCAGCAGTTGAAATAAGTCTGCTCTCTGATTATGTTACTGCCTTAGTTCTCTGAGTAGCTCTTGAAATACTGCCTGCTATGAAGCAAACATCTTGCCTGGCCATCTACTTTCTGATCATCTTCTGGGTAGGAAGCCCCACTCTGAGAGTTCTAATCCATGCTCTTTGACTTTTATTGATCTTTTCCTTATTCTCAGACTTTCTAGCTTTTGACACATTTCCCTCCATGACATTTTACATATGGACTATCCAAGTGATATCCAACTTTCTAAAAGTATCACAGCTTTATTAGATTACATTGATTAATTTTTTTAATGTTTATTTATTTTGAGAGAGAAAGAGAGCAAGCAGGAGAGGGGCAGATAGAGAAGGAGAGAGGATCCCAAGTAGGCTCCTCCCTGTCAGCACAGAGCCCGACATGAGGTTTGATCTTTCATGGACCGTGAGACCATAACCTGCGCTGAAATCAAGAGTGAGACGCTTAACTGACTGAGCCACTGAGGGGCCCCCTATTAGTTTACATGGATTTTTAAATATGAATTATTTCATCTGATTCTCTCAATAGCCTGTGATGTAAGGAAAAGCAAGTCAGATTACTGGATTTCACAAAGAAGGACACTGAGGTTTGGAGGGCTTAAGTGACTTAGCTAAGGTCATGCAATTAAGAAGTTGTGGAGCCAGGACTTGAAGCCAAATGTGATACCCTTGCTGTTAAACACCCTGTTGGCTTTTATAAGGTGTCAGTTTCAAATGTTACTTAGCCAAGATATGTTTTGCTAAGATATACAACCTGTCCACATGTCTTATCTTTTAGAAGATGATCTCTCAGAAGATGATGCAACTTTCAATATTTCAATATTCAGCGAAGCTTGTTTGAAACTGAGCAGGGGCCCTAGGAAAGCTGGATCAGAACAAACGTACCAAGTAAGAAGATCTCTCATGCTGTCTGTCAAAGTACTGTGTCACTTAAAAATTTGGGTGCTCTCCAAGTGAGGATCCAAAGTATTTAAAAAATGAACGTCTAGACAGTTTGATTTTTGTCTCTAGAGATGGATATGAGATGTGAGATGGATGCCAAGTGAGGGGTTAAATTGGAGGAAGACACCGTATTTGGTGACTTGCTATCGGTTTCCCTGTCTGGTATTTCACATGTGTATGTTTTATTATTTTATGCATTTTATAATTACAGCTTATTTTATCATCAAATTCATACTTGCAGATCTTTAAGAAACTCATTGTATGGCTATTGGTCCCCATTTAACTTGACTTTTTAAAAGTCAACACATCTCAAAATTATAAATAAACTGAGGTAGGAACTGAGAGTTTTTATTTTGTGTCATTTTTAGTGCCTAGCAAGTCATTTGGCAGAGTAGACTAAGTATTAAATTAAAGTTAATTAATTCATTAGCCATTTACCAAAACCATATAATGTATCAGTCACACTAAGGTAACTTTCAAGTCACACTAAGGTAAAGTGTTTTTGTTTTTTTGGTTTTTTTAAAATTTAAAAAAAAAATTTTTTTTTTTACGTTTATTTGTTTTTGAGACAGAGAGAGACAGAGCATGAAGGGGGGAGGGGCAGAGAGAGAAGGAGACACAGAACCGGAAGCAGGCTCCAGGCTCTGAGCCATCAGCCCAGAGCCTGACGTGGGGCTCGAACTCACGGACTGCAAGATCATGACCTGAGCTGAAGTCGGACGCTTAACGACTGCGCCACCCAGGCACCCCTTTTTTTTTTTTTAATTTTTTTTTAACGTTTATTTATTTTTGAGACAGAGAGAGACAGAGCATGAAGGGGGGAGGGGCAGAGAGAGGGAGACACAGAATCGGAAGCAGGCTCCAGGTTCTGAGCCATCAGCCCAGAGCCCGACGCCGGGCTCGAACTCAGGGACCGCGAGATCGTGACCTGAGCTGAAGTCGGAGGCTCAACCGACTGCGCCACCCAGGCGCCCCTGTTTTTTTTTTTTAATATTTATTTTTGAGAGAGAGAGCACGAGTGAGTAAGCATGAGTGGGGGAGGGGCAGAGAGGGAGGGAGACACAGATCTGAAGCAGGTTCCAGGCTCTGAGCTGTCAGCACAGAGCCCAATGCGGGGCTCGAATTCATGAACTGCGAGATCATGACCTGAGCCCAAGTCAGATGCTTGACTGACTGAGCCACCCAGGCAACAACCCCTCCCCCCTCTTTTTTAAACATTTTTTTTTTTTTTTATCCCACAATGATGTGGGATAAAGGTGAAGAAGGACACTGTGGGCAAGTAGAGTAGCATATTGAGTTTTAGGGAACATGGTTCTCTTAGGGAACATGGTTCTCTTAGGGAACAAAGAAAGCAAGGGAGAATAGCAAGAGATGAGGCAAAAACCTAAGCAGTGGCTAGATCGTGAACAGCCCTGTAATTTGGAGTTTGGGTCTTATTTTGATGTCTCTGTGGAGTCACTGAAGGATTTTAAACTGGTGACCAAAATATTCATATTTTTATATTAGGAAGAATACAGGGGCTAGAAACATATTCAAGTACCTAAATAAAATTAACATTAATTTAAGATACAGATGATGTCAAAAAATCAGTGTAGGGCCTCCTGGGTGGCTCAATCGGTTGAGCTTCCGACTCCTGATTTTGTTTCAGGTCGTGATCCCAGGGTGGTGGGATTGAGCCCTGAGTTGGGCTCCACACTGAGCGAGGGGCCTGCTTGAGATTCTCTCTCTCTCTCTCTCTCTCTCTTACTGCCCCTCTACCCTGCTCATGCACTCTCTCTCTCTCAAAACAACAACAACAAAAAAAACCCAAACCAACCCCCCACCCAATAAAGGCAGTTTGCAAAGACAGTATAGAATATATATGTATTATAAAAATGCAAATGAACACCTGTTAGTGTAAGCCAAAAAAGAAAAACAAATTAAACCATGAGACACCATGATTCTTCTTTGAGCATAGAATACTGTTCTCCACAGCTGCTGGCCACTGAAACTGTCATGACTGTCATGACTTTTCCAGAATAGTTATTTGTTAGCATCTATCAGTAAATTTTTGGAAATGGACTGTAATTAATTATGCAGACATATACAGAAAGATTATGCTGTTCTCTGAAGCTTTATTTATAATAGGGGAAATTGGAAACAACTTAAATGTTCATCAGTAGGGATTTGGTTAAGTAGAGAATCACACATTCATCTGATAGACCACTATGCAGACATGAAATAGGTTCTGCCTCACACTGGACAGCATTTGCTACTGGAGACCCTCTCATTCTCTCCCTCCCAGGATTCCTTTCCTCTGCCTGTCCCTTAAATCTGATTACCCTCAAGGTTGTTCCTTGCCCATTCTCTCGTCATTCTGTACCCCACTTTGAGCCATCTTATCCAATCTCTTTATTTCCTTCACTGTCTCTCCTAAATCGGTTTCTTCAGGCCTCATTGGTTCTATAAGCTCTAAGCCCCGTACTCCCTGATTAGCTTCTTGTGTTCTTTTGCATTGTGTCTTCATGTATGTGACCCTCCTACCAGCAGTGTCCTTCCTTTCCTTATCCTACCTGACTGCCTCCTATCTATCCTCAAGTCTCAGCTCAGTCAGCAACCCTGGTGGGACACCTTTGCTGACTTCCTGTCCCAAATGCTGTTCCTGATCTCTGAATAGTTTTTCCTACCCCTAACTCACTTGGTTAATGCTAATTTCTCCTCTGGTCCATAATTAAGATAGGGAAGCTTTTCCCCATCCCTAAAGAGGAGGATGAGGTATTCCTCCTGAGTGCTCCTACAGCCTCATGTATTATAGCATTTCTCCCTCAGTGTTTTTAAAAAAGTTCTTTTTAAATGTTTATTTATTTGAGAGGGAGAGAGGGAGAGAGAGAGAGAGAGAGAGAGAGAGAGAAAATCCCAAGCAGACTTCACTGTCAGTGCAGATAGAGCCTGATGTGGGGCTCGAACTCACAAACCCTGAGATCATGACCTGAGCCAGAGTCAAGAGAAAAGATACTCAACTGACTGCACCCAGGTGCCCCCTCCCTGGGTATTTTGTTTGCCTAGATACTCATCTGTGAGTTCCTTGAGGTTAGGACCTTATCTTATTTGCCATTGTATACCCAATGCTGTATGCTCTGTATATCTATTTAGAGAACGAATTAATGACAGTCTTTACAATATATGTTAAAAAAATTTTTTTTTTTACCATTTATTAATTTTTTGATAGAGTGTGAGTGGGGGAGGAGCAGAGAGAGAGACACACACACACACAGAATCCAAAGCAAGCTCCAGGCTCTGAACTGACAGCACAGAGCCCAATGTGGGGCTTGAACTCACGGACCATGAGATCATGAGCTGAGCTGAAGTCGGACACCCAACCGACTGAGCCACCCAGGCGCCCCTACAATATATTTAAAAAAAAATTTTTTTTTCAACGTTTTTTATTTATTTTTGGGACAGAGAGAGACAGAGCATGAACGGGGGAGGGGCAGAGAGAGAGGGAGACACAGAATCGGAAACAGGCTCCAGGCTCTGAGCCATCAGCCCAGAGCCTGACGCAGGGCTCAAACTCACGGACCGCGAGATCGTGACCTGGCTGAAGTCGGACGCTTAACCGACTGCGCCACCCAGGCGCCCCTACAATATATTTTTAAATAAAATAACTTCAGTATAGAATCATGCATGCAGTGTTTTCAAATTTGTAACCAGAAAGTAATTTTTTGTCTGTAGACTAAACCACGTGGCGTTTAGGATGAGACTGTGTAGAAATGCAACCTCCATAGTTGTGAGGTCTTCTCCAGCAGATGGCAGCAGCCTGAATGTAGAACTGGTGGTCAAGTGTCTGGATTGACCCACTGTGTTTTGCATTTTCTAGAATGGGTAGAATTGAGAACCAAGGGGCAAGGGGATTGAGGGTACTGGACAAGAGAATAATTGAAGTGATAGACAGTGGTACCTGAGAGAGTTGGGGAAGACGAGGACTGGGGTGGTAGAATATTGGTAGAAGATCTTGAGTGAGGAAATCTTGGGGGAAGAAATCTCTCTCTTGAGAGAGATGAGGAATAATGGGCAAGTGGTTCAGAAAGATAGGGGCTTGTGAGATCTTGGAGCAACTCAGTGTGACACAGTCTGGGATGTGGCCATGGATATGAGTAGCTAATGTGGAGTGAAGGAACTTTATAACATTGAGCTCAAGGAACTCTGAGGCCAAGTTTTGATGGCTTATTTATAAGGATCTTTAAGTTACTGAAGATAATGGTAGGAATTGAGGAGAGAGGAATCTCCCAAAGCACCTGGTGTCAGGGTCTTGGATGACTATGGAAGATTGGCAAGGAATGAGGAGGGATGGGGGGTGGTATAGCCAGTGACATGAGCATCAAAGGAAATACTAAACACAAAGATGTCCAGCTGTAGCACACTGATTGATCAAGGATTTATCATATTACTTCTGGGACCTTCACATATTTTTTTTCCTCTTAAATCCCTATATTATACATGCATCTTGGGTCGGCAGTGGGTAGGGTATTATTGGGTTAACAGCATGCATGATGAATCCATGAACCAAACACTCTTTTATCAGAGCTCTAATAGGAAGGACCAAGTGAAGGACCATTGAACAGTTGCTTTGAATGCATAATTTGGAGGAGTCCTCATAAAGTTAAAGAATTCTACTTTGTGAAGCTTGTCGATGGATTCTTTATGAATGAAAAGAAAAGAATTTTGCCCAATAGCTCCAGTGCAGTCTTGTAAAGTATTTTTTTTTTAATTTTAAAGTATTTTTAAAAATGTTTTTAAGTTTATTCATTCATTTTGAGAGAGAAAGCATGAGTGGGATGGGGGCAGAGACAGAGGGAGAGAGAGAAAATCCCAAGCAGGTTCTGAGCATGGAGTCCAATGAGGGGCTTGAACCCACAAACCCACTGTCAGATAATGACTTGAGCTGAAGTCAGACACTCAATTGACTGAGCCACCCAGGTGCCCCTCCAGTGCAATCTTCTTTACCTGGGAGGATATCAATGGATTACCTTAGGGTAGCCTATGTTTTGTTCATGTGAGATGCAGTTATGCATTTTAAGCTCTGCCCTATAGCTGGTTGAGGGGGACGTTGAATAGGATAGGTAAGGTAGCTTTGTAAAGTCCATCCTGGTTTAGCTCGCTATGGTATTAAAAATGATTCTAAGTGGGTGAAGACTAATAGAATAAACTTCTTGCTTTATCTCCATTTTGCTTATAGTCTAGATATCTGCAAGCCAACAGGAAATTTAATGCAACACTTTATTTTAATCTCATGACAGTTTAAAGTTCTGGGTCAGAGGTGGTATCTGAATAATTTTTATCATGCCGCATCATTTAACTTCACAACGAGGGAACAAGCTCCAGTAGTGTGTTTAGACCTGTACCCAGCAGCGGATTACACAGTGAATATCACTCTACTGGGATCTTCTGAGCAGCACTCAGTGCAAATAACAATGACAACTGCACCAGCAGGTGGGTGTGTGTGTCTTTCTGTTTTGTGGCTCAGGACAAGAGAAATATGTGAATTACACAATGTTGGGAATGCTCGTCTGGGAGGCAAGAGACTTGGGTTCTGTTTCTAATGACCACCAACTTTTTCTGGGCTTCAGAGTGCCTGAATCTTACCACCTACTCCCTTCCCCACAGGGGTTCTGGCTCCTAGAGGGTACAGATCAGGAATGGACTGTGTTATTTAGGGCTCTCTGACAGTGATGGATTGAAAATACCTGTAAGGTCTACTGTCTTTTACCCAGACTTGAAGATAGCTGAGCTCCAAGGGTAGACCATATGGACAACTAGAACCAAATTCCAGGAGATCATGAATGTGAGCCGGGACAAAGAGGCCTTATGGGTAGACTGTGTATGAGCATATGAACCCGACATAGAGAGCAGTGGCCTAATGAAGGTCAGGCTTCTTAGGAAAGGGCCATGTGCCCTTGTGAGGAAGCCAGATAAAGGCCAGCTGTGTCAACTCCACAGCTCTCACTAGTGGGGAGGGTCACAGAATTGTTTTGTTCTTGAATCCATTGGGTTTAACAAATTGATGGGTGGAGAGGCTGCCACCTTTGAAGGAATGCAGTTGAATAGGGTAGATCCTGCTCCTACCTTCCTGATACTTCTCTCCCAGACTAACCATTGTTCTGAGGGAAGAAAAGCAGAATTATGTGATGGTTGCCCAACATTGTGAACTTACTAAATGTCACTAAATTGTACACTTGAAAGTGGTTAATTTCATGTTGTGTGAACTGTACCTCCATTAAAAAAATTTTTTTTTAAAATTTATTTATTTTGAGAGAGAAAGAGAGCTAGAGAGTGAGGAAGGGGCAGAGGGAGAGGGAGAGAGAGAATCCCAAGCAGGCTCCGGTGGTGACAGCACAGAGCCTGATGCAGGGCTCGATCCCACTAACTGTGAGATCATGACCTGAGCCAAGCTCAAGAGTTGGATGCTTAACTGACTGAGCCATCCAGGCACCCCATTATTCCCATTTCATAGACAAAGATCATGAGGCGCAGAGAAGTTAAACAGTTTGTCCAAGATCACAAACCTAGTGATTTGAACACAGCAGTCTGGCTCCAGGGCCCTCATTCTTAATCAGAAATTCCACTGTTTCTCACTAATTATTTAGTTATTCAAAAGAAAAAAGCAAAATTATGCTCTATGAACCCAGTGCATAGTCAGTCCAGACCCACCTTGCTTTTTGCCAAGCTTGGACCGTGAACAAAAACTTCCAATGATGCATAAATGCATTCATTTAATGCATGTTTATTTCTTACCTACTATGTGTCAGGCAGGTTCTAATAGCTGACATCATAGCAGCGATAAAACAGTCCCAGCTGTCATGGCGTGGGAGTCAGGAGGTCAGGATAGCGAGAGATAAACAAGTAAGGAAATAAATCAGATGTTAAGTGGGGCTTAGTGTTAAAGTGAAGAATAAAGCATGGCAAAGGAGTGACAATGAATGGTCAGGGAAGGCCTCTATTATAAAGTGACATTTAAGCACAGATCTGGAGGAAGTGAGGGAGTAAGCCATGCATAAGGAGGACGCCAAGTGACAAAGTCTTGAGAGAGGCATGTCCTTGACATGTTCTAGGAACATCAAGGAAGCTAATATGGCTGGAGCAGGGTGAGCTGGAGAAAGTGGTAAGAGGTGAGGTCTAAACTGTAGCCTGAATATAATCAGAGTCCCATGGTGTCAAATTCAGAAAGTAAGTCCATTGTTATCTTCTCCTTACAAGGTGGATCCCAAATTACCATTGGTAAGTATAATCTAGCACGTGATCTTTCAGCCTCTATAGGTTCCCAAGCAATTTGGAGTCCACCACTTGTGAATTTGAACTTAGTTTGGGAAATGGTCTCTTCTCATAAAGTTACTTGGATTCTGTCTGACAGTAGTCTTGCCATATGTTTTTATGGGGAGGGAAATCCTCTTCTGTGGAAAATTTTAGAACTTTGCCACGGTGGCTCCAGGTCTTTTTGGTGCCCACCTCAAGTATTTAGCACCTTTTCATTTTCATTTCTCCTTCAGGCCCTGTTTCTATCCATCGCTGAAGATCTTTATGTCTAGTGAAGGACCCTCCTTGCTTTGTGGGAAGAGTACCCTACGGTATAGTGGGAGGAATAGTAGGAAAGTCTTCAAATGAATTGCACTGTCTTGCATGCCTCCTTCACCGTTGCAGTTTCCTGCCCTTTTCTCTCAATTTCTCTCTCCCCAGAAAGATCTTGAGAATCGTTTTAGTTCTGAGCTCCTGGGGTTCGTATTACTGAATGCCTTGCCTCTGAGTGCTGCTTCGTGGTTAGGAGTTTTTGCATTTGTCGCCTGGAGAATTATCTTCAGCTGATCCTTGAGCTGCTTTGAGTTTCTGGAACTTGTGCTTTCACTGGTCTAGTGAGGTCCAGGAAGTGCACTAGGTTAGTGGTGTTCACCCAGGCCCTGCCTTTCCTTAGAACTGACTTTTTAAAGACTCAGCCGCCTGAGCTTCCTTAATGGGCACTGCAGCAGCCCTTCCGGCCACCAGTTCCTTTTCTGCAGCGGGTAAGCCTCCAGCATCAGTTCCCTCTGGTGATGCCCACTGTAGGCTTTCAACCTGCTTTTTCCCACTTCTCTATCCCCAGGTCTGGCCAATTCCTTTTGCTGGTTGTTAGTACTTTCCTTCCCTATAGTTGCCTTTTGTTTTCACGTTTAGATTTTTGTTCTACTGACATACTACTTTGGATTTGGCCAGTGAAGTCTCCATAGAGAGAGAATGATGCCAGAGAGTTCTGGATCTGCCAGCATCATCCCGTGCTCAAATAAATCCTGCTCACCTTTAATGTCATTAGGAGGTACATATTTCTGTTCAGTGCAACCTATAACCCAGGCCTGGGTCTGATCAACTGTCCTTCTCCCTGGATCCTCCCTAATGCACCTGTTTTTCTGTTCCTTCTTCCTCAAGTTCTAATTCCTTGCACTGCCCAGGCAGGTGTCCGTAGAGCCTGTGCTATACCTGCTGTTCCAGCTACATGAACAATGCTACTTGAAACTAATTTAATAGTGCATGAAAAATTCACTGATTTTTCTAGTCATTCTCTTCTTTAAAAAAAATTTTTTTTGAATATTTTTTTATTTTTATTTATTTGTTTAAAAAAAATTTTTTTTTAACGTTTATTTATTTTTGGGACAGAGAGAGACAGAGCATGAACGGGGGAGGGGCAGAGAGAGAGGGAGACACAGAATCAGAAGCAGGCTCCAGGCTCTGAGCTGTCAGTACAGAGCCCAACGTGGGACTCGAACTCATGAACTGTGAGTTCATGACCTGAGCTGAAGTTGGACACTTAACCAACTGAGCCACCCAGGTGCCCCTAGTCATTCTCTTCTTAAATATGTCCACATTTTCTATTTTTTTAAAGTTTATTTAGTATTTATTTTGAGAGAGAGAACACATGCACACACATGAGTTGGGAAGGGACAGAGAGAGAGAGGGAGAGAGAGAATCCCAAACAATGTCTGTGCTGCCAGCACAGACCTTGACATGGGGCTCATTCTCAGAAACCATGATATCATGACCTGAGCCAAAATCAAGAGTCAGACGCTTAACTGACTGAGCCACCCAGGTGCCCCAGGATGTCCACATTTTCTCTAACTACATAGCATCACAATTCTAGTTATTGAGGAATTTCCCATTAATGCTGACCCTGCCTTCCCTATTTAAAATGCTAAGAAGACCCCTCTTGATAGAATGATACCCCAATCTGGGCACCTGTTGGGACAGGTGTCATTTTCTTCTGTCTGCCAAAGGAGTCCCTCTCTTCTTATCCTTGATGATCTTGAGCCACTATCCCCAACCTAGTAAATATCCCCATCTTTTCTAGGCTCTTTAGAACAGTTACATTTGGATGCATTTCCTCATCCTTATTTTTTCTAGCTGGACCAACAGCATTTCAAATTTTCTTCACCTTGATGTGATTTCCTTCACTTTACTTCATTCTCTCCTAATCTTGTCTTGTGTGTAAGAACAAAATCTGTTTTGTAAACTGATTTCATTCCTTTTTTTTTTTTTTTTTTTTTTTTTTGAGACTTGGCAAATCTCATTTCTAGAAACAGAGGATTCTAGGCCTGCATCTTTTATGATTCCTTCTTGGCACTGGAGTTTGTAATGATCCCACTGGATTTTATCTACTTTAATGCAAGAAAAATCATTGCTGTAGAATCCCCAGTCTGAGTCTCTGTGATAACATAAGAATAACTAAAGAACTTATTAAAACACAGGTGCCTGGGCTGTACCCTAGAGGTTCAGATTCAGTAGATCTGGAGTGGGGACATCAGATTTTCATTTCTGGCAGGCTCCCAGGCCTCGGTGGTGCTCCTAGTCCACATTGTGAGTAGCACTGCTCTGACTGTATAGACCTTAGCTACTCCTGGGTAATTTAAAGGCCCTTTCTTGAATGTAAAGATGTGATAAAGTGATAAAAAGGAAAAAAAAAAAAGTAGCCAAAGATAACTCAGTGTGCTCATGCCTAAGAACTCGTGTGGAAGTTTTTCCTGGTTTGTGAAGTTTTCTTCATAATTGAGTATCTACCTCCTCTATTCCTGCAGTTTCAGCTACAGAGACTTGAGAGTCTCCATTTTCCCCCATGGTACTTTGCTCCCCCGTGATAGCTCTTGTCTTTATATAAACTCAGGGTCCAGTCAGTGTATCTACATTTTGCAGTTGGGAGAGACTGAATCTTACCCCTTCTTTCCATAGAATGACAAATAAGAAATATCAACTTTATTGCCTGGGCCAATTCCCAGATAACTACCTCCAACACAGAGTTTCCAATAAAAGTTATATTAGAGAATGAGGCTTAGGTATGTGGCCAAATGGAGCTTCCTACTCCTGTTTCCTCCAGGAGTATGGGCAATTGGATCTGCAAAGGACCCTCCCCTGGCTTAGCCCGAGCTAAGGGCAATGGGTGAAGTCTGGTTAGTTGCCTGTTGGAGACTGGAGATGTATGTGCCCCTTGCACCTGAGAACAGGCAGGTCCCAGAAACCAAGAATCTGTGTCTTGTTTGGGCTGTGACCTGTGATATATGAACTCCACCCACTAGGAAATGGGACCCAAAGAATGGTAGTGTCTTACCAGTGAGATTACATATTTATTGTTCCATCCTTGAGGATTAGTGAGTAGGGAGTGGAGACAGACCACAATTGTCTTTCCTTTTGTGGAAATGGAAGACAGGTAAATAGCAACCTTTAACACACTTGAGCAAAGTTATTGATGTCTGCAATGTTAGAGGGTTGAACAGGAAAGTTCTATTCTAGTTCTAGGAGTCTATGTTAGGAAAGCAATTTTAGGTTCCTTCAAATTCATTTATTTCAACATTTAAATTCTTTCTTTCTTTCTTTCTTTCTTTCTTTCTTTCTTTCTTTCTTTCTTTCTTTCTTTCTTTCTTTCTTTCTTTCTTTCTTTCTTTCTTAATTTTGGAGAAAGAGAGGGGCTCTTAAGTGGCTCATCTGACTTCAGCTCAGGTCATCATCTTGCGGTTCCTGGGTTTGAGCCCCACGTTGGGCTCCGTGCTGACAGCTGGGAGCCTGGATCCTGCTTCAGATTCTGTGTCTCCTTTTCTCTCTCTGCCTCTCCTCCACTTGTGCGCTCTTTCTCTCTCTCACTCTCTCAAAAATAAATGAACATTAAAAAAAAATAAAAATAATTTTGGAGAGAGAGAGAGAGACAGATTGTGAGTGAGGGAGAGGGGCAGAGGGAGAGAGAGAAAGGCTCAGTTCCATGACTCTGAGATCATGACCTGAGCTGAAATCAAGAGTTGGATGCTCAGCTGACTGAGCCACCGGGTGCCCCTCAACATCCAAATTTCTTGAACAATTTTATTTACCATTATTATTTAATTTATCCAATTTTGTATTCTTATTGATACAAACAACTTATTCGTATAGTAAGAATTTCATTATTATTTGTGTCAAACATTTTTCTTGTTTTAAAGTTTCTTTTAATTTTGTTTATGGTGTTTTTGACATATAAAAGTTTTAGATTTTATGCAGTCAGTACTATTGATCTTTTCCTTTGTGATTTATTACATTAATATTAAACATAGAATTTTTTATGGGGTGCCTAGGTGGCTCAGTCAGTAAGCATCTGACTTTGGCTCAGGTCATAGTCTCACGGTTCGTGAGTTCAAGCCCCATGTCAGGCTCTGTGCTAACAGCTCAGAGCCTGGAACCTGCTTCAGATTCTGTGTCTCCCTCTCTCTATGCCCCTCCCCCGCTTGCATTCTGTCTCTCGTTCTCAAAAATAAACATTAAACAAATTTTTTTAAACATAGAATTTTTTAAACAAAAGAGTATTACTTATATCCCATCTTGGTTTTCTAGGAAAAACTTTAAGTGACCTGCCTGGGTATAGAAAATAAAATGAGTTAGATATGTAAGCTAAAGAAGAATGAAAACAAAGTCAGGGGCATAACAAAGTATGTAGGAATAAGGTTGGACTAATCCATATCCTTACAACCTATTTGTTCATTCGTGGCTCATAAATTTAGGTTTAGTTTTCGACCCATCCAATCAGAAAGGGAGCCATTACATTGTCCTTCAGGTAACAACAAGGCTGTGTTTCTCGGGAGACGTACAATTTTTTTCAACAATGTGATCAGATGGGAATTCCAATTCTAGGGGGTTTCATAAGTAGTGAAATGTACAAGCAGCATTTTAAGAGGATTTTATGAGGCTGTTTCTTTTATTGCTCGTCAGCATGGCTCATATTACAGGAAAGCACAGTTCAGTGTGGAGTGGACAAGGAAAGATGCCTTAAAAGTGCCTGTGCTCTGATGATCTGGCTTGATTCAGGGGAGGATTAGATTATGAGGAGGAATGACTGGAGTCCATGTGTCCTAAATATTGTTTTTCTCAACGCAGATCTGATACATGGTAGGTGTCACTGAGCTTCAGACTGTTCTCTCTCATCAGTACTGAGGAGGCAGTGGTTCTGGGTTGAATCACAGGGGTCTGTGCCTGAACAGAAGGCTGCCCAGCTCTGGTAGAAGATTGAGCCTCTGGAGCTGAATCAAGGGAATTGTTTGAATTTTCCCTGCACAGTTGAATGAGTGATTGAACTCCCCAAATTTCTCTCCACATAATATGATCACATACTTTTAGCCTGCAAATTTCAGGGTAGGTGTAACCAGATACCAAATTTGCCTTAAGAAAAATTTCAACAAAGTGACTGTAAAACTCCCCACTTTGAACAGATTTATATCTTCTTGTTCCTTCTAAGATAAAATGCAGAATGTACATCAAGGACAACTAAAGGATGATAAGATGATACCACTGTTTATAGAACGGTTATAAAAATAGTAATTTCGTTTTCAGAATAGTTGATGCTTAGCCATTCTTTCTGACACTATTTCCCTTGCAAAGCCAACTGTCCATTTAGACTGCTCCTAATTAGTGTTTTAAAAACTATAATGTTTATGAATAAGAAATTTTTTTTAATGTTTATTTTTGAAGGAGAGAAAGACAGTATAAGTGGGGGAAGGGCAGAGAGAGAGAGAGAGAGAGAGAGGGAGGGAGGGAGGGAGGGAGGGAGGGAGGGAGACACAGAATCTGAAGCAGGCTCCAAGCTCTGAGCTGGCAGCATGAGCCTGACACGGGGCTCGAACTCACAAACTGCGAGATCATGACTTGAGCCAAACCCGGACACTTAACCAATTGAGCCACCCAGGTGTCCCTGAATAACATATTTCTTTTTGTTGCTGTTGTTGTTGTTGTTCTCTTTAGCAGAGGAGTGCATGCACTCAGTTACTTCTAAAATACTGTTGGTACATTTTCTAAAAAACAAAAAGAGGGAAACAGTATAGTCTTCCCTCTATTGCCTGGTAGAAAATCATGACTGTTAAGGTGGCTTATTTTATCTTTAAAATCATATTTATTTATTTTAGAGAGAGAAAGCATGATTGGTGGAGAGGGGTGAGGGGCAGAGGGAGAGAGAGAGAATCTCAAGCAGGCTCCATGCTCAGCATGATGGAGCCTGATGTGGGTCTCGATCCCATGACCCTGGGATCATGACCTGAGTAGAAATCAAGAGTCGGATGCTCAACTGACTGAGTCACCCAGGCGCCCCTGTTAAGGTGGTTTATGATTTAAGTTTTCTAACAGCACACATAATTTGAGATCTGTGTTGACCTTATAAAACTTCCCCCATAACTGATTCCTATTTACAGAATTGAAGTCCAAACAAAAGGTAAAAAAATTTAACATTGTTTCTGACAGTTTCCTTCAAAATGATAAATATTATAACAGTATTCTCTGGTAGGAGAGTTATGTCTGAAGTCTTTCTGCCTCTTTTGTAAACCATCAGCCTGAGAAGCTCATACTTGGCAGCTGGTCAAGCCAAAAACTGGCATGTATTTTGAACAGAATACCCGATCATTTGCAATATGCCAAAAATGGGGAAAATAAATGGTGTTCTGTCCTTTCCTTTCCTTTCCTTTCCTTTCCTTTCCTTTCCTTTCCTTTCTTCTTCTTCTTTTTTTTTTTTTTTTTTTTTTTTTTTTTTGAGATAGAGTGCTCGAATGGGTAGGGGGAGAGAGAGAGAGAGAGAGAGAGAGAGAGAGAGAGAGAGAGAGAGAGAGAGAGAGAAGGAAAATCCCAAACAGGGTCCGCACCGTCAATGCATAGCCCGATGTAGGGCTCAAACTCCCAAACCGTGAGATCATGACCTGAGCTGAAGTCGGACACTTAACTGACTGAGCCACCCCGGTGCCCCAATGGTTGTTTCATTGTAAAATAATATAATGACATTGTAGATCCAGCTTGGTGGTATCATACCCATGGGGTAAATAAAGATGAATAGGTTATTTAACATTGGAGTGCTTCACTAAATGGGTCCTCAATGGCTTTGGAGGCAGTGGGTTCATCTTACTCTTTTCAGGACTTGCATATTCTTTTTTTTAAAAAATTTTTTTTTAACATTTATTTATTTTTGAGACAGAGAGAGACAGAGCATGAATGGGGAAGGGTCAGAGAGAGGGAGACACAGAATCCGAAACAGGCTCCAGGCTCTGAGCTGTCAGCACAGAGCCCGACGCGGGGCTCGAACTCACGGACCGCAAGATCATGACCTGAGCCGAAGTCGGCCGCTTAACCAACTGAGCCACCCAGGCGCCCCAGGACTTCCATATTCTAATCATGTATACACAGACTTCAAGGCTGCTGTCTCCTAGGCTGAAATCAGAGAAAAGATCACTTACTCCTTAGTCTAAAATGTCCATTAATACAATGCAAAGGAAAGCTAACTACAGTATATTCTTTTTTATTTCATTTCCTTTAACTTTTAAATTTTGGTATGATTTCAAATTTCTCTCTCTCTCTCTCTCTCTCTCTCTCATAGCCCCCCTACACCCCTCCCCACCCCAATTCTCTCTTCCTGAAATAAATCCTACTTGGTTATGGTGTATTTGTTTCTTCTGTGGTGTTGAATTGTTTCCACTAATATTTTCTTCCGCATTTTTGCGCCAGTATTCGTGAGTGATACTGGTTTATAATTTTCTCTCTATTTTGTACCATCTTTATCAGGTTTAGGCATTAGTATTTTCTTTGCTTCATAAAAAGAATTTGAAAGATTTCCTTCATCATTATGCCCTTCATTATTTGAAAGGTTTCCTTCTTTGTTACAATTCACATAGCATTTGGACTATCTGGTCTCGGATGGTTAGGTACAATTTCCCCTTGAAACCGTCCAGGCATGGGGCTTTTCCATGGGGGTAGTTCCTTGATAACTGTCTCAGTTTTTTGCTTATGGAAAATGGTCTGTTTAGACTTTTTACATCTAATGGGGTCAGTTTTAGAAAACTATATTTTCCTAGGAAGTGCCCATTTTCTCTGTTTTTAAATTTATTTGCAGAGTGGTCTGCAAAGTAGTTTCATTTAACCATTTGAATTTTCTTCTGTTTCAATGAGTATTTCTCCCTTTATTTGTATTTTCTTCCTTTTTTTATAGATTAAGTTAGCTGGCAGTTGGTCTCTTATTTTAAAAAAGCCAAGGTTTTGTTTTATTAATTAGATCTGTTTTCTTTATAGCCTGTGGGCCACATCTCGCCTGTTGCCTGTTTCTATAATAAAATTTTATTGGACACAAAAGGCCGAGCCTTTTATTTACATAATGTCTATGGCTGCTTTTGTGCTACAAAGACAGAGTTGAGTAGTTGTGACAGAACTGGACCAGAAACTTTTTACAAAGATAGTTACAATCTGACCCTCTATAGAAACAAGTTGCTAGGGGTACGTGGGTGGCTCAGTCGGTCAAGCGTCTGACGCGTCTGACTCTTGATCTCAGCTCAGGTCTTGATCTCAGGGTTGTGAGTTCAAGCCCCAGGCTCAGCACTGGGTGTAAAGCTCTGAAGTTGTTGACCCATGCTCAACTGCATCATTAATTTCTGCTTTCATATTTATTATATTCCTTCTTATGCTTTCTTTTACTTTATAAAGGTGGTTGCATTTTATCTTCATTGTGAATTGTGGTTTTTTGCATTAAAAAGTGTTCTTTGTCATATTTAATGCTTTTTTTTTTACTTGAACTCTACTTATGTGAGGATTGCAACCCCGACTTTCTAACGGTTTCCATTTGTCTGCGATACTATTGTCCATCATGTTATATTTAGTCTTTCTGAATCACTTGGTTTTAGGTGTCCCTCTGGTACCCAGCATATAGTTAGATCTTGTGTATATGGAATATTATATGTATATAAACTTTATTTTTGTTATTTTTATTTATTTATTTTGAGAGAGTGTGCGAGTGTGCCCTGTCAGTGCAGAGCCCAACACACGGCTTGAACCCACAAACCACGAGATCGCGACCTGAGCCGAAGTCAGACACTTAACCGACTGAGCCACCCAGGCACCCCTATATGTATATACATTTTAAAACTCTCTGTGGCCTTGATACTTGATAGTTTTGGCTGGATATAAAATTCTTGGTTCACATTTCTTGATTTGAGTTTTCGTAAAATTCAGTTCTTTGGTTGCCTTGCTTTTTATGTAGCTTTTGAGAAGTCTGATGCCACTTAAATTCTGTTGCCTTTGGATCTTATTTATTTACTCGAGTGAAGATGCTGAGGAGTTTTTCTTTATCTTTTTTTTTTAATTTTTTATTTTTAATGTTTATTCATTTTTGAGAGACAGAGAGAGACAGAGCATGAGCAGGGAAAGGGCAGAGAGAGGGAAACACAGAATCTGAAACAGACTCCAGGCTCTGAGCTGTCAGCACAGAGCCTGACACAGAGCTCGAACTCACGGACTGTGAGATCATGACCTGAGCTGAAGTCGGACGCTCAACCAACTGAGCCACGCAGGTGCCCCTCTTTATCTTTAAGGTGTAATAATTTTATTTGGCTAAGTCTTAGATTTGATTGTTCTGGATGAGCTTTCTCAGGTATAGAGTGGGACCTTTCAGTATTTATATTCAGATCTTTTGATTTTTGTAAACTTATCCTGGATTATAGTTTTAAATATTCTGCTTTAACATTCTTTTTCTTTTAGAGACTTCAATTATACATATGTTGGATCTCTGCTTATATTCTGTTTCAACCACTTGAATTTTGTTCCTTGCTACTTCTTTTTAATATCATTTTTTTTTCTTTTTGGTTGGTTTCCTGTATTTCTTCAATGTCCCTTATTAATTTTTTATTCTAATCCTTCTTTGGGTCTGACGACATTTTAGCTTTATTTCTGATACAGATTTGTCTTTTCCTTTTGCTTGTTTCCTGAATTCAGTCACTTTTGTCTCATTTTCTGCCTGCTTTGTGTCTATTTCTGTTCTTAGTTTTTGAATTTCTGACCCATAGTGCTTATTTGAGGATATTTATTTCAATTAATTGTGTCACAGGGTTTTTTTTTTTTTAATTCTAGTTTGGGGGTTATTTAAAAATCGTAGTTTTTCATAAGCTGAAATATTTTGATTATCACCTTCTTATCTTTCTTTCTTTTCTTTTCTAAGTGAACACTGCTTTTGTATATTAATTATATAACATTGGTAGTTTAGAGTGGTTAATAATATTTCTAGGTTAAGAGTGCCCTCTTCTGTTACTCAATGAAGTGCAGTTTCTTTAAAGGATATTTTTGTTGTTTTTTTGGTGAGTGTGGGGATGAGTTATATATTGTTTTATTTTGGGGTTCCCTTTTGTCTTGTAGGATCTTACATTCCCCCCTTGCTTTTTCTCATCACTGCTTCGTCTCCCCAGGACACCAGTTCTTTCCACTGAATCATCTTCTTTCCCAGAAGCAATGCCTTTTTCATGCCACTACCTGAAGTGTCCTAGACCTTCACCCTTTGCTTGTAGACAGTCCTGTGGTACACCAGATTTTCCTTTCAGTATTTTCACACTCAAGATGGAATTTCTCCTTCTGGGAGTGAATCTGGCTCACGTTCAGGCCCCTCATTTCCCTCTTCTCTTTTCCCTGCTCTTTCAGAGCCCCCTACTTTCTACAGTGACTTGTGGGAGGTTGAGAGATAGCTTTGCTGGAATTTGGCATTTATTCTTCTGTTAAAAGGCAACTTAAAGTTTCTTATATTCTCTGTCTTCTGGTTAGTATGACAGCACTGGTTTTATGTTGATTTGTTTGTTCTTCTTGTTGATCTGAAGAATATTTTGGGAAAGGTGTTGAGAGATTTGGATTTAACTGGCCACCATTATCATTGAACAAATTGCAGCACTAATCTAGAATAAATTCTCAAGTGCTAACTTTTCCACCCCCATATCTTTGCTCATGCTCGCTCTTCTACATGGAACCCCCGCCCCTTTTTTATTTAGTTCCTAATATTCCCATCCCCCCTTCTTCTACAGTCTCTCCAACTGAAAATAAATTTTCTTTCTGAATTCCTATACTCTGCTCCAGGGAAGTATGTGTAATAGTTTGGCACACTCTGGAGTCAGACTATCCAACTCAAATCTCAGATCTCTTACTCTTTGTATGCCTTTGGGCAAATTACTTAAACCTTTATGTGCCTAAGTTGCTTTAACTGTAAAAATGGGAGTAGCAATACCTATATCATGGGTTTGTTGAGAAAATAAGTGGGTCATGGGGAACCAGCACAATACCTGACTCACAACAAGCATCTGTGAGATGTTAACTATTATTTAAATTTACTTTATGACATTTATTATATATGCCCTTATATTTTTATTATACAGATATAGGGTATAACTCTTCTTCTAGATTAAATACATGTTAAGGGCAGAAACCGTGTCTCTCAGTTCAGTGGGGAATAGACAGAATCAATAGTAATATGGTGCATAACATGTAATTGAGGTATTTGCAGGTACTATGGGGGCACAGAGGAAGTAATGACTGGTTTTGCCCAGAGTTGCTCCCTCACGTTACTGAAGCAGAAACAAAGTTTCAAAGAAGTTGATGAACTAGGAACCAACTCTTCTCTTCTGTGAGGCATTCTTGCAGGTCTGGTTTTTCAACTGCAGGATTCTTGATTAGGTTGGCCTTCTGGGTGGGGAAGGGAGAGAAAGAGTAGGCAGAGTGACCACTAAAAATGAAGCAGGGAAGGAATATTGGTATGAGGGACAGGGCATGTACTTTCCATAGCAAGGGGTCAGAGAGCAGGGTAAGAAGAGATTCAGGACTGGTTCTGTTGGGGATCCTTTTCTCCCCAGTTGAACACATCACGGGTTCAACCTGCCTGTGGTCCAAACCATAAGCCCCCTGAGTGGAGGGAAGGGGACCTAGGGTGAGAGTTGCCCTCTGACCAAGATGCAACTGAATTTAACCAGTGAAACAGTTCTGTTTAATTACTCTAGCATATTCTCAGTGGGGGTGATGTCACCCTGGGGGCAAAGTCACGCATAAGGGGGCAAAAATTTGTTCTTGAGGGGCGAGAGAATTTTATTCTTTTTATATATGAAGCACAGATAAACATATAGTACATAAGAAACATACAGCATATCTGGGGGTATTAAATTTTTATAGAAGGGGAGAGATTAGGGGAAAGCTGTTTAAAAAGGCTGCTCATTTTTGCTTTTAATTCTCTTGCCTTTGGAGAGGTGTCAAGCAAGAAATTGCTGTGGCTGAGGTCAAACAGGTTGTTGCCTGCTTTCTCCTCTAGGGTTTAAATTTGATAGAAAACCATGGGGGAAGGGAAGGGGGGAAAAGTTACAAACAGAGAGGGAGGGAGGCAAACCATAAGAGACTCTTAAATACAGAGAACAGAGAGTGGGCGGGGGTGGGGTGGTTTGGGAGAGGGGAAAGTGGGTGATGGACGTTGAGGAGGGCACTTGTTGGGATGAGCACTGGGTGTTGTATGTAAACGATGAACCACAGCAATCTACCCCCAAAACCAGGAGCACACTTTACACACTGTATGTTAGCCAGTTTGACAATAAATTATATTAAAAAAATTTAAAAAATAAAGGGCTGCTTGTGGGGCTGTAATGAAAAAAGGTAGAGAAACACTGTTGTAGCTTTATAATAGGTACTGATACCTGCTTATGACCTCTTTCAGTTCAGTGTTTTTCTTGCTATTCTTGTTAATCCTTCCAAAGAAATGTAGCAGTGATTGCTTTCTGTTTAGTGAGTGTGCCAAGCTGATTTCCTACATGGGGGACACAGACCTTGGAGCTCCCTCTGACTGCTCTTCTTCCATTCTTGGTGACTCACATCCGTCGGGTCTCTGCTCACAAATCATCTCTGTGCTTTCTAGCCTCCTGCG
Source organism: Prionailurus bengalensis (assembly GCF_016509475.1). NCBI lineage: Eukaryota > Metazoa > Chordata > Mammalia > Carnivora > Felidae > Prionailurus > Prionailurus bengalensis. The sequence continues at coordinate 72,512,050 of NC_057359.1, read as the reverse complement.
TTGCTTTTCTTCAGACTTTACCAGCACACAAGATTACATTTTTTATTTGTTTTGTCTACTTATTTATTTTCTGCCTTTTTTGCTAGAATGAATTCCCTTAGGTGTAGCAACTTTGTTTCCTCTCCACTTTATCCCTAGCCCCTAAGGCATGCCTGTAGATGGTAAGAACTTTCTAAGTATTTATTGAATGAATGTGTAAACTCACCACATTCCAAGAAGGTTCACGTTTGAGTCTTTCCATTCATGGATGTGGCATTTCTCTATTGTTTTCTTTTCTGTCCTTCCGGAAAAAAAAAATCTTCATAAGTCTTGGACATTTCTAGTTAGATTTATTTCTAATAAATCTATTCCTATTCTATTTTATTTGAAGTTTGTGGTTTCTTCTCCTGTGGATAAGAATCTTTTGATTATTTAATTTTTTTAAAATTTAGTCTTAATTTAATTTTATTTATTTTTTAATGTTTTTTTTTAAATTTATTTTTGAGACAGAGAGAGACTGAGCATGAGCAGGGGAGGGACAGAGAGAGGGGGAGACACAGAATCTGAAGCGGGCTCCAGGCTCTGAGCTGTCAGCACAGAGCCGGACGTGGGGCTCGAACTCACCAAGTGTGAGATCATGACCTGAGCTGAAGTCGGACGCTCAACCGACTGAGCCACCCAGGCACCCCAGTCTTAATTTTAGTTAGCACAAAGTATTATATTAGTTTCAGGTGTACAGTGTAGTAACTCAACACTTCCTTACATTACTTGGTGCTCATCATGACAAGTGCACTTCTTAATCTCCATCACCTACTTATTTTTTTTTAAGCTTATTTATTTATTTTTGAGAGAGAAAGTGCACATGTGTGTGTGCTCGAGAGGGGGAAGAGGGTAGGGCAGAGAGAGAGAGGGAGAGAGAGAGAATCTGAAGCAGGCTCCTTGCTGTCAGCGCAGAGCCCAACGTGGGGCTCCATCTCACAAACTTTGAGATTATATGACCTGACCCGAAATTAAGTGTTGGAGGCTTAACTGACTGAGCCACCAGGTGCCCCTAGGATGGTTCTTTTTTTTAATTTTTGAGGAACTTCTATACTGTTTTCCACAGTGGCTTCACCAGTTTGCATTCCCACTAACAGTGTAGGAGTGTTCCTTCCTCCACATCCTCACCAACACCTGTTATTTCTTGTGTTGTTACGTTTAGCCATTCTGACAGGTGTGAGGTGATAACTCAGTGTAGTTTTGATTTGCATTTCCCTGATGGTAAGTGAAGATGAGCATCTCTTCATGTGTCTGTTGACCATCTGTATGTCTTATTTGTAGAAATGTCTGTTCATGTCTTCTACCCATTTTTAATTGGATTATTTGGTTTTTGGATGTTGAGTTTTATAAGTTCTTTATTTATTTTGGATACTAACCCTTTACCAGATATGTCATTTGCAAATATCTTCCCTCATTCTGTATGTTGCCTTTGGTTTTGTTGATTGTTTCCTTTGCTGTGAAGAAGTGTTTTATTTTGATGTGGTCCCAATAGTTTACTTATTGCTTTTGTTTCTCTTGCCTCAGGAGACATATTTAGAAAAAAGTTGCTATGGCCCATGTCAACAACATTACTGCCTGTGTTCTCTTCTAGGATTTTTTATGGTTTCAGGTCTCACATTTAGGTCTTTAATCCACTAAAAAAAATTTTTTAATGTTTATTTTTTTTTGATTGATTGATTGAGAGAGAGAGAGAGACAGACAGACAGACAGACAGAGTGTAAGCAGGGGAGGGCAGAGAGAGAGAGAAAGGGAGACACAGTATCCGAAATAGGCTTTAGGCTCTGAGGTGTCTTCATAGAGCCTTACATGGGGTTTGAACTCACGAACCATGAGATCGTGACCTGAGCTCAAGTTGGATGCTTAACCAACTGAGCCACCCAGGCCCCCCTCTTTAATCCATTTTGAATTTATTTTTGCGTATGGTGCAAACAGTCCTTTTTTTTTTTTCTTTTTCATGATGCCATCCCAGCACCGTTTATTGAAGAGACTTTTCCCATTGGATATTCTTCCTCTTTTGTTGAAGATTAATCTACCATATAATTGTGGGTTCATTTCTGGGTTTTCTATTCTGTGCCATTGATCTGTGTGTCTTTTTTTTTTTTTTGTGCTAGTCTCAAGTGTTTTGATTACTGTAGCTTTGTAATAAAACTTGAAGTCCAGATTTGTGATGCCCCCAGCTTTGCTTTTCCTTTTCAGGATTGCTTTGACTATTCAAGGTCTTTGGTGGTTGCATACAAATTTTAGAATTGTTTGTCTTAGTTCTGTGAAAATTGCTATTGGTATTTTGATAGGGATTGCATTAAATCTGTAGATTGCTTTGGGTAGCAGGGATATTTTAACAATACTTATTCTTCCTATCTGTGAGCATGGAATGTCTTTCCATTTCTTTGTGTCATCTTCCATTTGTTTCATCAGTGTTTTATAGTTTTCAGAGTACAGGTCTTTTACCTCTTTGGTAGATGTATTCCTGGGTATCGTATTATTCCTGGTGCAATTGTAAGTGGGATTGTTTTCTTAATTTCTCTTTCTGCTGCTTCATTATTGTTGTGTAGAAATGCAACAGATTTCTGTACCTTGATTCTGTATCCTGCCACTTTACTGAATTTGTTTCTCAGTTCTAGCACTTTTTTTGGTGGAATCTTTCAGGGTGTGTGTGTGTGTGTGTGTGTGTATACATATGTATGTCTCATATCATGCAAATAATGAGAGTTTTACTTCTTTAGCAATTTGGATGCTTTTTTTTCTTTTTGTTGTCTGATTGTTGTGGCTAGGACTTTAGGTATTATGTTGAATAAAAGTGTTGAGAGCGAACATCCTTATCTTGTTCTTGACATTAGGGGAAAAGCTCTCAGTGTTTCCCCATTAAGGATGATGATAGCTGTGGGTTTTTCATATAAGGCCTTTATTAAGTTCAGGTATACTCCCTCTAAACCTACTTGCTGAGCGTTTTTATCATGAATAGATGTTGTACTTTGTCACATGCTTTTTCTGCATCTGAGATCATATGCTTCTTATACTTTCTCATATTGATGTGATGTATCATGTTGATTGATTTGCGAATATTGAATCACCCTTGTGACCTAGGAATAAATCCCACTTGATCATGGTGAATGATTTTTTTTAATGTATTGTTGGATTCAGTTTGCTAGTATTTTAAAGAGGATTTTTATGTGTCTGTGTTCATCAGGGATATTGCTCTGTAGTTCTCTTTTTTAGTGGTGTCTTTATCCAGTTTTTGTATCAGGATAATGCTGGCCTCAAAGAATGAATTTGGAACTTGTCCTTGCTTTTCTGTTTTTTTTTTTTTTTTTTGAAATAGTTTGAGAGAAATAGGTATTAATTTTTCCTTAAATGCTTGGTAGAATTCACCTGTGAAGCCATCTGTTCCTGAACTTTTGTTTGTTGTGAGTTTTTTGATTACAGATTTAATTTCTTGGCTAATCATTGGTCTCTTCAAATTTTCTATTTCTTCCTTTTTCAGTTGTGGTAGTTTACATGTTTCTAGAAATTTATCCATTTCTTCTAGGTTGTGTAATTTATTGGCATATAGTTTTTCATAATATTCTCTTACAAGAGTTTGTATTTCTGTGATATTAGTTGTTATTTTCTCCTTTCTCATTTGTGATTTTATTTGAGTCCTTTCTCCTTTTTCTCTTGATAAATCCGGCTAAAGGTTTTAAACCGTTTTTTTTTTCCCCCCAGAGAACCAGGCCCTGGTTTCATTGATTGGTTCTATTGTTTTTTTAGTTTCTATATAATTTATTTCTGCTCTAATCTTTATTATTTACTTACTTCTTCTAGACTTAGGTTTTGTTTGTTCTTTTTCTAGCTTCTTTAGGTGTAAGTTTATGTTGTTTATGGGAGATTTTTCTTCTTGAGGTAGGCCTATATTACTATAAACTTCCCTCTTTAAATTTTTTTTTTTCAACGTTTATTTATTTTTGGGACAGAGAGAGACAGAGCATGAACGGGGGAGGGGCAGAGAGAGAGGGAGACACAGAATCGGAAACAGGCTCCAGGCTCTGAGCCATCAGCCCAGAGCCCGACGCGGGGCTCGAACTCACGGACCGTGAGATCGTGACCTGGCTGAAGTCGGATGCTTAACCGACTGCGCCACCCAGGCGCCCCTAAACTTCCCTCTTAGAACCACTTTGGCTGCATCCCACAGGTTTGGACTGTTGTGTTTTCATTTTCATTTGTTTCCATGTAGTTTTTTATCTTTTTTTAAATGCTTATTTATTTTGAGAGAGAAAGAGAGCAAGGGAAGAGCAGAGAGATTCCCAAGAAATTTCTGGGCTGTCAGTGCAGAGCCCAATGTGGGGCTTGGTCCCATGAACCATGAGATCATGACCTGAGCCGAAATCAAGAGTTAAGACGCTTAACTGACTGAGCCACCCAAGTGCCCTACTTTTTTATTTCTTCTTGATTTCTTGGTTGACCCATTCATTATTTAGCGGCATGTTACTTAACCTCCATGTATTTGTGTGCTTTCCAGATTTTTTCTTGTGGTTGACTTCTATTTTTATAGTACTGTGGTCAGAAAAGATACATGGTATGACTTCAGTCTTTTTGAATTTGTTGAGGCTGGTTATGTGACCTAATATATGATCTTTCTGGAGAATGTTCCATGTACTTGCAGAGAATGTATATTCTGTTGTTTTAGGTTGGAATGTTCTGAATATATCTGTTAAATCCATCTGTTCCAGTGGGTCATTCAAAGCCACTATTTCCTTGTTGATTTTGTGTTTAGATGATTTGTCCTTTGACGTAAGTGGGATGTTAAAGCCCCCTACTATTATTGTATTACTATTGATTAGTTCCTTTATGTTTGTTAGTAAAGGTTTTGTGTATTTGGATGCTTTCATATTGGGTGCATAAATATTTACAATTGTTATATCTTCTTGTTGGATTGTCCCCTTTATTATTATGTAGTTTCCTTCTTTGACTCTTATTACAGTCTTTTTTCTTTTAAGTTTATTTATTTTGAGAGAGAGAGTGTGCACTACACCTGAGTGCACAAGCGGGGGAGGGGCAGAGAGAGGGAGAGACAGAATCCCAAGCAAGCTCTGTGCTGCCAGCATAGAGCCCAGTGTGGGGCTCACATCCACAAACCGTGAAATCATGACTTGAGTTGAGACCATGACCTGAGCCAAGATCAAGAGTTGGATGCTTAACCAACTGAGCCACTCAGGCACCCCGACAGCCTTTGTTTTAAAGTCTATGTTGTCTAAGTATTGCTACTCCAGTTTTCTTTTGACATTCATTTGCATGAGATGTGTTTCTCTACCCCCTCACTTTCTTTTTTTTTAATGAGTGTTACTTTTATTTTTTTTATTTTCTTTTTTTTACTTTATTAAAAAAATTTTTTTTCAATATATGAAGTTTATTGTCAAATTGGTTTCCATACAACACCCAGTGCTCATCCCAAAAGGTGCCCTCCTCAATACCCATCACCCACCCTCCCCATCCTCCCACCCCCCATCAACCCTCAGTTTGTTCTCAGTTTTTAAGAGTCTCTTATGCTTTGGCTCTCTCCCACTCTAACCTCCTTTTTAATTTTTTTCCCTTCCCCTCCCCCATGGGTTTCTGTTAAGTTTCTCAGGATCCACATAAGAGTGAAACCATATGGTATCTGTCTTTCTCTGTATGGCTTATTTCACTTAGCATCACACTCTCCAGTTCCATCCATGTTGCTACAAAGGGCCATATTTCATTCTTTCTCATTGCCACGTAGTACTCCATTGTGTATATAAACCACAATTTCTTTATCCATTCATCAGTTGATGGACATTTAGGCTTTTTCCATAATTTGGCTATTGTTGAGAGTGCTGCTATAAACATTGGGGTACAAGTGCCCCTATGCATCAGTACTCCTGTATCCCTTGTCTACCCCCTCACTTTCAATCTACAGGTGTCTTTAGGTCTGAAATGAGTCTCTTGTAGGCAGCATATAGATGGGTCTTGTTTTTTTATTCATTCTGTCACCCTGTGTCTTTTGATTGGAGTGTTTAGTCCATTTACATTCAAAGTAATTATCAATAGATACGTATCTGTTGCCATTTCATTACTTGTTGTTTCTGAAATTTTTCTCTGATTCTTTCTTCTCTTTCTCTCTCTCACAGTTTACTGGTTTTCTTCTTCCTTTTTTTTTAAGGTTTATTTACTTATTTTGAGAGAGAGAGAGGGAGGGAGAGGAAAAGAGAGAGGGAGAGAGAATTCCAAGCAGGCTTCACACTGTCAGCAGAGAGCAGGATGTGGGACTCGATCTCATGGACCTTGAGATCATGACCTGAGCTGAAATCAAGAGTTAGGCACTTAATTGACTGAGCCACACAGGTGCACCAGTTTTCTTTAGTGATGTATTTGGATTTCTTCCTCTTTATTCTTTACAAGTTTATTAAAGGTTTTAAATATATGGTTTCTATTAGGTTTGTATCTAATGTCTTCTGCATATAGCAGTCTGTATTCAGCTGATGATCATTCAAGTTTGAACCCTGTCTTTTTTCCTCTCCTCCCCATATTTTAGATATATCTTATTATATTTTATTTGTGTGTGTGTGTGTGTGTGTGTGTGTGTATTTTTGAATGTTTATTTGTTTTTGAGAGACAGAGAAAGAGCGCAAGCAGGATTGGGCCAGAGAGAGAGGGAGACACAGAATCCAAAGCAGGCTCCAGGCTCTGAGCTGTCAGCACAGAGCGCAATACAGAGCTCAAACCCACAAACCATGAGATCATGATCTGAGCCCAAGTCAGAGGCCCAACTGACTGAACCACCCAGGTGCCCCTTATATATATATTATATATAATATAATATATATTACATGTAATATATATATGCATAATATGTATATGTAATATATATCATAGATATATATAGCATATATATTATATATATTAATGTTTATTTATTTTTGAGAGGGAGAGAGACAGTATGAGCAAGGGAAAGGCAGAGAGAGATGGAGACACAGAACCCAATGCAGTCTATGGACTCTGAGCTGTCAGCACAGAGCCCGAAGTGCGGCTTGAATTCATGAGCCATGAGCTCATGACCTGAGCCAAAGTTGGATGCTTAACTAACTGAGCCACCCAGGTAGGTGCCCCTTATATTCTTTTATTTTGTGAATTCCTTGACTGATTTTTTTACAGAAACATTCATTTTTATTGCTTTTGTGTTTCCTTCTTTTATACTGTCATTTTTGGTCTCTCCACTCAAAGAGCCCCCTTTAATATTTCTTGCAGGCCTGATTTGGTTGAACTCTTTTAGTTTTTGTTTGTCTGGGAAACTCTTTATCTCTCCTTCTGTTGCTGGATAGAGCATCTTTTGTGGCAGATATTTCCCATTCAGCACTTTGAATATACCATGCCATTCCCTTCTGGCTTACAAAGTTTTTGTTGAAAAGTCTCCTGTTAGCCTTATGGATTTTCCATTGTAAGTAACTGTCTTCTTTTTTTTTTTTTTTTTGCTTTAAAAATGTTTTCTTTACCACTATATTTTGCCATTTAATTACAATATGTCTTGGTTTGGGTCTGCTTTTGTTGATTTTGATTTGAGTTCTCTGTGCCTTCTGAATCTGGATATCTGTTTCCTTCCCCAGATTAGGAAATTTTTCGGTTACTACTTCCTCAAATAAATTCTCTGCCTCCTTTTCTGTCTCTCTTCTTCGTCTGGGACTCCTATACTATGAATGTCATTGCATATGATGGAGTCACTGAGTTCCCATTTTGCATGATTCTTTTTTCTCTCTTTTATTCAGCTTGATTACTTCCTATTACTCTGTCTTCTAGGTCACTAATTCATTCCTCTTCTTCCATTCTTCTGTTCATTCCATCAAGTGTGTTTCTCATTTTGTTTATTGAGCCCTTTATCTCTGCTATATTATTCTTTATCTTTGTGCTAAGGGTGTCAACTCATGTCTTCCACTATTTTTCTTAAGTCCAGTGATTATCCTTATGATAATTGCCTTAAATTCTCTATCAGTAATGTTACTTATATCTGTTTCTCTTAGATCTCTGGTCATGGCCTTGTCTTCGTATTTCATTTGGGATAAATTTCTCTGTTTCCTTGTTTTGTCTGCTTCTCTGTGTCTGTTTCTGTGTGTTAAGAAAGTCAGCTATGTCTTCTGATCTTGAAAGTAGTGACTTTATGAAGAAGAGGTCTTGGAGTGCCCTACAGTGCAGTCTCCTCTGTTCACCAGAACCTGGCACTTCAGGAGAGTATCCTATATGTGCTGCTATGTGTGTAGTCTGCTGTAGTATCTGAATCACTTTTCCCTTCAGTGCAGTTGTTTGCACTGATTCTCTGCCTGTTGTGGGCTGTGCTTGCTCTCTGTGGTGTTAGTGGGGCCCAGGCAGGGTGGGCATGCCTGCCGGGGAACTTGAGAGCAAGTGGTGGTGTTAGCAAAATTTGTGCTGGGTCACTAGTTCTATACTGGATTTCCTGAAGCACTATGGTGGCTGGGGGCTGCGTGCTGGTGTTGCTGGGGGCATGAGGCTGGCCATGGTATGCATCAGTGGCTGGGACTAATCTGAACCCGGTGGCTGGGCACGGTGAACTGCGATGGCTGGGTACTGCATCTTTTTGTTGTAGTTTATTTGTTGTTTTAGTTTCCTATTGCTAGTTTGACAAATTACCACCAATTTAGTGGCTTAAAACAACATGAACTTATAGTTCTGGAGGTCTGAAGTTCAAATCAGTTCCATTCTGTTAAAATGATGGTGTCAGCAGGTGTGTATTCATTCTGGAAGCTGGAGGAGAGAATCAATTTCCTTGTCCTTTCGAGTTTCTAGATCCTACTAACATTCCTCAGCTTGGGCCCCATCCTCCATCTTTGAAGCTCGTTGGTTTAACTGCTGCTTTTGTCCTTGAATCTCTCTCTAACCCTGATCTTCTTGTCTCTCTCTTATGAGGACCAAGGTCACTACATTGGGCTCATCTGGATAATCTTGGATAATCTCCCTATCTTAATCAATTGCAGAGTCCCTCTGCCATGTAAGGTAACATGGTCACAGATGGATGTGGACATTTTGGGGGGGCCTGTTTTTAGCCTACCATACTTGTTCTTATAGATCTATTGAAAATGACTAGTTTTTCTGTGTTCTTATATTTGGGTACACTTTGCCAAACTCCATTATTTGCATGTGTTTTTCTCTTGTTTTCAAGTGATTTCATACTTGTTTTCAGTTGATTCTCTTAGATTTACTGGAAGTTGCGTTATTCCCTTTCTTCCTAGTATTTATAGCTCATTTTGTTCTTGCCTCTCTCCATGTCATCTAGAATCTCATAGCTAATGCTAAATAATAGCTATGAGAACATGCATCTTTGTATTGTTCTTGACTTTACTAGAAATTGCTTCATTATTTTACCAGCAAGGATGGTGGTTTCTAATAAACACTCTTAAATTAACGAGTTTCTATCAAATTAAATCTCAGTTGACTAAGATTTTTAGTCAGGAACATGTATTAAATGTGTTAACCATAATGGATATAGAAGTAACCATGTGGCCTTTCCCTTTTAATCTATTAATACTTTCCCAATAATGATCACCTCTGTATTCCTGGAATGAATCTTCCTTGATCATAGTGTATTGTTCTTTGAAGGTACTGCTGACTTATGTTTACAAATATTTTATTTTAGGTTTTTGCATTTATAATGATAAGTGAGTTTGGCATAGTGTGTTTTGTAACTGCTTGCACAATTTGGGAATTGTGGATATCCAGTCATCTTGAGTAAATTGGGAAACTTTCTACCTTTTTGTATGGTCTGCAACTTAAATAGTATTGAGGTTATCGGTTTTTGAAAGTTTCATAAGTATAAAGTTCCTTGGACTACTGCTAGTTATCTTTAAATTCTGTACCCAATAGTGAGATTCCATTATTCTGAAACACCTGTACTTTCTTACCTACTCTGTCTTACAACATTTGAAGTACAGCTTGTGACCTGTGGAACAGGTTTTCTCTGGGCAAAGCTGCCCAATCCATAAAGAAGGGTCACATCTACCAATGTGGCTTCATTCATAGGAACCTGTCAGGCCAGGGGTTTACACAATAAAGGCTTGGTTCCCTTGAGACTTTTCTTTTTTTCAGGTGCTTTGGGAGTTGTCTTTATGATTTATTAATCATGGCAGTGTTGCTGTGAAACTTCTTAGCAAATCGTTTTTCAGTTCCTCAAAGAAGAGCACTTCTCAATGCTCTGCTCAAGTGTTGCTCCCTGCTCAGAATTTGAAATTGATACTTACCTGTATAAATGAGGTTGTCTAAGCCCGAATTGCAGTTTTAGGTTAGTAAACCAGGGGAGTTTGCAGTGACTGGATTTAAGTAATTTTTAAAAGGGATCCTCTGACTGGGTATCTTTTGATTTTAAATCTTACATTAAGATTGAGTTTACATAAATGTAAAAGTGGTGTTTCTCAGACTGCCACCACTAATTTCTAAATTAAAGTACTACTGAAATTGTCCTGTGTAAGTGATTCCATGACAAGATAGCATTCTATTTTATAGATTTTATTTTTTAAGTAATCTCTATACCTACTGTGGGGCTCAAACTCACATCCCTGAGATCAGGAGCTGCATGCTCTATAAAAGGTAGCATGTTTGTATAGAGTGTAAGTTGATTTCTCATTCTTTCCCCCCTGCAGTAAAACAGATCATCAGTAACATTTCAATATTTAATGAAACCTGCTTGAGATGGAGAAGTACAAAAACAGCTGATACAGAGGAGATGTATTCAGTAAGTTACTCTATGTATAGATGTTGTCTTGTGTGGGAGGCTTAAAAAATATCAGTGAACCTAAAAATCTACTTCTACAGCTGTGATTATCAATGGCGGATTGATAGTGGCAATTGCAAGCACAAGCAAGAAGATGGGCACTTTAGTGCATATTTGAAGAGAGGGACCTTGGGGATTGATGAGTAAGTCATGAAAGTTTCTTTGGGCACGTAGCCCGATGCAGAGCTGATGCTCATACAGGATCCGTGAAACGAATCCATGGCTTTTGCATGTGTCTCTGACCAGGGTATGAACATATCATCTAGGGAGCCAAGGGGAATTTTTGAAGCTAGATGCAGTTGTGAATAAGAAAGGTAAAGCCCGTGGGATGAGCTGCTACTAGAAGAATTTAAGTGGGCAGAAAAGTATGTGTATTGGCCCCTGTACTGGGATATTCCAGGAAAATGGAGGGAATGTCAGAAGGGGGCAGGCAGAGGAGAAGAATCCTGCCGAGGTTTTACCAGACCAGCTTGGAGTTTACTAATTCAGGTCCTGCTCTGGAGAAGGCTTAGTTCAGATTCCTCTTTCTTTTTTTCTTTCTTTCTTTCTTTCTTTCTTTCTTTCTTTCTTTCTTTCTTTCTTTCTTTCTTTCTTTCTTCCTCCCTCCCTCCCTCCCTCCCTCCCTCCCTCCCTTCCTTCCTTCCCTCCCTCCCTCCCTCCTTCCTTCCTTCCTTTTGTTCTTTCTTTCTTTCTCTTGCTTTCTTTCTCTCTTTTAACTTTTATTTAATGTTTATTTAATCTCTCTTTTAACTTTTATTTATTTAATGTTTTATTTAATGTTTATTTAATTAATAATATTTAATATAAAAATATTTTATTTTTGAGAGAGAGACAGAGTGTGAGCAGGGGAGGGGCAGAGAGAGAGGAGTCACAGAATCTGAAGCAGGCTCCAAGCTCTGAGCTGTCCACCCAGAGCCCTGTGTGGGGCTTGAACTCACAAGCCGTGAGATCATGACCTGAGCAGAAGTCGGATGCTTAACCAACTGAGCCACCTGGACACCCCTTCGTTTTCTTTCTAGGAAAATGTTCTGTGGCTTTGCTCCTGTAGTTTTGCTCATTGTATATGAGCAGACTTTCACATTGCTCATTGTATATGTGAGAACGAGACCAAGAAAATTGTCAGTACCGGGGCCTTGGCCTTTCGCACATTTTGATTTAAAGCTATTTTTATTGCGCTGATATATCGTGGCGACAGTATTTATGGTATTACGTCTCTAATATTTGTTTACTGTTGTATTTCACTTTTTGAAGGAACTTTAGAGTTAAGAGCCAGATTGCTCATGAGAAAAGGTTTGGAGGCATTTGGAGCCTTCCAGGCCAGCCATTCACCTAGTGAACTTTTCTGTGTTTCAGTTCCACATTCAGGGCCAGAGATGGTATCAGAAGGAATTTTCCCAGGAAATAATCTTTAATATCACTACCAGCAGTCAGGCTCCCGAGGTGTGCTTGGACCTGCATCCGGGCACCAACTACAGTGTCCACGTCCAGGCTTTGTCTTCTGAACTTCCTGTGGTCTTCTCCCTGACAACCCAGATAACAGGTAAATCTTGAATAACAGCATTTGGATGAACGAAGTCACCACAGAGCCGTAGATGGGCCCAGATAGAGAGAAACACTATTGCTTTCTATCATTAAAGAATGAACTCGAAGAGCGAGAGGAAAAAGGGCGTGGAACTGGAGAGACTAACTGTGACTGTAATATTTTATTCCTTAAAAAGACAGCTGAAACAAACCATTAATGCGAATTAAATCCGGCTAGCGTGTCTATGAATGCTGGTTACATTCCTTCCGGATATTTGAAATAGTTCAAACATTTCATACCTAAAAAGAATTTTCTCTCATTAGTACTGTTTCTCAGTAACATGAGTTAATCGTCATTCTGTCGCAAGTGCCTCAAGAGTCTGTCCTTTCCAGGGAGAAGTGATAGGCAGTCCCACTCTGGTCCCTGGAAAATTCACTTTCCTCTCATTTTCTTGTCTCTCTTCAAATCTGGGAGAGTTGAGCTAAGACTCGGAGTATTGCCTTCTTGTTTCTTACTTCACCGAGCAATTAGAAGTCATCACGGAGGACTTGCCTCTCCCAAGTCTCCCATTGCTACTCTCGTGCAGAACCGTGTGTTCTGTCTTCTCTCTGGTCCCCACTCCTCAGGCGACTGCTCCCCTCAATGGGTGTGTTGGATCCCATCCCTTCCTGCCCAGTCATCATCCCCAGTAGAGAAATCATCCCAGCACTGCACAAGCATGTTGTAGGATCTCCATTTTTAAATTTTTTTTTTTTTTAACGTTTATTTATTTTTGGGACAGAGAGAGACAGAGCATGAACGGGGGAGGGGCAGAGAGAGAGGGAGACACAGAATCGGAAACAGGCTCCAGGGTCCGAGCCATCAGCCCAGAGCCTGACGCGGGGCTCGAACTCACGGACCGCGAGATCGTGACCTGGCTGAAGTCGGAAGCCCAACCGACTGCGCCACCCAGGCGCCCCAGGATCTCCATTTTTAAATGAAAACCAAAGAAACTAAAAAACTCACTTCCTTTGAGCCCGTATTCCCCCCAGCTACTTCTTTTTTAAATTTTTTTTTTTTCAACTTTTATTTATTTTTGGGACAGAGAGAGTCAGAGCATGAACGGGGGAGGGGCAGAGAGAGAGGGAGACACAGAATCGGAAACAGGCTCCAGGCTCTGAGCCATCAGCCCAGAGCCTGACGCAGGGCTCGAACTCACGGACCTCGAGATCGTGACCTGGCTGAAGTCGGACGCTTAACCGACTGCGCCACCCAGGCGCCCCTCCCCCAGCTACTTCTTTCAGCATCCCCTTTACCATAAAACTCCTTGAAAGAAGTGTCTGTTCTATAGACTCCACATCCTTACTTCAGGTACTTCCTTTAACTGTTTCCAAACTGGAGGTGGTTGTCCTGGCCACACTGCTTTACTGAAAGTGTCTCCATCTTGCAAAATCCGCTGCCCAATTTTGTTTTTATTTAATTTTTATTCCCTTCCCCGCCCCCCCCACCCCCTCCCCCACCATAGCATTTGGCATTCCTGCCTTCTTGAAATACAGTTTCTCTGGGCTTTTAGGTCCTCCTGCCTCACTGGCTGCTCCTTCTCAGTCCTCTTTGCTGGCTCCTCTTTGCTCAGTCCTCTTTTACGGATGCCCTCTCTGCCTGTTCCTCTTCCTTTTTCTTCATTATCTACCCCCTCTGCCCAGCTAAGAATATTGCCTGTATGCTGAGGATTCCCAGATATGTATCCTAGTCCCAGATTCTCCCCTGAGTGCCATGCTCATATATCCAGTCACCTTTTAAACAACTTCTTGCACACCCAATTGACAAGTCCAAGAGGATTTTGATTTCTCAACTCTTCTCTCACCTTCAAAGCCATTTTCCGTCCAGGCTTCCCTATCTTGGTTATTGGCATTCCTGTTCACCTGTTGCTCAGGCGGAAAAGCTTCTACCCTTCCCAACCAACTTCTGCTTTTGTTTCTAAAATATATTTGGAATCCACCCACTTCTCTCCATCTTCACCTTCACCACAAAGCAACCTTATCCAAGTCAGCAACCTCTTGCTTGGACTCCTACACTGACTTTCTTACTGGTCTTTCTGCTTTCACCGGTGCCTGTCAGTCTCCCACCCCTTACTCCCACTCCCAAGTGTGGTGAGACCATAACTTTAAAAAAATGGTCTGAGTCTGACTTCTGACTCAGAAGTCAGAGTGATCTTTTAAAAATGCATAGGAGAATGTGTCATCCCCAGCTCAAAACCGTCCAATGAGTTTTCATTAGCATTAGAATAGAATCCACGTTCTTACCATGAAGCATGGAGTCTGGCTCCCTGCCTCCCTGACTACATCTCTGCTCTCTCTGTTTCTAGCTAGCATCTGCTGCCCTCCTGCCTTCTTCGCTGTTCCTCAGATGGGTCACACCTGTTTGTGCATCCAGGCCTTTCCATTTACTGTTTAGTGTTCCTGGTGCACACTCTGCACATGGCTTCTTTATAATCATCCAGGTCTCTGCTCAGATGCCAGTACCTTAGAGAAGCTCTCCCTGCCCGTCCTTTCAAAAATAACCTCCGTCTCCACCCCATCATTCGCTATCCACTTATCCTGTGTGAATTTCATCATAGAACTTGTTTTCAGAACTTGTATTTAAAAAAATTTTTTTAACGTTTATTTATTTTGAGAGAGAGAGAGAGGGGGAGAGAGAGGGAGGGAAGGAGGGAGGGGCAGGCTGCAAGAGCAGGGGAGGAACAGAGAGAGAGGGAGACAGAATCCCAAGCAGGTTCCAGGCCGTCAGTGCAGAGTCCGACACAGGGCTTGAACCCACAAACCATGAGATCATGACCTGGGCCCAAATCAAGAGTCGGACGCTTCACCGACTAGGCCACCCAGGCACCCCCAGAATTTGTGTTTTTTAGTTTACTTGTTTATTTGCTTTTCCCCAACTAAGCTCCTTGAAGGCAGAGATGTAAAGATAGTGCTGGCACATAGCACAACAAACCCTGAATGGCCATTGCATGGTATTGGCATTGAGGGGATGGCTGGTGAGTTAAGAAAGGCTTTCAAAAAAAAAAAAAAAAAGAATTTACTAAGTTTTAGGCTGGAAGGAGAAGTAATGTCCAATTGGGCATCTCTCTGTGGTGACTTAGTCAAATGAATACCTATTTAGTTTCCTGCTCTGTGGTCCTTACCGTGTTTGGCTGGTTTGTACTGCTAATTTAAATCAGTATTTCAAATTTTTGAGTTGGATAAGGGAGTCTCTTCTTGAGGAGACATTTATTTTAATCTTGTTTTGTAGGCTAACTATAGCCCCCTTAGCTGAAGCGCCCTCTACTCATGGCCACCAGGGGACACTGTTGAGCTATTTAAGTCCATTGAGACCCTTCAAAAAGTTCTTTGTGACAACGGCTGCATATTTTCCAACTCTACCCTACTTTAAAGAATTTGAAATTTTAAAAAAGTGAAAAATTCAAGTTGTTATGATCTTTTCAAAAGGTAAAAAACAAACAAAAAACCACCCAAACTCTCTTTTTTTATAAAAGGGGAAAAAAGAGAGCCTTATGTGTTGATAGGAAGAGGTATGCCTTGATTGCCTAAGATATGGCTGTGTTTCAATAAAATCCTGAACTTTTCAATCTTACCAGAAATGTGAGGCAAGGGATTTGGGCCTGGAAAACTCAGCAGCTGATTTCCCAGAAGGAAAGTGAATGGAATTTCCCTTCCGAATGCCTTACATTAAACTAAATCTTCCTGATGGGAACAGGATGAAGAGTAGTGCTTTAAATATATCGCTGACCTCAGAGGAGGGTGCAAGTTCTAGGCACGTTGAAGGGCAGAGGAAAGTGTTGGAGTGAGAAAAGGAGAACATGTTGGCCTGAGGGGGGGGGGGGGGGAGACCAGGTCCTCTCCCAGGGCTTGTGCCTCAGGGCTGACAGGCTCCCTCAGGTAGAGCCCAGTGAGCTGAATTCCTCAGAAGAGCTCCACTACTTACACTCCTTTTAGGACAGGGTAAAGAGCAAACTCCATCCTTGGTGTAGACCCAGAGTCAGAAGAGCTTTCACACGTTGGTTATGCTATTTTCTAGCCAAGTCAGAAAGCTTGTCTTCCCATAGGGAGAGAGAAAAAACCAGAGAGGGGAAAGTGGGGGACGGGGGAGAGAGAAAACAAATGTGTGTGGAAAGGTTAAGCTAAACCACTTGTGTACACAACACGGTGATAATTTGAGGTTGAATATTTATTATAGAATCAAGAATGCTGGAGGAGAAAAGGGAAGAAAGGATGTCAAGGAAACCATTCCTTCCCAAGGTGCCCTTTAGTACCAAGGCTGGAAACTAATATGGGAAATTTCCCATCTCTGCCTGCATTCGGGAAAAGAAAAAGAGAATGTACTTTTTTCAGATATTCAGGAAAGCAATCAAAAACATAGGTATGTCCTGAGCATTAGCAGACTGTCCCTTTAATGGAGAGAATGGAGAGGTCTAGTCAGGGTAGCTCTGATTCCCCCACAGGACTAGAAGCCACAGCCCCCACGTCTGATATCTCCTCTCTTCCTATTGGGTGTCCCCAGAAAGCACTGTACAGGACCAAGTCTGGTGAGTTCTTCTGCCAGAGGCTTCTTGTCCGTGGTTGGCTACCCATAGACTTCCCAAGGACAGTGCACCCCTGTGTCCTCTGAGAACCCTATTTCCTTAGGCTGTTTCCAGGGTACCACACTTATTCCTGCTGGTCCCCCTCACTCCCAGGGGGCAGAAGCTGCAGTAGAGGTCCGGAGAGGGACTGGCCTTCATCCCAGCTGTTCCTGTGTTTGTCCGGACTCTCTGAGAGTCTTTCATGGGCACAAGTTCTTTGACATCTGGGTACGTAATGTTAGACCAGAAGGAAGGTATGGCCCTTCCATACCTCCATGGGCCACCTATTCTCTCATCCCCCGAACTCTCCCAGCTACTTTCTAGCAGATCTAAATCCCAAACCTCCAAGTGAATGGCTATGTGGGGATGGGTATCTCCCAGTTCCCCTCACTGAAAGCATCCACACCCTGACCTAGGCCCCATGGAGACAAGATGATACACCGCAGAGGAAAATAGGCTGGGTGTGTTATTTTCTTGTATTAGCGTTAGCTTTTACAAAATATGAATGAGAACATTTCTTTACATCAGAAGCCTAAAAACCAGAGTTTCTGTGTGTGGTGGAAGAGTGTGGGAGGGGCATGGGGTGATTTAACAATTTAACCCAGCAAATATTTATTGACTGGTTATATACAAAGACCTGTGCTAAGTGCTGAAGCGGGGGATGTAAAGATGAAGAGAAGATTGTTCCTTTTCCCCGGAAGGCCAAGTCTCACAACTTCATTGATAGGGGGAATGTAGCCAGCCTTGTAATGGCTGCTGACTTACGGTGCAAGCTACCATTGTTTCTATTGCTGTTAGTTTCAGTTGATCATGCCTCCCCAAGTGTGCAGTGTGATCTGCTGGGGAGGTGCTAAGGATTCAAAAAGAACCAACGTGGTGTCTTTGTATGTATTTATTTATGTGTGTCATTTCCTTGTATTTACTTGAAATTTATAGCATAAAGTTGGGGCTTTAGTTTTGGCACAGATTCAATTTTCTTTTCCGTTCTTTTTATTCATGTTGGTGTGTTTTAGAGGAATTTTAACACATTTTCACTTATATTACTTCCTTTCTCTTACTGATTTTAATAGTTTGCCTACATTAATGATATTAACCTTTGTTATACATATTATAACCCACCTCCTGGGTTATTTACTGTTTATTTTTCTTGTCAGTATTCTTTTTTAACATTTTAGACATTTAAAAATTTCATGTAATCAATTCTATTGATTCTTTTATAGTTTCTGCCTCTGGTCATGCCAAGAAAAACCTCCCCCCACCCTGAAATTAGATCAATTCTTATTCTGTAATATTGTCTAATGCTTCATTGTCTTCTTTTTTTTTTTAAAGTAATCTCTGGGGGCGCCTGGGTGGTGCAGTCGGTTAAGCGTCCGACTTCAGCCAGGTCACGATCTCGCGGTCCGTGAGTTCGAGCCCCGCGTCGGGCTCTGGGCTGATGGCTCAGAGCCTGGAGCCTGTTTCCGATTCTGTGTCTCCCTCTCTCTCTGCCCCTCCCCCGTTCATGCTCTGTCTCTCTCTGTCCCAAAAATAAATAAACGTTGAAAAAAAATTAAAAAAAAAAAAAAGTAATCTCTGTGCCCAATGTAGGGCTTGAACTCACAACCCCAAGATCAAGCGTCAGATGCTCTACTGACTGAGCCATCCCTCTGATGCTTCTTGATAGTTTTGCTTTTTGCCTTTAAACTTAGACCCATTTGGAATTGATATATAGTATAAGGCTAAATTTACAGGGTATTTTTTTTCCCTAACTGATAAGCCAGTTTCCCACCACCTTTTTTTTTTTTAATTCTTACATTATTATTATTTTTTTAATATTTATTTATTTTTTAGAGAGAGAGCACGAGAGGGAGAGGGGCAGAGAGAGAAACAGACAGAATTAGAGGCAGGCTCCAGGCTCTGAGCTGTCAGCACTGAGCCTGATGTGGGGTTCAAACTCACAAGCCATGAGAATATGACCTGAACTGAAGTCGGACACTTAACCAACTGACCACCCAGGTGTCCCCCATACTACCTTTAGAAAGACTGTCTGTGCCATGCACTATATTCTCATTTATTTGTTCGGATCTCTTTCTAGACTGTGTGGTTTCTTCCATTCCTTTGCTTGTCCTGGGCTTGTACCATACTATTTCAATTATTGTAATTTTATGCTATATTTAATTTTTTATAGGGAAAGTTCTCCTTCACTGCTTTTCTCCTTACTCTCCAGAGTTTTCTCACATGGCAGTCCCCATATTTTCCTTTGTCATTTGCTTCTGGGGCCTTCCCCCATCTTACATACCCAGGGTGGAAGAACTACACTCTCCAGCCCAGACATGACCCATTTCTGGCCTTGGGTCTGATTTGATTTAAATCAGTAATGAGGCTAATGTAAAGAAAAGCACATCTACCCAGGACAGCAGCTGGGGCCGGGGGGTGGGGTGGGGCGCGGGACTGGGAATAGCACCTCGGAAAACATGGCTGGAAGTTAAGATTATTTAACCTTGAAATGAGGCAAGCAACTCGCCTAATGAAGTTCAAGCTTTTACATGAGTGAAAAAAAAAGTAACCTATTTAAAATAGAAGGTGGGGAAGGTCTTGGAACAGAAAGCAGTCTGGAAGTCACATGTGGATGGAATTGGCCGGATGGCAGTGGCACATTTAGAACTAACTGCAGGCATGAAACTAGCAAAGGGCAGTGTAGCATGAAACAGTCAGGGGTGGCTTTCCAGCTCCTTCTGTGGGCCTGCCTTCTCCCAGCTGAGCTAGCACTTTGTTCTGCTTGTACCGAGGACAGGGCAAAACTGGGCAGTCTTAAGAGGTGAACCAAAAGACTAGAGTAACTGGAATTATTAATCAGAGAAGAGCAAACAGAGGAAAAATTTAAAAGAGCCCGAGGAAGGTTCTCAGAGAGTGAACAGTTCATCCCCTCTGGGCTGAAAACAGGAAATGTGTGATAAAAAGCACTTGCTTTACTGTGACAACAGGACATCACAAATGAAAGGGCATTTCAATGTTAGTGTGAAGGGCTGAGGGCAGAAATTCTCAGACTGGAAGGGGCACATTACCCTGGAGGACCTGGCCAAGGCTTTTCAAACCTCAGCCTCCTCTCCCCATCGCGTCTGCGGGAACCTGGCGGTCGTCTTCCTCAGGGGTGTGAGTTTCGGAATCTCTTTGGAACACACACCTCTTGGAAACAGCGTAGACCTCCAAGGCCTTTTGTGAGACCCTGACTGTGTAAGCAGGGGCTGTTCCAGGTCACCTTCCAGGGTCCCTAGCAATCCCACAGGCTTATGGAAATGTAATTTATGTGGCCATATCTAGGTGACTTTGGAAGGAATTCTAGATTTAGCACTGTTTAATAAAAGTTACTGGGGCTCTCACTCTTCCACTTGGTATCAGATGCCTGGGGATCCTAGTGGTCGGTGCTGAGGTGCATTTACCCCATCACCCCGGGGAGCTACCGACGGCTGACTGTGAAGCACCACCACAGTTTGCTCCTGTCTGGACCTGCATTCTAACTGCTGGCTGGACAATTCCACAAGCATGCCAGTGAGCTGCTTCTGAACTTCTCTTCCAGACCTTGCATGACATCGCTGCTGACTCAGTTGTCAAAACCAAAGCCCAGATTCTTCCCCCTTCCTTATCTTCCACCACGTTCTGTTTTCTCTTTCCCTGAGTGTCTCTTCCACCTGCCCCCTCTTCTCCATTCTCAGTGCTGTCACTTGCTTCAGACCTCAGGCACATCTTGACAAGGTTTTGGACAACTGGTACTTTGGTTCTTTTTCAATTCCTCCTTCAACCAGCTGTCTACATTGTATTTCTTTTTTTTTTTTTTAACATTTACTTGCTTTGAGAGAGATAGAGACAGCACAAATGGGGGAGGGGAAGAGAGAGAGGGAGACAGAGAATCCCAAGCAGGCTCTGCACTGTCAGTGTGGAGCCCAACACGAGGGCTTGAACTCAGGAAACCCATGAGATATGACCAGAGTTGAAACCAAGAGTCAGATGTTTAACTGACTGAGCTACCCAGGTACCCTAATATTTCTTTTTTTTTTAATTAATTATTTATTTATTTATTTATTTATTTATTTATTTATTTATTTTGGGGGAGAGACAGACCATGAGCAGGGGAGGGGCAGAGGGAGAGAGAGAATCCCAAGTAGGCTCCACCTTCAGCTCAGAGCCTGACTCGGGGCTTGATCTCACAACTCTGAGATCATGACCTGAGGTGAAGTCAGGAGTTGGATGCTTAACCATCTGAGGCACTCAGCTGCCCCTAAATTGTCTTTCTAAAATACACATCTGCTAAGAAATCTGTAAATGACTTCATTCTATTGCCAGGACCTCAGATCTGACCTCTACCCACACCTCCCACTTTGTTGCCTACCAGACCGGGGCTCAACCTTTCAGCTACGCTGAACTACTGGTGGGGCTGCAGTTCTGTCTCTGCCCTCTCTCCCACCTCCTGCCCCTGTATACATGTATTTCTGCATTCTGTGGTCTCAGCGCCCCCTGCCCTTGTTCAGGTGTCCTTCCTCTGCACCTTTTACAATACCCTGTGTATAACTTTCTCATGGTTCTGAGCACTGCCTGTTTCTGAAACCGTCTCCACTATTAGAGTCTGAACTCCTGGAGAGCAGAAACTGTGTCTTCCATGGCTGTTTCTTCCAGCCTCCCATGGTACGTGATGTATAAAGGTAGCTAATAAAGGTGTTGATTGATGATGTATAAATGACATATTTGTTAGAGCTTTTTTTTTTTTTAATTTTTGAGACAGAGAGAGGCAGAGCATGAACAGGGGAGGGGCAGAGAGAGAGGGAGACACAGAATCTGAAACAGTCTCCAGGCTCTGAGCTGTCAGCACAGAGCCCGACATGGGGCTCAAACTCACGGACTGTGAGATCATGACCTGAGCCGAAGTCGGACGCTTAACCGATCAAGCCACCCAGGCACCCTGTTAGAGCTTTTTTTAATTGGGGAATGATTGGCATACAAGTTATATTAGTTTCAGGTATACAACATAATAATTTGATATTTATATACATTATGAAATGGTCACCACAATAAATCCAGTCACCATCTGTCACCATACAGAGTTGCTACAATATTATTGACTGTATTCCTTATGCTGTACATTACATTCCCATGTCTTATTTATTTTATAACTAGAATATTGTACCTCTTAATCCCTTTCTCTTATTTTGTCTACCCCCCAAATCCCCTTCCCTCTGGCAACTATCATATTATATTTTATTTTTTTAAGTTTATTTTTAAGAGAAAGACAGAGTGCAAGCAGGGGAGGGGCAGAGAGAGAGGGAGACACAGAATCTGAAGCAGGCTCCAGGCTTCAAGATGTCAGCGCAGAACCCAATGTCTTGAACTCGTGAACTGTGAGATCATGACCTGAGCCAAAGTCGGACACTTAACTGACTGAACCATCCAGGCGCCCCTCATGATAGTGCTTTAAAATCTTTCTAGGAAGGTCTAAGTTTTTATTATAATTTGGATTGGAAATTTCTACCCCAAGTCTATTTTCTGATTGGGTAAATAGAGTCTTGAGTGTTTATTTTGGCCTCCTACTCCTCACTTTCACTGTAACAGAGTTCTAGGCCAGGGTTGGGAGGGGGGGCATTCATATTTCATTCTTTGTCTTTCTTCCTTTCTCCCTCTATAAATCTCATCCACTTGATAGCAGTGTTGAGAAGATCATATGAGATGAGGCCTGTGCAGAAAACAGCTAGTACATTTAGTTAGTGCCCAGTGCATCTCAAGGCACAATGGCGGCCGGTGCCTTCATACTGTGAATGTAGCTATCAGTTAGATACTAGAACACTGGTGTCAGCCAACATAGTCCCCTCCCAGTGGAAAGTCTATTTGGGAAACCTGGTTGCTGGAGAGAACAAAAGAAGGACAGAATGTTCTGTGATTGGGAAGGATCTAGAAGTCTGATATGCTGGTTTTCCCCAGCATATCTGGAACCTGTCCACCAAGTTAACTGTAAGGCCCACTGTATCCACCCTGTCAGCACTGGGGAATTGCTTTTTTTTTTTTTTTAAACTTTATTGTGGTAAAATATATAACATAAAATGTACCATTGTAACTGTTTTCTGGCACAGAATTAAGTACATTCATGATATTGTAAATCATCACCACTATCTATTTCTACAATCTTTTCATCACCCCAGACAGAAATTCTGTTGATCATTACACAATTAACTCCCCCTTGCCTACCCACCCCTCAGTCCTTAGCAACTTCCAATCTACTTCTGCTTCTATGAATTTGTCCGTTCTAGATATTGCATGTAGGAGGGATCATACAATGTCTAAGTCTGGCTTATTTCATTTAGTGTCATGTTTTCAAGATTCATCCGTGTTATAGCATAGGTCAGAAAATGCTCATCAGTCCTTACATTTGAACTTTCCTTTTGATGGCCCCCATTAGGACCACTTTGGTCATGCTTCCATTTGTTCTGATCACACCCTTTTCCTCTTTTCGACTTGTTTTCAGAGCCTCCCCTTCCAGAAGTAGACTTTGTCACAGTGCATGGAAAGCCTCTACCACGTCTGAGACTGAGGAAAGCCAAGGAGAAAAATGGACCGATCAGGTGAGCAGTGCCCCCTTCTCCATGGTTGTCCAGGTATCCTCATAGAGAGTTTTGGAAACTGGTTTCATTGAGGAGATCTCTCTTTAGGTGCTGCACTCAAATTATTGGGGTAGTATAGGCAGGGCCTCTTATTCATTTATTGTTTTAAACTTTTTTTTTTTAAGTTTGTTTTATTTTGAGAGAGACAGTGAGTGCATGGGAGGGGCACAGTGCGAGAGAGAGGGAAAGAGAGAATCTCAAGCAGGCTCTGTATTGTCAGTATGGAGCCAGATGTGGGGCTTGAACTCACAAACTGATCATGTCCTGAGCTTAAACCAAGAGTCGGCCATGCAGGTGCCCCGGGGCCTTTTATTTTTGATTCCTTGGGCACAGACTGGGTCTTTAACTCCAACCAGGGCCCTTCCAAATGAATAGAGAGACTTCTAAGGAGCCAGAAACAAGCATTTGGGCAGCTTAGCTCAATAATTAAATCCATTCCTTTGGTCAGTGGACAAGCATTGGTTGAGTGTGACGTATCAGGTGTGATCCTTTGCACTCATATCTTCACATACATCTCTTCGTGATGATGGATCAAGAGCATCATTTCATTTACCAAAGACAGAGTATGTTTTTCTTTATTTAAGGATGATCTTTGGGTATGGGTAGTGGCTTCTGAAAGGGTCATTTGGATAACTCTCTTAATTCAACCACATATTGAGTTAAGGGCAAGGCACTGGGTAGTTAATAACTGCTTCTGTGATTCCAGATTGCATTAGGATGGAATTAATCCACCTCAGTTGGAGAACTACATTGTCTTCCATTAGGCATTTTATTTAGAGGGTCATGGTTGGATTAAGAAAGTAGAATTATTCCCTTTTTTTTTTTTTTTTAGAAAGGAAGATAGAGGTTTCCCTGGAGAGATAAGCAACTCTCTCACAGGAATAAGGCAAGGACGTGGCAATAACCTTGCCATCCTTGACCTAACCTTCATTGTCTTATGTCAGTCTTGACCTGTTAGTCTAATGACCCTTCAGTACAATCAAGGTGAAAATAAATGTGAGATATTATAAAGTTAAAAGAAAGTCTGGATCTATTATTTGTGTGTCCATTTATCTTTTTTATTTAAAAAAAAAATTTAATGTTTATTTATTTTTGAGACAGAGAGAGACAGAGCGTGAGTGGGGGAGGGGCAGAGAGAGAGGGAGACACAGAATCCGAAACAGGCTCCAGGCTCCGAACTGTCAGCACAGAGCCCGATGCGGGGCTTGAACCCACGAACCGTGAGATCATGACCTGAGCCGAAGTCGGACGCTTAACCGACTGAGCCACCCAGGCGCCCCCATTTATCTTTATTTTTAAAAAATGTTTATTAATTTATTTTGAGAGAGAGAGTGAGGCGTGACTGGGAGAGGGGCAGAGAGAGAGGGAGATAGAGAATCCCAAGCAGGCTTTACACGGCCAGCGCAGAGCCTGATGTAGGGCTCAAACACACAAACTGTGAGATCATGACCTGAACCAAGATCAAGAGTTGGTTGTTTAACTGACTGAGCCACCCAGGTGTCCCAATCTGTGTGTCCATATATAATGAAACTTAGGCTTTTCGTCTTTCCATTAGTTTAAGTGCAGCAAATTCTTAAAGGTCTTTCCTGGGATGGCTATTGCCCACATTGTTCTGTTTCTGACAAGTTACTGGAAGGCACTGCAATTCTGTTGCTATAAGGAGAACAGAAGTTATGATATCACTGTCTGAGAGAACTTGCAAGAGTAAATGTAATATGTAGGCCAAATAGTTACGTAAGGCAAAAAGAAAAGCCAAATGACAGTCTATCTTTGTGGCTAATGTGCTCTCCAATGCCTCCAAAACAGGAAGTGGAGATCTGTGAGTCATTCAAGAGGGGGGGGGGGGTGGCAGTGAGAAAGAGGGGAGAAGTCTTTCCAGAACAGTCATGTTCCAAACAGCCACAACTGCTTCCCTAACGTCATCAGGGTTAATTACCAGAAGGCAAGTGGGGTGATTTCCTCTCCCTGAGTACCTGGTTTGAGCTGGGGCAGCAGCTTTGCCAGTGTGTGAGACAGGCCTGAGTCTGCTTTGTGCATCATTGGGGGTAGGGCATTGGCTTGGGGCACTTGGTGGAGCTGGGCTGTGGGACCATGGCTGCCTCCTTAGCTTGGTGATCTTGGACAGATGATACAGCCTGTTCCCGGGTTCTCTTAATGCTAGTGTCTCCCACACTTGCCAACTTCTAGAAATCACCTAGGGGTGCTTTATCAGCAGTGCAAATTCTCGCACTTGACTCTTGGAGATTTCGATTCAGTAGGTCTGGGATAGGGGCTGGAAATTTGTATAATTATCAAGCAACTCAGCTGATTATGATCATGCTAACTGGGGAAGACTGCTTTATGCCCCATGACTGGTGCCTCTAATGGGCAGTGTCCAGAACCAAAGGTATGCCTTGAACTTGCACTTGAACACCACTATCTACATGGAAAGACAAGGTGGATTTGAAGAGGAGCTTGTGGGCAGCATGGAGCTGCTGCACTATTTACTTTCTTACCTGCAGCCATGATTCGTAGGAATGTCTTCCGGTCTCCAGGAAACTGTGTTGTTACAAGTGTTCCCTTGTAGGGAGTGGATTCTTAGTAAATGTTTACAGTGGTGGTGATGACAGCTCACTGCCCTGCAGGCTTTACTTTGTACCTTTTGGAGAAAGCCCTTTGCTGGAAAGTGAGCCCAGACTTTGTGGAAATCAGGACTCTGGGACACGTAGGGTTTTTGGGGTGGAGATTTTCCAAGTCCAACACCTACTATGGTGGGGGGCTCCCTTTTCTTAACGTAGTGACCCATGGACATTTAGGAAGGAAGAGGTAGGGCGTTTAGGAATGTGGAGCAGGTAGTGTATATTTATTGGTAAAATAGATCATGTGGCCTAATGGTTTGGAAATGACCCCAATCATATTCGGTACTGATGCATATTTTTCCTCTTTACTGAAATTTCAACTCAAGAAATGTTAGTGGGGAGTCAATCACAGCCAAAGAACTGTGTAAGGATTTGCAAGGATATAAGTGTCAATCATTTAAATCCCTGCTCTTAAGCCTGATCGGGAAAGCAGGTGTTCAGACATGTGCTATACTAGAGGCAGGAGATAAGGACTGAAGAGATGGGAACAAAAAAGAAGTCGTGATTCATTCTCAGTGCGTTTTTATGCTGACACCTCCTTTCACCGACAGGTTTTGAATTTGGTGGGATAAACCATAATAAACACACACAAAAGGAGAGTAGATTGCTGGTGTGCCTCTTTGTCCACACTTAGGGAACAGTTCCACAATGCACATATGACATTGTCCCTTTCAGGCTATTTCAGGATATTGTCAGGCTGGACTAACTCATGGTGACTTTGCACTCCTTCCTTCTCATTTATTTCACATGAACTTTGGTATCAGTCTGTGAACCGGAGGGAATGCAGATCACATGAGTTCCGTTTCAGGTTGCCATGTGATTAGAGCCTTTTTGCAGACTTAGCCCATAACTCTTGTAGGCGGCCAGCCTCCATGTGACTGCTGAACCCTTGGCCCAGCTGGGCTTTATTTGCCCACGTGGAGAGCATTGATTAGATCGGCTTTATGGCATGCACACTCAGGGCGGCCATACTTGTAACAACTTCTCCCAGCTCTAGAGGATGTACTTGGCGTCCATCCTCAGCGAGAACTTGAGATCCCTCACCCCATGTCATGTGGCGTTAGCAATACAGGTTCAAACTGAAGTGTCCTACCTGTTGGGAGCCATCAGACTGTCGATCCGCTGTGGGCACGGACTTTTTCTTGTGCAGTGTTGTATGTGCCTCTAGTGCCTAGAGGAGTGTTTCTCTCATAGCAGGTGCTCAATAAATATGAATAAATAAATGAATGAAGCAAGGGTCTGATAGACATTTTCTTTTTATTTCCAGTTCCTACCAGGTGTTGGTGCTTCCCCTGGCCCTCCAAAGCACTTTTTTTTGTGATTCTGAAGGGGCTACCTCATTCTTTAGCAACACCTCTGATGCCAGTGGATATGTGGCTGCCGAACTACTGGCCAAAGATGTCCCAGATGATGCCATGGAGATATCTATTGGGGACAGGCTGTACTATGGGAAATACTATAATGCACCTTTGAGAAAAGGGAATGATTACTGCATTATATTACGAATCACAAGTGAATGGAATAAGGTATATACTTCTTTAAAAACTCTTGTGACTTCTCTGTTTTCTTTTTCATGTGAAAGTTAAATGTTTGGACATTTGTTTTCCTGGTATTGGAGATGGACACTGCATGTAATAACCATAAAAATGTGTTGACTACTTTGCCTTTATAAATGATGGGCAGGTGAAACCTTTAAGGAGGTTGATGTTCTGAACTTCCTGCAGGACCTGGCTGGATTTATGCTTGGACTGACCTAGTTTTGGTTCTTCCAAACTTGGAATGCCCTCATCCTACTGCACTTCTGAAGCCTTAGTTAGAAAGGAACATCTAGATTTCCCTGTCACTTCCTTGTACTCCTGCCAAGCTGCCGCCTCCCCTCACTCTGTCTTGGAAGCAGGAAGGAGAGGCAGATTAACGTCAGCACTGCCCTATTTTCTCCTTCCATTGCTTCCTCGGCCATACCCACCTCTCCTTATCCTTAGAAAGACTATGTTATTCCAGTGGTGGTTCTTTCTACCTAGAACTATGTAGTCATTGTATAATGAATAAATCTAGTGAGTTGGATAGGCAGAAAGCAGGAGCTGGATCAGTGGGCCGGGTAGAAGTTCTCCTGGAAGAGCCATTGTGATGGGTTGTCCCAGGAGAACTCGAAGAGTGGGATAAAGTCACATAGATTGGTGATGGAAATTAGAAAAACATTGTATTAATATTATTAGAAACATCTCCTTTTTAAAAAGGTTTTTAATGTTTAAGTGGAGGAAGGGTGCAGAGAGAGAGAGAGAAAGAGAGAGAGAATCCATAGCAGGCTCGTTGCTGTCAGTGCAAAGCCCAATGTGGGGCTCAAACCCACTAACAGTGAGATTATGCCCTGAGCTGAAGCTGTCTGTTCAACCAACTGAGCTACCCAGGCACCTCAATAGAAACATCTCTTGACTAATGCATCTGAGCCACCTGGACTATAAGGTTCATCACATACTTACGACCAAGACACACTCTATTTTTTTAATTAGAAAAAATATTTTAAGGTGTAGTTTTGAGAGAGAGAGACAAAGTGTGAGCAGGGGAGGGGCAGAGAGAGAGGGAGACACAGAATCTGAAGAAGGCTCCAAGCTATGAGCTGTCAACACAGAGTCTGATGTGGGGCTCGAACCCACAAACTGTGAGATCATGACCTGAGGTGAAGTCGGATGCTTAACTGACTGCGCCCCAATTTTTTTTTTAATTTGAGAGAGTGCACGTGCATGAGCATGAGTGGGGAAGAGGGCAGAGGGAGAGAGAATCTCAAGCAGGCTCCATGCCCAGTGGGAACCAGATCTCACCACCGTGGGATCATGACCTGAGCTGAAGTCGGACTCTCAACCGACTGAACCACCCAGGCACCCCATCCTCCCTTTTTAACATTCTACTGTATGTATGCACCACATTTTAGCCATTCATCTGTGGATAGATGCTTGGGTTGCTTCCATCTTTGAGCTATTTTGAATAAGGCTGCTATGAACATGCTGTACAAATATCTCCTTTGAGTCCTTGCTCTCCATTTTTTCGGCATTGACCCAGAGTTGGAATCGTTGGGTCATATGGTAATTATCTTTGTATTTTTTTGAAGAACTGCCACACAGCAGTGGCACCATATTACATTCTCACCGACAGTACACAATTATTCCATTTTCTCTACATCCTCCCCAAGAACTGCTGTTTTCTGTTTTGATAATGGCCCTCCTAATGGATGTGGGGTGGTGTCTCATTGTGGTTTGGGCTTCTGTTTTTCTAATGATTAGCGATGTTGAGCATCTTTTCAAAACGCTTTTGACAACTTTTATATCTTCTTTGGGGAAATGGTTATTCAAGTCATTTGCCCATTTTTTTTAATGTTTACTTTTTGAGAGGGCACACATGCACACACGTGTGTGAGCAGGAGAGGGGCAGAGAGAGAGGGGGGACAGAGGATCAAAAGTGGGCTCTGTGCTGACAGCAGAGAGCCCAACTCAGGGTTCAAACCCACAAACTGAACCATGAGATCATGACCTGAGCCAAACTTGGATGTTCAACCAACTGCATCACCCATATGCCTCCCTTTACCCATTTTTGAAAAAGGTTATTTATTTCTTTGTTGTTGGGTTTTAGGAGTTCTCTATATATTCTGGATATTAATCCTTTATGAGATTTGCAATGTGCAAATATTTTCTACCATTCCATGGATGGCCTTTTTACTCTGTCATAAGTGCCCTTTGATGCACAAAAGTTCTTAATGTTACAAGCTTCTTTTTTTTATTCCAGTATAATTAATATACAGTGTTACATTTCAAGTGTACAATATAGTGATTCAACAATTCAGTGCATTATTCAGTGCTCATCATGATAAGTGAACTCAGTATTTCATTTATTTATTTCATTTTTCACCCATTTATTTCACCCACCCACCAACCCTTGGGCATCAACCAGTTCTCTGTATTTAGAAGTTTTATTCCTCTTTGTCTCTTCTCTGCCTCATTTCACTTAGCATTATACTCTCTAGATCCCTCTATATTGTTGCAAATGGCAAGTTGTCATTCTTTTTTATGGCTGAGCAACACACACACACACACACATCTTTATCCATTCATCTATTGATGGACACTTGAATTGCTTCCATATCTTGCTTCTTGTATATAGTGCTGCAATAAACATAGGGGTGCATATATTTTTTTCAATTCAGTTTTCATATGCTTTGGGTAAATACCCAATAGTGGCATTACTGGATCATATGGTAGTTCTATTTTTAATTTTTTGAGGGCCCTCCGTACAGTTTTCCACAGTGGCCACACCAGTTTGCATCCTGCTAACAGTGCATGAGTGTGCTTTTTTCTCCACATCCTCAAAAGATCTTAATTTTGATGAAGTCAAGTTTGTCTATTTTTTCTTTTGTTGCCTATGCCTTTGGTGTCACATCCAAGAAATCATTGCTAAATCCAATTGTTAAAAAGATCTGTATATCTTCTTTGGCACCATTTGTCAAAAAGATTTCCTTTACCCATTGAATGTTCTTGGCCACCCTTGTTGAAAATTATTTGATATGTATGCAAGAGCTTCTTTTTGGGCTCTCTATTCTGTATTGGTCTATGTGTCTGTCTTTATGCCAGCACCACACAGTTTTGATTACTATAGCTTTGGAGTAAAATTTGAAACCAGGAAGTGTTTTCCAGTTCTCCCAGTTCTCTGTGTATCTGTCCCAGTAACTAGCACCACCATGCACCCAGTTGCTAAGATAGAAATGGAGGAATAATTCTTGCCTCCTGCCTCCTTATCTTCTTGTCTAGTGCATCATCAAATCCTATCTATTCTATCACCATAATGCTGTGTAAAATCATCCTTTTCTCTCCTTCCTCATTAACACTGTTTAGCCTTTGACATCTCTTGCCTGAACATCAAATTTTCTAACTCATCTTCCTGTCTCTTACTCTGTCTCCTTGATCCATATAACTGCCAGAATGAGTTTTGTAAAATGTAAATCTGGTCATGACATTCTGTTTTAATGAGCTCCCTTCTTCACCTGGCCCCACCAATTTCTCTCCTTTAATATACTCCATTCCCAAGTACCTGCCTTACTGGTTATTAAGGTTAGATCCCTTTCACTGGTTATTATTGGATATTATTTTCCACTAGATGCACTTAGCATCAAGGCAAAATTAGTCACATTCAAAAGCTTATGGCCATTTTGAGCTTTCCCCAGAATTTGTCAGTGTAAATATATTTTTTCAATTTTTAAGAAAACCAGATTGCCCAAGGTTGTCACTTGAAAGAGAATTTCCTTTTGAACTTAGAGGGATCCTTCTCTAACCCCTGCTATTTAGCTTCCTCTGGGGAATGTTTTGCAGAGTAATCCCAGCCATTCCTAACAGACAAATATGCACATAATAACTGGGGGAGAAGAGAAGGTATTTCATTCCAATGAGTTTGTGGGTCTCCTCTACCGTGGATGAGCTTTCATATGTTATTACTATTGTTGTTGTTATTTTGTTCTCTTTCTGGCCCTTGGCTACTGTTTGGGTAACTGAGGCAGCCGGGTAAGTATTCTCTAGAGAGGTGAAGTATTATTATATGCCAAGGCTTCTCATAGCCTAGCCTATCACATGCATCACTATCTTGCTGAACTGGATGTGACCTCGGAATCTTTCTCAACAGAGTTCACAGGCAGTCAATGCCAGTTGCTCAGAGCTGGCCAGGGGAATGAAACTCATTGCCATTTCTGTCCTTTACCCATAGTGTGTGCTTTGTGAGATCTTTCGAGAAGCTATAGAATTGATCCCCAGGGTCACTTCTGTCCCTGCTACCTATGCCAGTCCCTCGAATACTTAGTAGTCACATGGCTAAGGTATGCTATGTTAGAGCTAGAAGAGGCCTTAAAGATATTTTCATCCAAATTAAGAGAAATAGAACATTAAATTTTCTGGGCTAAAATGTATTATTTAAACTGATGTCATGTGCTGCCTAGTTAAACGTGTTGCTGTGTTTTCCTTTATAGGTGAGAAGATGCTCCTGTGCAGTTTGGGCTCACGTGAAAGGTAAAACCATTTTCTGCTTAAGCATCCTGTCCTTATTTCTCCCCTCCAGCCTGCAGCATCGAGTTATGTTAATGAGATTTCTTTTTAAATTGTTAAAGGTGACAGAAACCCATCTCATACTAGTTTAAGCAAAAGACCATAGCTGAAAAGGATGGGGGTGGGGAGCTTATGGACCCAAACCTACAAGGGCACCAGGACTCCAGAAACTGACACTTGGGACTTGAGACCAGGAGTGGCACACTCTGCCTCTGTCTCTGCTGTTTCTTTTCTTTTCTTTTCTTTCTTTCTTTCTTTCTTTCTTTCTTTCTTTCTTTCTTTCTTTCTTTTTTTTTTTTTTTTTTAACATTTATTCATTTTTGAGAGACAGAGCACAAGCAAGGGAGGGGCAGAGAGAGAAGGAGACATAGAATCTAAAGTAGGCTTCAGGCTCTGAGCTGTCAGCACAGAATTCCACGCGGGGCTCGAACTCATGAACTGTGAGATCATGACCTGAGCCAAAGTTGGACGCTTAACTGACTGAGCCACCCAGGCACCCCTCTGCTTTCTGTTTCTAAGGATGGGTTGGCTTCATTTTCTTCTACAATAAGCCATGCGATGGAGAGGGATGGGCACCAGCTGCCCAGTTTAGCAACTCCAGTGGGAAGAGAAAGTTTTTCAATTCAGGGGAAGAACCCTTTCTCCTAGAT
Source organism: Prionailurus bengalensis (assembly GCF_016509475.1). Classification (NCBI taxonomy): domain Eukaryota; kingdom Metazoa; phylum Chordata; class Mammalia; order Carnivora; family Felidae; genus Prionailurus; species Prionailurus bengalensis. The sequence goes on along the minus strand of NC_057359.1, from coordinate 72,479,180 downwards.
TAAGTGCCTGTCCGTGGGAGACTGGTACCACCTCCTAGAGTACTATGTACTATGAACAGCCTACCTTGGATTTTGGGCTTATTCATGTGGCTGGTTGGGGGCAGATCAGTGTGATTGACATGAACAGCGACACTCGGATTGCACTGAGAGGTGGACACGATCCCCATCAGGAAAAGAGGCACGCAGAAACATGTTGACAGACCAATACAAAGAGCAAAACAGTCCACTGCTTTGAGCCATTTAGCTGCTTCGCATGTGCACACACTTACATGTATACTTTTAAGAAAAACCCCCTCCATGATGGAAGAATTATCCTCTATACAACCACAAGTAGAATTCTATTGGACGACAACTGTGTGTGGGTCTGTTACTGCATCCAGCTCCAAGACCAGGATTCCTGAGGATGGTCCATCCCTCTTGATCAAATCCAGGGGGACCTCTCACGATCTGTTAGCAATCTATGACTAAATGCCCAATGTAAGCATCCTCAAACCGCAGTTTATAATGTGAAAGGGGAAACTGAATAAGCGCAATAAGCACTTTCATTTAGAAAGGAGGAAAAGATAAAAGGCTGTGCAGTGGTCAGGGCGCCCATAACAGCGACCACATCCTGCTGGATGGGAAAAACTGGCATCCCCTGCCCTGGCAGCAGAGTGAGCCGCCTGGTCGGTTAGATGGGCTGCCTCAGTCTTTTCCTGGGTCTGCCCGATGGGAGAGTGAGTACCCTTGTCCCTTTCCTCCAGAGCTGTACAGACACAAGAGATGTAGCAGCTGGGTGCTGTGTAGCTTAAACCTTCTTCCTCCCACGGGCAGTTGTCCAGGTGGGAGAACTGCCTCAGGACTTGAGCAATCACAGCTCCTTGGTTGCCAGACTTGGGATTTCCCTGGCAGTACATTTCTTTAAACCAACAGGCAGCCAGCCAGTGGATTTGATTCCTAGGAATTCCATTAGTTTGTTGCTTAATACCAGAAATCCTGTCAAGTTTATGACCTTTGTATCTGGACCTTTTTTCTTTGCGGTTTATGAGTCCTAGCAACACCCTGAGGAATTTTGCTCTTAGCTTGGAGTATCAGTTTAACCCCTTGAATCCTGTCTGTTACCTCAGAGCAGCATAAAACAATAGGCTGGGGTGGTAAGGAAGTGCCTGGAGAACTCTGCTTCCAGGAGGACTCCAGCTCGGAGCACTTCACAATGGGGGATTTGTTACTTTGTCAGTAGAGGGTGCTTAGCAGGAAATGATGGGAAGGGACCTGGAGAATTAGACTTCCTTCATTTGTCTGCTTGTCTTCTAATCTTATTTCCCATCTTTTTAATCTCTACTGACACCAGCTTCCAAAAGAGCAGAGGACATGGCTTTTTTACTGGGCAAGGCGCATTACCAGACCATTGGATTGTGGTTGCCAGGCAGCGAGGGTCTTTGTGCCCCACCCCCTTCTACTCTCTTGAGATATAATTTACATATAACATTGAATTTAAGGTGGTGACTTGATCTATATTGCAAAATGATTACCACAATGAAGTTAGTTAACACCTCCATCAGCTCTCATGATTACCATGTATATTTGTGTTATGTGTGAACATTTAAGATCTACTCTCTCGGCAGCTTTCAAGTATTTAATACAGTATTGTTAATTATGGTTGCCATGTTGTACATTAGATCCCTAGTACTTATTCATTTTATAACTGGAAGTTTGTACTCTGGCCAACATCACCCCATTTCTCCCCACCCCCCTGACCCTGGCAACTACCATTCTACTCTCTATTTCTATGAGTTCTCCCTTTTTAGATTTCACATATAAATATGATCGTATAATATTTGTCTTTCTATGTCTGACTTATCTCACTTAGCATAATTAGTGAGGGTCTTTCTTAACAAAGATGTGTGTCGTTACACTTCTGTATGTAGATGGGCTAAGCTCCCTGTCTTGGAATTATTTTTTTATTTTATTTTTTTAATTTACATCCAAATTAGCGTATAGTGCAACAATGATTTCAAGAGTAGATTCCTTAATGCCCCTTACCCATTTAGCCCATCCCCCCTCCCACAACCCCTCCAGCAACCCTCAGTTTGTTTTCCATATTTATGAGTCTCTTATGCTTTGTCCCCCTCCCTGTTTTTTGTTTTTTTTTTTTAATTTTTTTTTTCAACGTTTATTTTATTTTTGGGACAGAGAGAGACAGAGCATGAACGGGGGAGGGGCAGAGAGAGAGGGAGACACAGAATCAGAAACAGGCTCCAGGCTCTGAGCCATCAGCCCAGACCCTGACGCGGGGCTCGAACTCCCGGACCGCGAGATCGTGACCTGGCTGAAGTCGGACGCTTAACTGACTGCGCCACTAGGCGCCCCACCCCTCCCTGTTTTTATGTTATTTTTGTTTCCCTTCCCTTATGTTCATCTGTTTTCTCTCTTAAAGTCCTCATATGAGTGAAATCATATGATTTTTGTCTTTCTCTGACTAATTTCACTTAGCATAATACCCTGCAGTTCCATCCACGTAGTTGCAAATGGCATGATTTCATTCTTTTTGATTACCGAGTAATACTCCACTGTATATATATATATATATACCACATCTTCTTTATCCATTCATCCATCGATGGACATTTGGACTCTTTCCATACTTTGGCTATTGTTGATAGCACTGCTATAAACATTGGGGTGCATGTGTCCCTTCGAAACAGCATACCTGTATCCCTTGGATAAATACCTAGTAGTGCAATTGCTGGGTCGTAGGGTAGTTCTGTTTTTAGTTTTTTGAGGAACATCCATAGTGTTTTCCAGAGTGGCTGCACCAGCTTGCATCCCCACCCGTCTCATGGAATTTAAATGAAAGCCACAAGAAATAGCCACGTATTTCAACATTTGGACATTTTGCAGCCAATCCATTCCCTAAGGCTATAAGGATGGGAATAGAGTTCCCACAAAGAAAAAAGGTGCTTTTATCAGAAGAATGGAGATGTGCAGGCCTCCTGGACATAGAAATAGCTTCCAGAATCCACGGCTTTCAGCAGCTGTTTGATATGATTAGCAAACTCAAACTGGGTGGAAGAAATGGCCAAAGAGCTGGCTATAGTCATTCTACTGTGATTAACTTAACAGGGAGGATTTTGCTTTGGAAATGTCTACGTGGCTTTTGGTGGTACCTTTTTACCCCCTCTCAACTTAAAAACCAGTGTTGAAAGAGGGTTCAAACCTTTGAAATCAAACTACTGGGAGGCTCTGGAGATAATAGAAAACCCAGTGTAATATTGAAATTCTGAAGGCAATTCTACTCTATATTGTACAAACATTACCTGTACCGTGCACACACCTTTGGCAGTCGCCTTTCGCAAAAATTTTGGAGACTGCCATCTCACAAAATAATTTGCAGGATCCAGATTAGTCCTGAACTTGTTCCAGTTCATTTGCCGAGCAATGGCCCCATTCTTGCCTTTGCCCAGTGACCAATTATGCTACTTACCTGACGCAGATTGCTCCTAAAAGGGCTTTGTGATTAGCAGGGAACCAGCAGTTGGTTTGATGGGAAATGGGGAGGCCTGGGCTTCCTTGCTTGAGCCTTGCTACTAAACAGCTGAGGGCCTTTGCAATTATATTTAACTTGGCAGGTTCTCAGCTGCCTCTTACCACAATCTTTCTGATCCCTTCCAGCCACAAAGTACTGAGTCTGTAATTTCCTGGGTCACAAAGCAAAGTCATTTGATATATGGGAGATGATCACACACTGTAATCACAGAACACTCTTCAGTCATAGGCATGAAACCCCTGAGTCATTAGTGACCCTTTCCCTTTCAGCCACATTTTACGCCTAGGGTGTGCTGGTGTCATTTCTGGATTCGTCCCCTTGTGCATAGGCCTTTATTATCTGTAGCACAGACAGTGGGCAAAGCCTCCTTTCTCCTCTTCCATCATGGTGTTCATAGTTTCCTTCTTTTTTTAAAAAAAAATTTGTTTTAATGTTTATTTTTGAGAGAGAAAGAGAGAGAGAGAGAGAGAGAGAGAGAGAGTCGGGGAGGAGCAGAGAGAGAAGGAGACACAGAATCCGAAGCAGGCTCTAGGCTCTGAGCTGTCAGCACAGAGCCCGAAGCAGGTCTTGAACTTCCGGACCATGAGATCATGACCTGAGCCGAAGTCGGACACTTAACTGATTGAGACACCCAGGCACCCCAGGGTTTCCTTCTTCACTCCAGCCTACATGCCTGACTCATCTGTCCAAACTGTGGCTCTGATTTTCCTGTTTCCCCTGATGGTTCTTCCATGGTTCTCCATTACATTTTAGACTGGTTTCTAAGGCCTCACTCGGACACCAGCATGCCCTTCTAGTTGCATCTCTCCTTCTCCATTCAAAATGATGTGCTAGCTCTTCTCTGGTTACGGCCCTTGCTTATTTTCCTCAGTGTCTTTGCTCATACGGTTACTTGCTTATTTCCACCTGGATTGCCTTATAACCTTCCTGTAATCTTTGCTCACGAGTTTGTTACAATCCCACCTATTCATCAAGATTAAAATCAAATGCTGTCTCCTCCCTGAAGCTTCTTAAAATTTACTCAACAGGCAGGAACGCCCTCTCTCTCTCTCTCCCTTCTTCCCTCTTCCTCTCCCTCTCCTTAGCCATTCTGCCATACTTTAGAGAAACTGGTGCACTTGTCCTTTCATACTAGATTTCATACCCTGAGGGAACACGTTTGAAGAGTGGAGCAGTGCCTGGAACCCATTGGGTTGGATGATTACTGGTGAGCCAGCCGCATAGTCTGATGAAAAATGAAGCATAGGAAGTGTAATACTTAAATAAGCCAGGGAAGAGTTACCTTAAGATCTAATCCTAGTGTGTATGTTTATGTTTGTATACGCTACACACATGTACGTATACACACACACACACACACACACGCATGCATATTTTAAACCTGCATAATTGTGGTAGGCAGAATTATAATGTGGCCACTGCTGGACACCCACCTTCTCTCATTTACTCATTCAAAGGCTATTCTCAGTGTTGCCGTGAAAGGATTTGAAGATGTAATTAAGATCCCAAATAGATTATCCAGATGGACCTGACCTTCACATGAGCCCTTTCAGTCTGGATCTAGGGGTCAGAAACAGGGGAGATTGGAGATTCAAAGGGAGAGATGGATCTGACATAAGGGTTTCTCCTGCCGTCTTTGAAGATGGAGGGAACCACATGGCAGGAATGTGGGTGGCCCATAGGAGCTGAGCCGCTAATGGTTGATAGCCGGTAAGAATATGGGGACCTCAGTCCTGCAGCTGCAAGGAATTTGGAAGCAGGTTCTTCCCCAGAGGCTCCAGAGGGAAAGGCAGACCACCTGACACATTGATTTCAGCCTTGGAAGACGCTGAACAGAGGACCCAGTCACAATGTGCCTGAGCTTCTGGCCTACAGAAGTGCGAGCTAATGAATGGGGGCCAGCTGCTAAGTTTATGGTAATTTGGAAGCTGCGGTAGAAAATGAAATTTTTTTTTTATTAAAAAAAAATTTTTTTTTAACGTTTATTTATTTTTGAGACAGAGAGAGACAGAGCATGAACAGGGAAGGGGCAGAGAGAGAGGGAGACACAGAATCCGAAACAGGCTCCAGGCTCTGAGCGGTCAGCACAGAGCCCGATGCGGGGCTTGAACTCACAGACCGTGAGATCATGACCTGAGCCGAAGTCTCAGGTTAAGCGAGTCGGACGCTTAACCGACCAAGCCACCCAGGCGCCCCGAAAATGAATTTTTAAAAAGTTGCTGATTCATCAGGTGTTACTTATCTCTAAATTAATCTTCTACTTTGATCTCCTTCACCGTCTCCTCCTCTGCAGGGAATTCAAGTGAGGAGACCCTAGAATAGCAGACAGGAATTTCACATGCCAAACAGAAGTCATGGTGCTAATTATTTGTACCTTTTGGAGAACAGAATTACTGCTTTCAGGAAATGGCCCTGCTTGTGTAAATTCATGAAAAAAATGTCCACCTCCATAGGCAGTTTTCAAGCTGTCCCAGAGCCTGAGAGTAGGCACAGGGTCTTTATAACTTGCTCCTCAGCACCTGTGATATTTGCATTAGTGCAAGAGTTGAAGATAAGCCCAGAGAAGGCCTGTCATTCCTCCTGAACACTGTACCTCCTCAGGGAGCCACCCTGAAGAGAATGGTGGAGTTTAGCCTAATGGATTTACTCTGTCAAGGTTGAGTCACTGCAAATCTGTGATATAACACATGACTCACTCACTTCAGTTTCTGATAGAATATTCTACAAGTGATTCAGAATAAAAATAAGCATGATTTCATAGCATGAAACCATGGAAGGGAGGGTAACCAGAGGATGGCAGAACTTTAATAAATGTAATACAAATGGTCACCTGTAAATGTTCTCAGTGAGGAATTAACGGCGGGAAGTCCCTAAAGAAATCTTGTGTGGCTACACTGTGAACACTTTGGATTGGATGGACTCATATTTTCACAGACTACATGCACAAAGTAGACCAAGAGATGCATACCAGCAAGAACCATGCCTGGAGCCAGAACCCAAGTCATGTTATGCAGAACAAAAAAGATGATTGTCCAATACTTTTGTGTAGGGTAAGGAGTAGTTGGGCAGGCCTGTGGCTTAGGGTAAATGATGTCCTGCTGGTGGATGGTCAAGAGAAAGTCAGGTTCATGCACTCCCACTTTGCTTCTGTCCTGTTGGTTTGTGAGGGGACATTTCAAAGCAAGAGAAGAGCTAACTGCTTCACATAAAGTCTTCTGACCTGGATGAAGCACATTCTATAATGCAGGTTCATACAGTTTTCACATGAGCCAGTGGACCACTGCAAGTGGTCTTTGAGAAATGGTGAAGAGAAAGCAGGCTGGAGATGAGCAAAGAACATGGAACTTTGTAGAAGGAAGATAGGCTTTGCAAAGTGTAGTCGATGATAACTTGAAGTCAAGGCCAGGCAAAATCTTTTAAGAGGTGGCTTTGTGGTAGGAGCCACAGTAGTTCCCAGCAGTTAGCATTATGGTTTCTGCATTAGTAAATAATGCTTAGAAAATTCTCACCTGCTTTAGATAAATATTTTAGGTAGGCATTCACTTACATTTTGTTCTAATTTTTTTAGGTTGCTATTTGAGCCTTTAACCTGTCCAGGTTTTATTTTGGCATATATAGTATAAGCTCAAATGGTCAAAATCCTTTTATTCTAAATGGCCAGCCAATTTTCTCAACACTAGTTACGAGTGATGTGTCATTTCCCCTAATGATTTGAAACAGTAACAAAACAATAATTAACAATAGCTAACATTTGCCAGTTGCTTACTGTGTGCCAGGCACAGTGCTAACATGACTGACCTCATCTGTTTCTCACAATAACCCAATGAGGTGGACACTGTTATTATCATTCCCATGTTACTCGATCATCCCTCAGTGGGGAAACTGAGGCACAGAATGGCGAAGCAACTTGTCCAGAGTCCACAGTTACAGACTTGGACAACCCGACTTCAGTATTTAAGCTCTGAAATTTATTTGGTATACGTGGGTTTATTTCTAGGCTGTTATGTTCCAGTATATTCATTCCTATGCTGATACCGCACTGTTTATTACTAATAATGTGAGTCACTCTCCTAGTTTTGTTTTTTTTTTTCACCACTAATTTCTAGTGTAACCACATCCTTCCATTTTGTAGTATGGCCTCTTAAAACACCAAGACATTTTTTTTTCTTTCCCCTGAATATTAAAGGTAGCCAAACAGCATAAGCCATGTTTTTTTTTCCAGAAAGTCTCCTGAAAACACTTTCTGAGGTAATGGATTTTGCAGAGCTTTTTAGCAAGAAGTGTAGTCCATGGCTGCTTTTGCTGGTGCCAGCTACCCTATTAGAGAACAGAACCCAACTGCTCCCAGCCTGGTTGGAGAGATCTGAGCAGGTGCCAATCAACATAGCTTTCTGCAACAGTGGGAAGATTTTGAAGCTGTGCTGTCCAATATGGTAGCAACTAGCCACGTGTGGCTACTGGGCACTTGAAATGTGCACTTGAAATTGAGCACTTGAAATGGTATGACTGAGAAACTGAACTTTTAATTTAATGGAAACTAGTGTAGATTTAAATAGCCACATTGTGTCCAGTGGCTGCTGTAGTGCAAATTAAGTAATGAAAAAGTTAAGTAGCAGGAACTCTTCTCAGATGTGCCTCATTCACTCCCAAGGAAGAGAGTCATCTATGTTTGAGGGTCTCAAGTCCAGGGGCTACTAATTTTCCTCTCAAGCCCCTCCTTACTTAACAGAGCTTTGCTTTTGCTGTTTTCAACTCTTCCAAGGCAGTGCTGGATGACCCAAGGGGCAGACTAAGCATGTGCCTGGGGCATTGGTAACAGGAGGGTACAAAAAAAAGAAATATTTGGATGTTCCGGCAGTAAAAACCACGGCAAGTCATTTGGCAAAATTTGGACTTAGTTGTGCTTCCTTACATTTATTCCATGGCTTGATGGAATTTTTCTTTTTCTTTTTTTACGTTTTATTTATTTTGAGAGAGAGTGCGTGCAAGTGGGGGAGGGACAGAGAGAGAAGGAGAGAGAGAATCCCAAGCAGGCTTTGTGCTGTCAGTGCAGAGCCCAATGTGGGGCTCAGTCCCACAAACCATGAGATCATGACCTGAGCCGAAATCAAGAGTCAGATGCTTAACCGACTGAGCTACCCAGGTGCCTCGGTATTTTTCTTTCTAATTCTATGCATGCAGGGTCATCCTGCAAGATCTTTTCGATGTCTGGTGGCACCATTGCACAGTTGGTCTTTTCACTGCTACAGTCCGAGACCCCATCATCCTCAGCCTGTGCAGGAAAGGACAGGGCCTACACGAGGGGGAACATGACCTTCTCTGCTGTAGACCATGTAGCTTCAGATCTGCACTGGGAAAGCATGGTGTTATGGTTAAAAGCAAAGATGCTGGAACCAGACAGCTTGGGTTTGGATCTGGCTCTGTTGTTTATTAGCTAGGTCACCTTGGGCAAGTTGTTGAACCACTCCGTGCCTCCATTCCTCATCTGTAAAACGGGAATAATAATAATAATAGTGTCCCATGTACTATTATTACGCTGGGCACTATTATTGCAATACACTATTATTATAGTCCTCACTGGGTAGTTAGGAGAAGTAATTAGAACAGTGTTTGGCATATAGTAAATGCTAAATAAGTTGTTTGCAAATGAAAATGAGCCCTTTAGTGTAGAACACGATGCTCTGATTCAGTCACTTGGCCCAAATGTGCAACTCAAATGTGGGTGTCTTTTGGTTTATAACAAAGCATCCCCCTGGGGTTGACATATGATACCCCCCAAAGAGAACATATACACATCCTCCAAAGAGGTTTTACATCAATTTTCTTACTTTATCCTCATGGCAACCTGCTGAGCAGAGCAGAGAGGTGCTGTCCTTGTAGGTGTGCAGGGAAAATGACATATGACTCTATCCGGCAGGGAGGATTTGTTTGCTGTGTTTGACCACTGGACCTACCTATCATTTTTGGAGCAAAAATCCAAACGATGTCAGAATGACTTCTTTCTTCCTCAACGCAAACGAAAACTGCCTATAAAAACTTTCAGGCATAATTGGTTGAGAGAGGACCAATACAAGCAACACGGTCTGCTGTATTTGTATTCACAACAAGATGAGCTTTTTTATCCCTTGTAACTTGAATGTGGCCTGGTTTTCTATTTCCTCTTCAGAAATCCCTTGGAACTGTATTTTCCTTAGGCCCTACACCCTCCAGGCCAACTCAGGGGACACAGAGGCACTCTGAGCATTCTTGGGATGGTTTAGTAAATGGGGCCAAGCTCTGGGTTAAAATGTAGTGAGCACAGGTGCACCTGTGCCTCCTGGGAAGGCCACGATTCCTGCTGTGGGCTTAGCATGTGGTTTTGTTCCGCAGATTCGTCATTCATGCTGCAGCAGATGGTGGGCGTTGGGCTGGGCTCCGTGGCTGTTGTGATTATTCTCGCATTCCTGTCCTTCTCAGCCGTGTGGTATGTGAGACTGTCATTTTTGAGAAATGAGTGGAATGGCGGAAGGATGGGGTTGGAGTCATGAGAACAGCTGGGATTGAAGAGAGCCAAAGGGGATGTGGGCAGAGGTTGTCCTGGGCTCAGCACTCAGCAGGTGAAAGGCACGAGTAGTCTACACCTTTGGGCAGGGAGGGAGATGTGCTTCTGGTGCAGAAAAAGAGCAGGGTTGGTGATGGCTGTGCTGATTTCCCATGCTGCTTCCCATGAGGGTACATGAGCTGCACATAGAGATACACCAAGGGAAAACCAGAGTGTGTCAATGGACTCTTTTCCTCCTCCACATCTAGATTGCAGACGGGCACTACCTGTGGAGGATGCACGGTGCTGAGGCAGATGTTATGGCTGTTTCTCAGGTGCCTGCCTAGACAGAGGCCCCATGTGGCTTCCACCCAGGTGTGTATGGGTCCGCAACTTTTTCCATTCCCAGCTTGGTCCCGTTTCTGGATTCAGGATGGTGAATACCTCTGTGGAATTCCCCAAAAGGAGGAAACTCGGGAATTGCTGATGTCTTCTCTGCTTGCTACACAACCAGTTCTGTGTGTGAACGTGAGACCCTTGATATACAATATAATATTGACCGCAGGCTAAAGATCATGTGGGCTGGACCCTTGTCTTCCTCTGAGTGATACCTGAGAGTCAGCTCTTCTGGACATTGAATACAAGAGAGTCTCTGCATCTTCCTTTATGGCATCTCTGAATTAATTTGGGATTCATCCTTTTACAATGAGCGATGAGGGGGACTTAAGTTTGGGCTAGAATTTGCCTTTATGAAGGAGGTCATTCAAAAGGATAGAGCTCTTTGACAGTAGGCAAACTTGTCAAACATTTTAGAAGCAACCCTTTTCTTACAATCGATCGACATGCTAATAGTATACTAACCCGGCCTGACTCCAGTAAGTTCCCTGCAATGTGTGTTAGGCAGTGTCGCTTTGATACAGATCCATTGGTTTACAGGTAATCAAAAGCCACAAGTTTTCATTCCAATAAAAATATTCTGTTAATTTAGTCAGTTCTTCTCTTCCACACCAAAGTTTATAGCAGCCTTGTCTACCTTTTTTATTACTCTCTGATATAAATGACCTCTGCCTTCCTTTAGTAACAATGGGTTGAAACATTATAAAGCCCATGGCCAGAATCCATGTGTTCATAGGGAAGGGGGAAGAATGTGAGTGATGTGTAATCTTCCCCTTTACCTACAACCTCAATAACTATGACTGTTCCTTTATCATGAATCATGACACATTAAATGCAAGCAGCCGTGGGCCCACCGTCAACTTGCTGAATTTACAGACGGAATGTACTAGATTTGGCTTTTAAACTCTGAATCAGTGTTCTTTAACTTTCTTCTCTAACTGGTGGTGTAATTCCAAGGCTCAGTAAGAAATGAATGGAGAAGACAGAGGCGTGTGGCTTTCCTGAGTAACAATGGTATTATCCTTTTTCTCCCTCTTCTAGGCCTGGAGAATAAAAAGCAAGGGGGAGGAAACCAGGAGACAGTTATATTGTATAACCTCAGGGCAAGGTGCATATGTACGTGGCCCTGGAACTGTGCAGTGTTGCAGTCCTGAGGAAAAGGGACAGTCTTTCTGATAGGATGGACTTGTGTGTCCTCTCTCCATGAGCTTCCTGGGTGTTAGTGAGGGTCACATCTGTGTGGTCTGAGCTTGTGTATTACAGATGAGGAAATAATAGGAACAGTAGAAACAGGTGGAAACTGTCTATGAAGCTGCCCTGGGAGATCCAGGTCCAAGTATATCTCCTCAGTTAGGAAGAGTCAGAGAGAGGGAAGCAATATCCTGACACCTGGATGTTCAGTGACAGCTGTTGGCCCCTGGCCCTGCCGGCTTAGGCAGTATTAGGAATAGTTGTCTTTTGTCCTCTGAGGTACTACCTTGGACTACAACCGCAGATGAGTGTTTAGAAACTTTCCTGCTCTCAACAAACTGAGGGTTGATGGGGGGTGGGAGGGAGGAGAGGGTGGGTGATGGGTATTGGGGAGGGCACCTTTTGGGATGAGCACTGGGTGTTGTATGGAAACCAATTTGTCAATAAATTTCAGAAAAAAAAAAAAAAAAAGAAACTTTCCTGCTCTCATCTTAGGTGATTTATAGAGTAGAGTTCTCAAAAGACTAATACAAATACCTTTCTACTTTTAATCTTTATGTGCAACTATTCAAACTCATACTATTTTCACAGCTCTTGAATGAAATTTGGAATCCTTACAAATTATTGTGGTTACTGTAGGGTAGGGTCTCTGATGAGTAAGGTTTTTCCTAAAGTCTCCTCTATCCAAAGAGAGAATCTGAATTAATTATTATTGTTGTTGTTGTTGTTGTTGTTTTACTGGTTCTGTAAACACCATATGTTTCTGTAGCCCCCTTAATTTCCAGCTCTAAAATTAACTGCCAAAGAAGTTACTGTGGTCCACATGGGAACTTGGCAAAATTGTCGTTGAAAGCAAGAAATCCCACCTGCTCAGTATCAAAAGTTTCTGGGTAAAATAACTGACTAAATATTAAGTAAAATGTTCAGTAAACTGTACTTCTGAGTACATAACACAGTTGCTCAGTAGTATTACTGAACAGAAGCAGGTGCTGAAGTTTGCAGAAAGGATGTATATCTTTCTGCAGTTCTTTTCTAACAGTTTCCTCATAAACATGGCGGCGGGCAGCTTGAGGTTCTCTAAATTCACCTGGGAGCTTTACCACAATACTGTTCCTTTTTTTTTTTTCCCCCCCAAGCGGATTCGTGGTTAAGGTGGGGAGGGCATCTCAGGAGAGCAATAGTGGGTCTTCCCAGGAGAATGCAGGGTCTGTCTGCCCAAGGGCTGCCCAGGCAGCACTTGGGAGTCGCTTTGGAGTGCCTCTAAATAAAGCCAGGTCCAAGCTGAGGATGGAGGCAGGATCTCTCCCTATTGACTGTCATGGGGAAGCATGTAGAGGTGAGCACTGGGACCCAGTTGTGAGCTCCCTTCTAGGTTAAAAATCAAAATTAGAGGTTGACCAGATAGGAGCAGATTGTTCCCTGGCTGATTTGTGTGTCTGCATGCCTGAGGTTTTTGTTTATCTCCACTGGAGTTTTTGTTTATACACATTCTTCTATTCCATCCTCATAGCAATCGTGTGTGGTGGGAAGGTTAGGGGTTACCGTTTTTCCCACTTTAGAATGGAGAAATGGGTTCAGACAGGTATGTGACCTGAGTTGTGGGGCTGAGTCATCTGATGCAAGTCTAGTCCTCATTCCTGGGATTTGACTGGCCTTGAGCTCACCTTTGGACATCCTTTTGGTTTTGGGGAGAGTCAGGCCTTTGTGTTTCTCTCTCCATGTATGTATTTTAACCATTGACCTTTCTACTGTAGCCGATCTTCTTTTATCTATCTTTTCAGTAAAAGGTATCTCCCCCCGAGATCTCTTCTACAAGGAGCCACAAATCACCAAAGAGTTGGAGGTTAACTAGGGGAAATAGGTAATAGTTTGTCTCTGACTCAAGACCTGAAACTGTAGCTGGGCACTTAACCCAAGACCAGAGCAAAAGTGATTATCTTGCAATTCCACATTAGTTTGGGATCAAGTTAATACTTAAAGTGATGTTAAAGGAAGTAAAAAGGTGTTCCCTTTTTATTGCTGATCTCACATTTGGAGTTTCTAAACCTTCTATTTTTCCATTCTATTCATCTAAGAGAAAACCAATGTTAGTAGTAGTCAATCAATTAGTGCTTTAGGGGACTTTTGCCTGCATGACTGTTGTTGCTGAACTGAAGTGCTGCATTTTGGAGAGGAAAGAGGATGGGGCTTTCTTTGTGCCTAAGTTTGTGGACAGGTGATACATTGAAGCAAATCAATTAAAAAAGCAGTGTTCGTATTGTTTGAGAGAGAGAAGGAGAATAAATGAATCATTTTGGTGATGTGTGTGTGTATGCATGTGTATCCATATCCATACATTTTTTGGTGCAACCCATTTTTTGGGTTACAAAAATGGGGTCAAACTACATGTGTAGTTTTGTAAACTGCTTCTTTCATTTCTGGGCACATTTTTTAAATGCAGTCAATGGTGACCGCATTAGAATTTTGTGCCATATTTTATTTAGCCAATACTCTTCTGTGCATTATGTATTTAGGATGTTTCCAGATGTTTACTATTCTTATACAAATTGTATAATTGTGTGAAATTGAAAATGATATATGTTTTACGTTTACTACGTATTGTCAGAGGAATCTTAGCAGAAAGTTTATACCAGTTTACAATCTCACCAGTAGAAAGCCTCAGCACCACTGGCCACTGTTGATATCTTTCATCTTGCTTAATCTGATGGGTGAAAAATGATGTTTCCATGCTTTATTTGCATATCTTTATTTTTGCATGTTGACTGGTCATTTGTAATTCTGTCTGGGTGAATTGCCTTTTTTCTCGGTACTTGGTTTGTCTTTTATTGATATGAAAAGCTCTTTGTATCATAGTAATTTTTATTCCTGGCTGTCATATATTTTATAAACAAATTTTCTAGTTTATCATTCCCTCTTTTGACCCTGATTGTGTCATATCTTGCCACACAAAACCTTAAAATTTAGGTAGTCAGGTTTATCCATTTTTTCCTTATATATTGTATCTTTGGTGCCATGCTTGAGGGACCTTCCAATCTCAAGGTAATAAATGTAATTCAGCAATTTTAAGAAACATTTAAATCTAGGGGCGCCTGGGTGGCTCAGTCAGTTAAGCGGCCGACTTCCGCTCAGGTCACGATCTCACGGTCCGTGAGTTCGAGCGCCGCGTCGGGCTCTGTGCTGACAGCTCAGAGCCTGGAGCCTGCTTCAGCTTCTGTGTCTCCCTCTCTCTCTGCCCCTCCCCAGCTCATGCTCTGTCTCTCTCTGTCTCAAAAATAAATAAACGTTAAAAAAAAAATAAAAACATTTAAATCTTTAATCCATCTGAAATTTATTTTAGTATACAGAGAGAGGTTCGGGACAGAGGGGATCTTTTTTTTTTTTTTTTCTTTAAATTAAGCTGTTAAATGGTTTTAGCCAGTTGTCCTATTAATATTCATTGACTTTTTTCCCCTAGTGGTTTGAATTATATACTGAATTAGATACCAAAGTCTATTTCTGAATGTTCTCCTTTGTTCTGCTGATCTATTTCTGTGCCAATACCACCTGTTCTAACTTTAAAATAGGATTTTTAGTACCAAGTAAAATTAAGTTACCACTCTTTCTGTTAATTCTCAGATTATTCTCAGATCTTAGTATATATTTATTCATGTATACATATTTATTATACATAAACTAAGGAACTATTTGGTCATATTCCCCCCAAAATCTTAATATTTTTTTTGGTTGGAGTGGGGGGCATGTGGTCAATAAAGAGTGCTCCTGTCTCGCAACATGGACTGTGTCTCCATTTAATTTTGTGTGTGTCCCTCTCTAGAGTATTCTAGTTTTCAGTTTACAAGGTAGCTTATGCTTATTTTGTGTTATGTATATCTAGGTATTTTCTATTTTGTTATCCTGGCCTCTTAAGTCACTGCCTCAGCTCCTGCCCCTGAACGTGTATCCCATGGCCTCTCACTACTGGTGTTCCTGGAGATGTCCTGCCCTGGAAGTCTGTCCTTTTTTGGGAGAAGTCACACCAAGGTGTCTCCCCCAACATAATTACTTTCCCAGGTATCCACTGGACTCATGGGATCCTTCCATGCCAAATGGAGGACCGCCTGCTCTCACAGGTCACTCCAGCCACACAAGTTTCCTTATTCATTTGACCCTTTGTCCTCACATTAGTGGAAGTGTAGCTTGTTCCCAGTGTGGATCCCCCTTTTTTGTCCTTTTGCTGCCCTGACAGCCTCAGCTTCTTGACCCTTGAGTTTCTTATCCTTGGAATCCGCTACCAGGCCAGCGTGTCTTTCAAAGGTTTACGGGACGCAAGTCAGAAACTCTGAGTGTGGGGTCCCCTTGAAGCTTCTCTTTCCAGGCTGAGGAAAGATCCCCTTGTCATTGTGGTGGGGGATTGAAAATTCTTGGGACACCAATGGCTTTCTCCAACGAATTTCTCTCTTTTGACCTTTTCCATTTAAATCACTTTACATCCTGGATATCAGGTGTCGTAAGACTATTTAAAAAACCTCATTTTAGAATGTGGACGTATTGGCAACCTATTATTTTCAGTTTCTTAGAAATTTGGTCAAAACAAAAAGTCCAATTAGGGGTCAAAGGACATGAAACTATAGCTCACAAAAAAGAAATGCAAATGGCTCTAAAACATTTTTAAAAAAAGATGTTCAACCTCACTTTTAAGAAAAATGCAAATTAGTAAGATATCATTTCTTAGCTATCAATTTGAGGGAAATCCAGAAGTTTAACAACACACTCCACACACTCTCTTTTTTTTTTTTTTTTTTTTTTTTGAGAGAGCGATCATGAATGGGGTAGAGTGGCAGAGGGAGAGAGAGAGAATCTTAAGCAGGCTCAATGCCCAGCACAGAGCCCAACACGAGGCTCAATTCCATGACCCTGGGATCATGACCTGAGCAAAAATCAAGAGTCAGATGCTCAACTGACTGAGCCAGGTGCCCCCAAAAAACTTCCTTTTTTTTTAAATTTTATTTTTTATTTTTTTTAAATTTAC
Organism: Prionailurus bengalensis; assembly: GCF_016509475.1. Classification (NCBI taxonomy): domain Eukaryota; kingdom Metazoa; phylum Chordata; class Mammalia; order Carnivora; family Felidae; genus Prionailurus; species Prionailurus bengalensis. The sequence goes on along the minus strand of NC_057359.1, from coordinate 72,462,539 downwards.
ATCCAAATTAGTTAGCATATAGTGAAACAATGATTTCAGGAGTAGATTCCTTAATGCCTCTTACCCACTTAGCCCATAACCCCTCCCACAACCCCTCTAGCAACCCTCAGTTTGTTCTCCATATTTATGAGTCTCTTCTGTTTTGTCCCCCTCCCTGTTTTTATATTATTTTTGTTTCCCTTCCCTTATGTTCATCTGTTTTGTCTCTTAAAGTCCTCATATGAGTAGTCATATGATTTTTGTCTTTCTCTGACTAATTTCACTTAGCATAATACCCTGCAGTTCCATCCACGTAGTTGCAAATGGCATGATTTCATTCTTTTTGATTGCCAAGTAATACTCCACACACACACACACACACACACACACACACACACACACACACCCCCCACATCTTCTTTATCCATTCATCCATCAATGGACATTTGGGCTCTTTCCATACTTTGGCTATTGTTGATAGTGCTGCTATAAACATGGGGGTGCATGTGTCCCTTCAAAACAGCATACCTGTATCCCTTGGATAAATACCTAGTAATGCAATTGCTGGGTGATAAGGTAGTTCTGTGTTTAATTTTTTGAGGAACCTCCATAGTGCTTTCCAGAGTGGCTACACCAGTTTGAATTCCCACCAGCAGTGCAAAAGAGATTCTCTCTTTCTGCATCCTTGCCAACATCTGTTGTTCCCTGAGTTGTTGATGTTAGCCATTCTGACAGGGGTGAGGTGGTATCTCATTGTGGTTGTGTTTTGTATTTCCTTTATGATGAGTGATGTTGAGCATTTTTTCACGTGTCAGTTGGCCATCTGGATGTCTTCTTTGGAGAAGTGTCTATTCATGTCTTTCACCCATGTCTTCACTGGATTATTTGTTTTTTGGGTGTTGAGTTTGATAAGTTCTTTATAGATTTTGGATACTAACCCTTTATCTGATATGTCATTTGCAAATACCTTCTCCCATTCTATCAGTTGCCTTTTAGTTTTGCTGATTGTTTCCTTTGCTGTGCAGAAGCGTTTTATTTTGATGAGGTCCCAATAGTTCATTTTTGCTTTTGTTTCCCTTGCCTCTGGAGACGTGTTGAGTAAGAAGTTGCTGCAGACATGATCAAAGAGGTTTTTGCCTGCTTTCTCCTTGAGAATTTTGATGGCTTCCTGTCTTACATTGAGGTCTTTCATCCATTTTGAGTTTCTTCTTGTGTATGGTGTAAGAAAGTGGCCCAGGTTCATTCTTCTGCATGTCACTGTCCAGTTTTCCCAGCACCATTTGCTGAAGAGACTGTTTTTATTCCATTGGATATTCTTCCCTGCTTTGTCAAAGATTAGTTGGCCATACGTTTGTGGGTCCATTTCTGGGTTCTCTATTCTGTTCCATTGATCTGAGTGTCTGTTCTTGAGTAAGTCTGGGATTGTGATGCCTCCTGCTTTGATTTTCTTTTTGAAGATCGCTTTGGTTATTCAGGGTGTTTTCTGGTTCCATGAAAATTTTAGGATTATTTGTTCTAGCTCTGTGAAGAATGCTGGTGTTTGATAGGGATTGCATTGAATATGTAGACTGCTTTGGGTAGTATCAACATTTTAACAATATTTGTTCTTCCTATCCAGGAGCATGGAATCTTTTTCCATTTTTTTGTGTCTTCTTCAATTTCTTTCGTAAGCTTTCTCTAGTCTCCAGTGTATAGATTTCTCACCTCTTTGGTTAGATTTATTCCTAGGTATTTTATGGTTTTTTGTGCAACTGTAAATGGGATCGATTCCTTGATTTCTCTTTCTGTCGCTTCATTGTTGGTGTATTGGAATGCAACCGATTTCTGTGCATTGATTTTATATCCTGCAACTTTGCTGAATTCACGAATCGGTTCTAGCAGTTTTTTGGTGGAATCTTTTGGGTTTTCCATATAGAGTATCATGTCATCTGCGAAGAGTGAAAATTTGACCTCCTCCTGGCCGATTTGGATGCCTTTTATTTCTTTGTGTTGTCTGATTGCAGAGGCTAAGACTTCCAATACTATGCTGAATAACAGTGGCGAGAGTGGCCATCCCTGTCTTGTTACTGACTTTAGGGGAAAAGCGCTCAGTTTTTCCCCATTGAGGATGATATTAGCATTGGGTCGTTCATAAATGGTTTTTATGATCTCAAGGTATGTTCGTTCTACCCCTACTTTCTTGAGGGTTTTTATCAAGAAAGGATGCTGTATTTTGTCAAATGCTTTCTCTGCATCTATTGAGAAGATCATCTGGTTCTTGTCCTTTCTTTTATTGATGTGATGAATCACATTAATTGTTTTGCGGATATTGAACCAGCCCTGCATCCCAGGTATAAATCCCACTTGGTCGGGGTGAATAATTTTTTTAATGTATTGTTGGATCCGGTTGGCTAATATCTTGAGGATTTTTGCATCCATGTTCATCAGGGAAATTGGTCTATAGTTCTCCTTTTTAGTGGGGTCTCTGTCTGGTTTTGGAATCAAGGTAATGCCGGCTTCATAGAAAGAGTTTGGAAGTTTTCCTTCCCTTTCTATTTTTTGGAACATCTTCAAGAGAATAGGTGTTAACTCTTCCTTAAATGTCTGGTAGAATTCCCCTGGAAGGCCATCTGGCCCTGGACTCTTGTTTTTTTGGCAGATTTTTGATTACTAATTTGATTTCCTTACTGGTTATGGGTCTGTTGAAATTTTCTGTTTCTTCCTGTTTCAGTGTTGGTAGTGTATAATGTTTCTAGGAATTTGTCCATTTCTTCCAGATTACCCATTTTATTGGCATATAATTGCTCATAATATTCTCTTATTGTTTTTATTTTTGTTTTGTTGGCTGTGATCTCTCTTCTTTAATTCTTGATTTTATTTAAGGGTCCTTGATTTATAAAGGGTCCTTTCCTTTTTCTTCTTGATCAAATTGGCTAGTGGTTTGTCAATTTTGTTAATTCTTTCAAAGACCAGCTTCTGGTTTCATTGATCTGTTCTACTGCTTTTTTGGTTTTGATAGCATTAATTTCTGCTCTAATCTTTATTATTTCCTGTCTTCTGCTGGTTTTGGATTTTATTTGCTGTTCTTTTTCCAGCTCCTTAAGGTGTAAGGTTAGGTTGTGTATCTGAGATCTTTCTTCCTTCTTTAGGAAGGCCTGGATTGCTATATACTTTCCTCTTATGACCGCCTTTGCTGCGTCCCAGAGGCTTTGGGTTGTGGTGTTATCATTTTCATTGACTTCTATATACTTTTTTTTTTTAATTTTTTTTTTTCAACGTTTATTTATTTTTGCGACAGAGAGAGACAGAGCATGAACAGGGGAGGGGCAGAGAGAGAGGGAGACACAGAATCGGAAACAGGCTCCAGGCTCTGAGCCATCAGCCCAGAGCCTGACGCAGGGCTCGAACTCACGGACCGTGAGATCGTGACCTGGCTGAAATCGGACGCTTAACCGACTGCGCCACCCAGGCGCCCCTATATACTTTTTAATTTTCTCTTTAACTGCTTGGTTAGCCCATTCATTCCTTAGTAGGATGTTCTTCAGTCTCCAAGTATTTGTTACCTTTCCAAATTTTTTCTTGTTTTTGATTTCGAGTTTCTTAGTGTTATGGTCTGAAAATATGCATGGTATGATCTTGATCTTTTTGTACTTACTTAGGGCTGATTTGTGTCCCGGTATATGGTCTATTCTGGAGAACGTTCCATGTGCACTGGAGAAGAATGTATATTCTGCTGCTTTAGGATGAAATGTTCTGAATATATCTGTTAAGTCCATCTGGTACAGTGTGTCGTTCAAAGCTGTTGTTTCCTCATCAATTTTTTGATTAGATGATCTGTCCATTGCTGTGAGTGGGGTATTGAAGTCTCCTACTATTATGGTATTACTATCAATCAGTTTCTTTATGTTTGTGATTAATTGATTTATATATTTGGGTGCTTCCACATTTGGTGCATAAATGTTTACGGTTGTTAAGTCTTCTTGGTCTATAGACCCCTTGATTATGATATAACGCCCTTCTGCATCTCTTGATATAGTCTTTATTTTAAAGTCTAAATTGTCTGATATAAGTATGGCTGCTCCGGCCTTCTTTTTATGACCATTAGCGTGATAGATGGTTCTCAATCCCCTTATTTTCAATCTGAAGGTGTCTTTAGGTCTAAAGTGGGTCTCTTGTAAACAGCATATAGATGGATCTTGTTTTCTTATCCATTCTGTTACCCTATGTCTTTTGATTGGAGCATTGAGTCCATTGACATTTGGAGTGAGTACTGAAAGATATGAATTTATTGCCATTTTGATGCACATTGAGTTGGAGTTTCTGGTGGTGTTCTCTGGTCCTTTCTAATCTTTTGTTGCTTTTGGTATTTATTTATATATATACATATTTTCTTTTCATCTTTTCTGCCCTCAGAGAGTCCCCCTTAAAATTTCTTGCAGGGCTGGTTTAGTGGTCACAAACTCCTTTAATTTTTGTTTGTCTGGGGAACTTTTTATCTCTTCTTCTATTTTGAATGACAGCCTTGCTGGGTAAAGAATTCTTGGCTGCGTATTTTTCTGATTCAGCACACTGAATATATCCCGCCACTCCTTTCTGGCCTGCCAAGTTTCTGTGGATAGGTTTGCTGCAAACCTGATATGTCTTCCCTTGTAGGTTAGGGACTTTTTTTTCCTGCTGCTTTCATGATTATCTCCTTGCCTGAGTATTTTGTGAATTTGACTATGGTATGCCTTGTTGATGGTCAGTTTTTGTTGAATCTAATGTGGGTCCTCTGTGCTTCCTGGATTTTGATATCTGTGTCTTTCTCCAGGTTAGGGAAGTTTTCTGCTATGATTCGCTCACATAACCCTTCTACCCCTATTTCTCTCTCTTCCTCTTCTGGGACCCCTATGATTCTGATGTTGTTCCTTTTTAATGAGTCACTGATTTCTCTAGTTCTTAAAATTGTGCTCTTTTGCCTTAATCTCCATCTTTTTTTCTGCTTTGTTATTCTCTGTAAGTTTGTCCTCTATATCGCTGATCCTCTGTTCTGCATTGTCCATCCTTGCTGCCGCTACATCCATCTGTGATTGCAGCTCAGTTATAGCATTTTTTATTTCATTCTGGCTATTTTTTACTTCTTTTATCTCTGCAGAAAGGGATTCTAATCTATTTTCGACTCCAGCTAGTATTCTTATTATCGTGATTCTAAATTCTGATTCAGACATCTTGCTTGTATCTGTGTTGGTTAAATCCCTGGCTGTCGTCTCTTCGTGCTCTTTCTTTTGGGGTGAATTCCTTCTTTTTGTCATTTTGAAGGGAGAAAGGGAATTAATGAGGTAGAAAAATTGAAATTAAAAAAAGATTAAAAAATATAAAAATTAAACACACACACACAAATTGAATAGATGATGCTAGATCCTAGGTGTGTTTTGGTCTGGGTGTTAAAAGTGGTTTGACAGATTCGAGAGAAAAAAAGGGGGGGTGGAAGGAAATCGTTTGAGAATTAAAAAAAATGAATACACTGAAGTAGACTAATGAGATGATGGGGGGGGTAAAATAGAATTTGAAAAAATACATGCAAAAGAAAGAATATAGTAGAAAAAATTAAAGAAAAATATTTTTAATAAAAATTAAAAATAAATATGAATTTTTTCATTGTATTTAAGAAAAAAGAAAAGAAACGAAAAAGAGAAGAATAAAAAAAAGAAAAAAGAAATCGTTTGAAAATTTGAAAAAGTGAATACACTGTAGTAGACTAAAATAAAATGATGGGAGTAAGAATTTGAAAAAATTTACATAAAAGCAAAAAATATAGTAATAAAAATTAAAAATATTTTTAAAAGAGATTGGAAATAAAAGTGAAGTTTTTCTCTTTCTGCATTCAAGAAGAAGAAATGAAAAAGACAAAAAAAAAGAAAAAAAGGAAATTGTTTGAAAATTTGAAAAGGTGAGTACACTGAAGTAGACTATAATAAAATGATGGAAATAAAGTAGAATTTGAAAAAATTTACACAAAAGTAAAAAATATAGTAATAAAACTTAAAGACAGATATTTTTAATAAAAATTGGAAATAAAAATGTATTTTTTCTCTTCCTGTATTCAAGAAAAAGAATTGTAAAAGAGAAAAAGGAAAAAGAAAAAATATATAATAGATGAACCTGCTAACAGATTGAAGTAGGACTGAAATTGCTTTGTTTTCCCCTAGAAGTCAGTCTATGTAGCTCTTTATAGTCCATAAATTAAGCTGGTATGAGGCTTGTGTTAATGAAGAGCGAAGTTGGCCCAGTTGGGCGGGGCTCGGTGTAACAGCTCCACTCTCCACTAGATGGTGCTGCTAGCCTACTGGGGTGGATTGTTGCAGTGCTCGTAGGTGCGTATGCGCATGTGCGGGAGCGGTGAAAATGGCGCCACCCAGTTACCCATTCTGTTCTCCTGGATCAGCAATCGTGTACCAGTCCTCTGTCTTCAGCTCTCGTCCACTCCCCACTTTTTCACTCTCTGTGACCAGGCCCCAGGTAGTACCTTCTCCCAAGTTTTGTCTCAGATGCGGCTGTTTTCCCCGGCCCCTTGCTTCCAAAGGACGGTGGGTTTGACCCGTTCCGCCCCTCTGCAGGAGGGTCTCACCGAGCAATGGCCGAATGAGCAATGGCCGAATGTTGGCTGCAACCAGGAATGCCTGCTGGACCCTGCCGTTGCCGGTGCCCCAAGACTGCGGCCAGGTGCCAGCCTGCCCCAGAAAAAGTTCATGAGACAGTGTAGCAGCAGCGTTTCAGGGATTATGGAAAATCACAACACACATCTGGCGCCAGACTTCACCCTCAACGACCTTGCCCCAGTACCAGCGAATGTGGCTGCCTTCCGGGGTCTGCTGGGACCAGGTGGCTTCAACAGTCTCTACCAAATGTCCCTTCCAGCAGTGGAACCGCTTTTCCCTGTGTGGCCTCAGAACCTCCCGGACCCCACTCTGTTCCTGGGGATTCGCCCTTCCCACCAGAGCACCACCAGGTATCGAGCTGCGGAGTTGCAGCCTTTGTGCTCCCCTTGTTTACAGTCTTAATGGAGTTTAAGCCCTCTCTCCTTTCTCCCTTTTTAGTTTAGTCCCTGCGGCTGTTTCCAATTTTCCACTTTCTCTCCAGCTGCTTTTGGGAACGGGTGCTTTTCCTGTATGCTCCCCCCTCCCCAGCCTCCGTCCTCTCTCCACCTGCAAAAGGGGTTCCTTACCTTTCGTGGCTTCTCGCTCCCCAAGTTCAGCTCTCCGCACCGCGTACCTTCTGAATTCTGTGGTTCAGGTTGTGCAGATTGTTGTGTTAATCCTCCAATCAGTTTTCTAGGTGTGTAGGATGGTTTAGTGTTGGTCTGGCTGTATTTCATGGATGTGAAACACACAAAAAGCTTCCATGCTATTCTGCCATCTTGGCTCCTCCCCCAACATACTTCCTTTTGAGGCTGTGGGGAAGCAGGCACTCAAACATTGTTAGAGAGGTTATGGAATGGTACAACCTCTATGAAAAGGAAGAGAACCTGGCAGTACTTACATTGCCTTTGTCCAGGTGCCTTTATCCTGTAACTCAGAATTCCCACTTCTTGTAGGTTCACTTGCATATGTTGAAAATGACACATGTACAGGGTTACTTGCTGTGACCTAGTTCATAATCAAAAAAGCAGAGAAACAACCCATATGCCTCTCTGGAGGAAATGAACAATGGTATCTCCATGTAACACAGTGGAATAACCATGCAGTTGTGGAAAGGGAATGGAGAAGAGCTTTATGTACTGATATGGAGAAATTTATAAGATATATTGTGTTTTTTTTAATGTTTATTTTTGAGAGGGAGAGAGACACACACCCAGTGTGAGTGGGGAAGGAGCATAGAGAAGGAGACAACAGAATTCAAAGCAGGCTCCAGGCTCTGAGCTGTCAGCACAGAGCCTGACATGGGATTTGAACCCACAAACCATGAGATCATGACCTGAGCTGAAGTTGGACACTTAACTGAGACACCCAGGAATCCCTCTAAGATATATTGGTTTTTTTTTTTTGTTTTTGTTTTTGTTTTTTTTTCAACGTTTATTTATTTTTGGGACAGAGAGAGACAGAGCATGAACGGGGGAGGGGCAGAGAGAGAGAGAGACACAGAATCGGAAACAGGCTCCAGGCTCTGAGCCATCAGCCCAGAGCCTGACGCGGGGCTCGAACTCACGGACCGCGAGATCGTGACCTGGCTGAAGTCGGACGCTTAACCGACTGCGCCACCCAGGCGCCCCTAAGATATATTGTTTTAATGAGAAGAGCAAGGTAGAAAATACTGGATATGGTATGCTATGCTTTGTGTAAGAGGGGAAATGAAAATATGTATTCAATTTTATATAAAGAAACACTGGAACAATAACAGTGAATTAATGAAAATGGTTACAAATAGAGCAAGGAATAATGGGGTGGAGGTGGACAGGGTGAAAGTGAGTCTTTTGAGTGTTTATCTTCTTATTTTGTTGTGATTTTTTTTTTTCATTTTATTTTAGAGCAAGGGAGCGCAAGCAGAGGGTTGGGGAAAAGGGAGAGAGAGAGAGACAGAATCTTAAGCAGACTTTATGCTCAGTATAGAGCCCAACACAGGGCTTGATCCCACAGCCCTAAGAGCATGACCTGAGCCAAAATCAAGAGTTGGACGCTCAACCGACTGACCCACCCAAGCACCCCACCAAAGTATTATTTTAAACAAAAATATTTTCCTCCTTAATTCTGTTGCCAGCTGTTAACTTAAACATTACATATTTGGCTTTCTTTCTTCTTTTTTTTAATGTGTATTTATTTATTTTTGAGAGAGAAATAGAGAGTGGGCAGGGGAGGGACAGAGAGAGAAAGAGGGAATCCCAAGCAGGCTCCACACTGTTAGCACAGAGCCCACTGCCAGGTTCGAACTCATGAACCATGAGATCATGACCTGAGCTGAAATCGAGTCAGGTGCTTAACTGAGCCACCCAAGCACCCCTACATATTTGGCCTTCTGAAATTTTCCTGAAGCTGCTTATTATTGAGTTCATTTTTCCTTGCTGCACAGTAGTGATTCAGATTTCTTAAAAGCTTTTTGTGAATCTTTGGTAATGTGACTTTGGGAGACAACTAGAAACTAGAGAGTGAATTTTTATAAGAGAAATATAGTAAAGACTATATATGCTTATAGCCATGTGTTAATTTTCTATTTGCTATGTATCAAATTACCACAAACTTAGTGGCTTAAAACAATACACACTTACTATGCCCCAGTTTGTATGGGTCAAGAGTCCAGGTTTAGTTTAGTTGGATTCTCTGCTCAAGGTATCACAAGTCTACAGTCAAGGTATTGGCTAGGTTGCATTTTCAGCTGGAGGTTCGACTGAGGAAAATTTCTCTAACATGCTTATATAGATTGTTGGCAGTGTTCATTTCCTTGTGGTTGTAGGGCTGGGTGGGGGGTCCCAACATTTTGCTGGCTGGTGGCTGGTGGCCCAGGTCCTAGATGCCTGGATGCCTGTTTGTCTGCCACATGGGCTTCCTGAACACAACTGTCTAGTTCATCAAGCCAGCAACGAGAATCTATGGCTGCAGGGAGGTGTTCAGTCCCTCTTTTAAAGGGCTTTCATCTAAGTTAGGCCCACCCAGGATAATCTCCTTTTTAACTAACTAAAAATTGGGGCACCTGGGTGGCTCAATTGGTTAAGTGTCCGACTTCATCTCAGGTCATGATCTCATGGTTTGTGAGTTGAGCACCACATCAGGCTCTCTGCTGTCAGTGCAGAGCCTGCTTCAAATCTTTTGTCCCCCTCTCTCTGCCCTTCCCCTGCTCGTGTGTGCTCTCTCTCTCTCTCTCTCTCAAAAATAAATAAACGTTAAAAAATAATAGATTTAATTAAAAATTAACTAATTGGCCTTAATTGTGTCTATAAAATCCTTTCACTTGTGCTGTATTCTGTTGGTTAGAAATAAGTTCCAATGGAGGGGGACATCTGATGTGAACACTAGGGTGCAGGGATTGTGGGCCATTTTAGATTTCTGCCTACTACAAGTTGCTAAAGAAAAAAATTAATGATAAACTTTAAACCCCACCACAGTATTTCCTGGGTCCTTCTGACAGGGTTATTTGACTTTATGGCCAAACCCTAGGGCATAATTCTGTTCTCTCTAGGGAGAGGTGCCAAGGCTTACAGGAGTAGAAATGGTCAATGGCCCTGAGATTTTTAAGAAGGCAACTGGGTCTGTAAGACTGCTTTCTTAACTTTGACTGAATGCATTCACTTGGGTGAGGTACATAGATTTTGGGGGAGGGAAAGGGTGCCATTTCTCTGTGTCCCTAGGCGCGTATCCTTTGGGTTAACAGGATTCAGGATTTGTGAGCTTGGCCTGAAAAAGTCTATCTCTGCCAGACTTGAGAGAAGTGGTGTGTGGCCCGGCGGGTTAGCTCTGTCCTATAGTCCCTGGAAGCAGCCATTCTGAGTCTTGGTGAACTGGGCAGAGTAAGGCAACATTGATCAGACTCAAGGCTTCCAGATGGCCAGAGCTCCAGGGATCAGAGCTGGAGAGCACAAAGGTCCTCCCCAGCCCCCAGGACCCTCCCTAGCCAAGGACTTGTTAGTAGGTGTATGCAGCAGAGAGTGGATGGGGCTGAGGGCAAAGCAGTCAAAACTCTTAGCCACCAGCTGTGACTCCCTGTGTCCAAAGTGCCTTCTGGTGAAGAGTGGACCCAAGAACCTGAAAGAGGGCTGAGTTTCAAGAGCCAAGGGAATTTGGCTTTTTGGGGGGTGGGTTGTGTTAGCTGCAGCTTGGGATCCTATAGAGATTAGCACCAGATGAGTCCAGGGCCCTTGTGGTTTGCAGGGACTTTGCCATGCTGGTGATGGTCAGGGACAGTGGGAGATACTTCACTATGTTGCCTTCTGGCTAAAGAAGGGCAGTGTGCAGGGCAGGGGAATTGTTATCATGGAACCTAGGAAGGGGCATTGGCTGGGCAGTCAAGTCCTGAGCTGAACAAGGAAGACCACGTGCTGGTCCTGGTTGCAGAACATACATGTCCACACTGTGTATGGCCCTGTAAGGGAGATGGTGCATGGGGCTGTCAGGTTCCAAGACTCCAGCCTGTCTCCAGCTTGCTACCAAGGGTACAAAGCAGCTGAGTCTGACTTGGCTGCTTGTGATCTGTGTTCATCAGCATTCTTACTGGATTTCTCTTGGAAAATTAATAGATAGCCATCTGGTCTATCAGTCTGAGTTTGGTGCATCTGAAATAATTGGCTGGATTAGATAGAGGCTGAAGGAACTCCACAAAGGCAAAAGGACCAGCCCCATACCGATCTCATGAGACTATATCTCAGTCTCCATTTCCTCCATCTTCCTCCACTTCCCCTCATTTCTACAGCCACTCCTCTGGCCTCCTCTCCCTCCACCCCCAGGATGCTGCTGCTGAGCCCTGCAAGTCTCATGGAGAAGCCACTCAGATAGGGTTGGAGTTAGATGCAGAGCTGGAACCCACAGTGGAGATACAGCCGGGAGAGCATGGGAGGCTCAGTGAGAGCCAACCATAGAAAGATCAAGGCTTATAACATATAAAAGAAAGAGAGACCCACTTCTAGAGGGAAGGAAGTAGCCTGCCTTCCTGGAGGGATGCATGAAGCTGAACAGCCTTGGGGAGTTGACTGACAGCTGGGGAGTTGGCCTGGCAGTGTGGTCTGTATTAACTGTATTGCATACTTCACTTTCTAAGGTTGACCAGGGAGGTCATCGTCCTCAGCCTCTGCCTGCAAGTGGGTTGCCAAATGGCCCTTTATTGCCCATGCAGCTTTCATCAGCTTGGTCACCCAGGTGATTGCCCTCAATCCCTGAGACTTCACTGGTTTCCCATGAACATTGGGTTCATAGTACCTCTTGTCTGCCACTGCAAGCTAGCCTGTGTTTTAGGAAACTCTAACAAACTTTCCAAATGGACTTATCTTTTTTGCTGTAGGACTTCTGCTTTGCATAATCACTTGCTTGGTCAGCCACGAGGCTGCATGCTGATAAATCAGAAGTAAAATAAGTTGTTTGAAGTGAGCGACAGGAAAAAGAACTGATTTTGAGCAGATACTTTCTGAGTGAAATGAGAGCCTGAGACATGAGTCTGAAGAACAGGATGCCAACTTTCAAGCATTTCAACCGGGAAGCTCCAAAATTCTCTGAGCTCAGTGAATTCCCATTTAATTCTGAGGAGGCTCCTCAGGGACCTAGTGAGGTTTTTTTTTTGTTGTTGTTGTTTTTTTTACCATAACACAAGGGATGGGGTTTGATGCACAGTGAAAGAAATTATAGCTTAAGTTAGTCTGAGTTTTACCGTATTTTGGAAATGCTCCAAATAGGCCACATCCTCTAAGACCATAGTCTGTAGATTATTATTCTTCTTTATTATTCTCAGGAATAAACTTGCTGAATCACCACAGGTTTTTGTTTGTTTGTTTAATGTTTATTTTCTTTATTTTTGAGAGAGAGAGAGAGAGACAGAAATGAGCAGGGGAGGGGCAGAGAGAGAGAGGGAGACACAGAATCTGAAGCAGGCTCTAGGCTCTGAGCTGTCAGCACAGAGCCCAACTCAGGGCTCAAACCCACAAACCGTTAGATCATGACCTAAGCCAAAGTCATATGCTTAACTGACTGAGCCACCTGGGTGCCAGTGGTCTGCTTTTAGCTACTAGTTTCCCGTATGTCATTGTCCGGTTGGTTTCGAGCATCCTGGGTCCACCTTGAGCCCACTTTACAGCCTGTGTGGCATTTGGAGATGTGCATTATTGGTGGTCCTCCTTGCTAAGGATAAAGCTTTGGTGGCAATTTCAAATCACCGAGGAATGATGGATTTTTAGGAAAGGGTGGGAATAAGTGTCTAACCATTTGGGAAAAACTTGCTTGCAATAAATATGGCTAACAAAAGAGTTAAGAGCCCAATTACACGGAAGTCTTACACATCAGTAAGAAAAACTGTAAGCTCCTCCTGCAAGGGGGGAAGATGATCAGATAGTTCACAACAAGTCTGCTGACGTTTTTCTCTGGAAGTCATACCTGAATGTTTTAGTTTTTCTTGTACCAGTAAAAACAGAGCAACCGATGAAGAACATGAGAACATTGGAGTAGGAAGCCAGGTGAACATCAGACACAGCTGACCAACATTTTCGCTATCTAAAGGCTAGGTGTGATTTTCATCCTGGCTCACACAGTGTGTATCTTCAATTTCTATATTTCCAGATTTTTTTTTTTTTTTTTTTTTTTTGCCTACTACGCCTCTAGTTGATGGCTTCCAATTGGTCACATCTCTCTGGGTCATATTTCTTAAACCCAAAGGAAGGCTTGATGTGCGTCCCCCATATTAAGCATGCTCGAGAAGCTTCCCCATATAGTTTCGAAGATATGAGACTGGAAGTGTAAAATCCAGTCCAGTCTGTTGTCAATTTATCATTCATTCTGAAAAAAACTAGTGGGTTTTTTTTGCTTTCCTTTTGACCCTGAATTTCCCCTGTATTGAGAAATCAGTCTAACCTTCATTTCACAACACCCAGCATGTATCTGACTGAGTGCCTTCTGTGATGGGAGTTCAGAGTGACAAGCAGGATGACAGGAAGCAATGCAGGAGGCCAGCAAATCCACTACTCAGATGGATTTGGGGCTGGGCCTTGAATGATTAGTAGGATTTTGTCCAGTGGAGAAGACCAGGAAGGAAATGCTGGTAATGGGGGTGGGGGTATAAGAATGTGAACAAAGGCATGAAATTTCAATAAGATTTTTTTTAATTTTAACTTGTTTTATTTATTTATTTATTTTTTAATTTACATCCAAATTAGTTAGCATACACTGCAACAGTGATTTCAGGAGTAGATTCCTTAATGCCCCTTACCCATTTAGCCCATTCCCCCATCCACAACCCCTCCAGCAACCCTCAGTTTGTTCTCCATATTTATGAGTCTCTTATGCTTTGTCCCCCTCCCTGTTTTTATATTATTTTTGTTTCCCTTCCCTTATGTTCATCTGTTTTGTCTATTAAAGTCCTCATATGAGTGAAGTCATATGATTTTTGTCTTTCTCTGACTAATTTCACTTAGCATAATACCCTGCAGTTCCATCCACGTAGTTGCAAATGGCATGATTTCATTCCTTTTGATTGCCGAGTAATACTCCACTATGTATGTATGGGTGTGTGTATATATATACATACACACACCCATACATACATAGTGGAGTATTACTCGGCAATATGTGTGTGTATGTGTGTGTGTATGTGTGTGTGTGTGTATATATATATATATATATATACACACACACATATATTTATGTATATATACATGTATACATATATACATATGTGTGTATATGTGTATGTATATACATATGTATGTATGTGTGTATTTATATACATATATGTGTATATATATATATAAATACACACACCCATACATACACACCACATATTCTTTATCAATTCATCCATTGAGGGACACTTGGGTTCTTTCCATACTTTGGCTATTGTTTATACTGCTGCTATAAACATGGGGGTGCATATGTCCCTTTGAAACAGCATACCTGTTTCCCTTGGATAAATACCTAGTAGTGCAATTGCTGGGTGATAAGGTAGTTCTATGTTTAAATTTTTGAGGAACCTCCATAGTGCTTTCCAGAGTGGCTACACCAGTTTGAATTCCCACCAGCAGTGCAAAAGAGATCCTCTCTCTCTGCATCCTTGCCAACATCTGTTGTTCCCTGAGTTGTTGATGTTAGCCATTCTGACAGGGGTGAGGTGGTATCTCATTGTGGTTGTGTTTTGTATTTCCTTTATGATGAGTGATGTTGAGCATTTTTTCACGTGTCGGTTGGCCATCTGGATGTCTTCTTTGGAGAAGTGTCTATTCATGTCTTTCACCCATGTCTTCACTGGATTATTTGTTTTTTGGGTGTTGAGTTTGATAAGTTCTTTATAGATTTTGGATACTAACCCTTTATCTGATATGTCATTTGCAAATATCTTCTCCCATTCTGTCAGTTGCCTTTTAGTTTTGCTGATTGTTTCCTTTGCTGTGCAGAAGCGTTTTATTTTGATGAGGTCCCAATAGTTCATTTTTGCTTTTGTTTCCCTTGCCTCTGGAGACGTGTTGAGTAAGAAGTTGCTGCAGACATGATCAAAGAGGTTTTTGCCTGCTTTCTCCTTGAGAATTTTGATGGCTTCCTGTCTTACATTGAGGTCTTTCATCCATTTTGAGTTTCTTCTTGTGTATGGTGTAAGAAAGTGGCCCAGGTTCATTCTTCTGCATGTCACTGTCCAGTTTTCCCAGCACCATTTGCTGAAGAGACTGTTTTTATTCCATTGGATATTCTTCCCTGCTTTGTCAAAGATTAGTTGGCCATACGTTTGTGGGTCCATTTCTGGGTTCTCTATTCTGTTCCATTGATCTGAGTGTCTGTTCTTGTGCCAATACCATACTGTCTTGGTGATTAGAGCTTTGTAGTCTAGCTTTAAGTCTGGGATTGTGATGCCTCCTGCTTTGATTTTCTTTTTGAAGATTGCTTTGGCTATTTGGGGTGTTTCTGGTTCCATGAAAATTTTAGGATTATTTGTTCTAGCTCTGTGAAGAATGCTGGTGTTACTTTGATAGGGATTGCATTGAATATGTAGACTGCTTTGGGTAGTATCAACATTTTAACAATATTTGTTCTTCCTATCCAGGAGCATGGAATCTTTTTCCATTTTTTTGTGTCTTCTTCAATTTCTTTCATAAGCTTTCTCTAGTCTCCAGTGTATAGATTTCTCACCTCTTTGGTTAGATTTATTCCTAGGTATTTTATGTTTTTTTGTGCAACTGTAAATGGGATCGATTCCTTGATTTCTCTTTCTGTCGCTTCATTGTTGGTGTATTGGAATGCAACCGATTTCTGTGCATTGATTTTATATCCTGCAACTTTGCTGAATTCACGAATCGGTTCTAGCAGTTTTTTGGTGGAATCTTTTGGGTTTTCCATATAGAGTATCATGTCATCTGCGAAGAGTGAAAGTTTGACCTCCTCCTGGCCGATTTGGATGCCTTTTATTTCTTTGTGTTGTCTGATTGCAGAGGCTAAGACTTCTAATACTATGCTGAATAACAGTGGCAAGAGTGGCCATCCCTGTCTTGTTACTGACCTTAGGGGAAAGCGCTCAGTTTTTCCCCATTGAGGATGATATTAGCATTGGGTCGTTCATATATGGCTTATGATCTCAAGGTATGCTCCTTCTACCCCTACTTTCTTGAGGGTTTTTATCAAGAAAGGATGCTGTATTTTGTCAAATGCTTTCTCTGCATCTATTGAGAAGATCATCTGGTTCTTGTCCTTTCTTTTATTGATGTGATGAATCACGTTAATTGTTTTGCGGATATTGAACCAGCCCTGCATCCCAGGTATAAATCCCACTTGGTCATGGTGAATAATTTTTTTAATGTATTGTTGGATCCAGTTGGCTAATATCTTGAGAATTTTTGCATCCATGTTCATCAGGGAAATTGGTCTATAGTTCTCCTTTTTAGTGGGGTCTCTGGTTTTGGAATCAAGGTAATGCCGGCTTCATAGAAAGAGTTTGGAAGTTTTCCTTCCCTTTCTATTTTTTGGAACATCTTCAAGAGAATAGGTGTTAACTCTTCCTTAAATGTCTGGTAGAATTCCCCTGGAAGGCCATCTGGCCCTGGACTCTTGTTTTTTGGCAGATTTTTGATTACTAATTTGAACACAGTGGAGGAACTAGAGAGGAAGGCCCAATGTGAAGGAGACATCACCAACATAAAAACCGAAGGAGGTGATGGTGACCTGGATTGGCTGGTTTGGAGGGTGCAGGGAAGGAGGTATAGGAAGGGAAGATCTGCTTATTAAGCCTTTCAAAATAACAAAATAACATTTAGAAAGAAGAGAACATCTGCTAGACAAATTGTGACTTTAATGAGACTTATCACCCCCCAAAACAAACCCGATATTCATGGTTTCCCCTAAAACAAATCGGATTATTCACTTGTGATAGTATTAGTGTTTTAATAAATCTTTACAAATCCCCTTTGGGAACTCTTAAGAATGTGCTCATGAGCTACAACAGAGCCTCAGTTAGTCTTACTACCTCACAGTGTTCTCTGTCTTTGCATGCCTCTATATAGGATGAAAATGTTCTGTATGCATATAAGGTATATATCATTAAAACTTAGTTGTAAACATTTCTTTTATAAATTGGAGAATGTGGCAAATGACTTTTACCTATTTTCAAAAATCAAATACGATCTAAAAAGGATTTCACTTGTGGACTCAGAATACCAAAAAAAAATGTGCTGCAGGCTCCGATGGTAATCTCTCAAGAGAAATTCCAACAATATTTTGAGCAGCCACTGCACTGGAATTAATGACCTCCACAGTGTCTGTTGACCCAGGGACCATGTTCTATGATTACATATATTCTGCGGAATTTTGGTCATTGTGATTAGACAAATTTAAGGTCCACGTTGTCTCCAAATGCAGTCACTCATAATTAGAACCTCTCCCAAAATCACCCATGGACTACTGACAAAATTGGGAAAGGAAGGGGATTTCCTAATACCACCAAAGACTAAGACAGACACCCTAACGAAGGAATCAGCTCGTTGCGCACTCTGGCTTTGTTTCATGAAAACAGAGCCCTTGTGTCAAGGGGAGAAAACCCTTTCCATGACTTGAACCAGGAACTAGGCAGCTGTGCTTCTCTGTGCACTGATTCCACTTTAGTGGGCAGACAGAACGTGCCCCCCATTTGTGGGCAGTATTTCTGGCAGAAAGGATACAAAGCTTAGAAACGACTGAGCAGTATACCAGGAAGGAACATACTACAAAAATGCAGGTGTGATTCCTCAATGAACTGCCCAAAGTGTGCATGTGTGTGTGTCTGTATTGTACATGTGTGCGTATGTGTGTTATGTGTACTCACAGTGTGTGTTGCATGGGTGTGTATGTGTGGTGTGTATGTAGTGCGTTTGTGTGTGTGTGTGAAGGGTGCTGGAAGAATCCTGATAAGAGTGAGTGGTAGGAACTGCCATTGGTCATACCTCCTCCTTTCTTCTTCAGAGCTCAGTAGTGACAGGAGAAAAAAAATTTATCAGTTGCAGAAACTATACTTTTTTTTGTTCGTTTTGTTTCTTAAATTCCACATATGAGTGAAATTGTATGGTATTTGTCTTTCTCTGATTGACTTATTTCACCTGGCATTCTCTTGAGCTCTATCCATGTTGTTGCAAATGGCAAGATTTCATTCTTTTCTATGGCTGAGTAATATTCCATTGTATATATAAAGCTCGTCTTCTTTATCCATTCATCTATCGATGGACACTTGAATTGCTTCCATACCTTCACTATTGTAAATAATGCTGCAGTAAACATAGGAGTGCATGTATCTTTTTGAATTAGTGTTTTCATTTCTTTCTTTCTTTTGAAGAACGTATTGGTTCTTTTTTTTACTTAGGAGGAGGAATAATTTATTCTTAACTGCCCAACTCTTTATGTTAGAGTAACAGCAGGTTGTCTGTCATTTGTACTGTACATATTTTCCCACATTTGTCCTTTGTCTTTCAGCTTTATTCTTAAGCTTTTGTTTGTTTTTGTCATTGGAAAGTTTTCATTGTTACCCAGTCGAGGTTATCAATCTTTAGTTTGTGATTGCTGTTTTTCATGATGTGCTCAGAAAGATGTTCACCCAAGATTATAAAATACCTGTGCAGTCTTTCTTCTAGGTCTTATGTAATTTTGGTTTTTACTTTATTTTTTAAATGTTTTTATTCTCACCAAGACAATACATGTACATGGTCAAAATTTCAATTGGTACCGTAAGTCATAACAAAAACAAAGCGGGCCTCTGCGCCACCACTCCCAACCCAATTTCTACTTCCTTGAGAGAATCATCTTCAACTCTTGCAGCCATTTTTTCTGGTATTTTCTCCCTATTTCTAAACAACAGCCTTACATAACTACTACTTTATTATTTTTAATTTTAGGCATTATTTCCTAACTTCTCTGTATGGAATCTGAGCTTTTAGCTCGCAAACCCCCTTCCTCCCCTTAAACCCCCAATAATTACATCACAATTTTTATGTAAATGTATAGTACTTTTTCATTTCTACTTTGCTCACTGTCTAATTACAGAGTATATTACAATTAAATTTGTTGAACTTTTCTTTTTTTTTTTTTTTGGAGTTAATAACTGCCATACTTTGGTTTTTCTTCATTTTTTACGAGCCTCAACTTCTTAGGAGAACTGTAAACTTCTCAGTTATGATCAAATACATCAGATAATTAATTTGCCACTTGCTTTTATTTTGTTCTCCTTTGGAGATATCCTTCCTTGAATACTCTGTCCTCCTCCTCTAGTCTAAACTGGATGCTTTCTAAGTTCAATGCACAGTGGTCCTTCCCATCTCTTGGGCATTTCCTGGTGTCTAGCACTATTTTGGCTGAACATATCCTCTTCCAGTGGTTTCTTAACAATGAATGCAAAGAAGGTTAAAATATCTAAACCTGGCATTTTTGAGTGTCAATATTCTAACTTTATACTCAACTTACAGTTCACCTAGGAATGGAATTCTAAATGGAAATCTTTTCTTTCTTCAGCATTTTGAAAGTATTGTTTCCACAGCATTTGAAAGCAATGCTACTGGCATCCAGTGTTGCTATTGAGAGGTAGAATGCCACACTGATCACTCATCTCTGATGTGCTGTGTGTGTGTGTGTGTGTGTGTGTGTGTGTGTGTGTAGAAGCTTGGGGCGCCTGGGTGGCTCAGTCAGTTAAGTGTTCAATTTCTGCTCGGGTCATGATCTCATGGTTTGTGGGTTCAGGCCCTCCATCGGGCTCTTTGCTGACAGCTCAGATCCTGGAGCCTGCTTCGGATTCTGTGTTTCCCTCTGTCTCTGCCCCTCCCCTGCTCATGCTTTGTCTCTCAAAAATAAATGTTAAGAGAAAAAATTTAAACTTTTAGAATCTTTCCTTTACCTCCGACAGTCTAAAATGTCATGAGGATTTGCTTTCATGGTGGGTGCCTTCTCTGTTCACTCATCGTATTGGATCTTTGGTAATAGGTTTTCTCATTATCAGCAATTTATGTCTTTCAATTTTTAAGAATTTGTTTTGACAATTCTCTCTCCACTGTGCTTTTCAAAAATGTTCTTTTTATAGAACTCTTATGAGTTGGATATTACCACAATTAGTTGACCCTCTACATTTCTTTTCTTGTTTATTTCCTTCTTCCTTATTATTTTCTCCAGGAGATATGCTCAATTTTATCTTCCAGTCTATTTTTTTAAATATAACTTATTGTCAAGTTAGCTAACATACAGTGTATATAGTGCGCTCTTGGCTTCAGGAGTAGATTCTCATGATTCATTGCTTACATACAACACCCAGTGCTCATCCCAACAAGTGCCCTCCTCCATGCCCATCACCCATTGTCTCCTCTCCCCCACCCTGCCATCAACCCTCAGTTTGTTCTATGTATTTAAGAGTCTTTTATGGTATGCCTCCCTCTCTGATTGAAACTGTTTTTCCCCTTCCCTTCCCCCATGGTCTTCTGTTAAGTTTCTCAAATTCCACATTTGAGTGAAAACATGTGATATCTTTCTCTGACTTATTTCACTTAGCATAATACCCTCCAGTTCCATCTATGTTGTTGCAAATGGCAAGATTTCATTCTTTCTCATTGCCAAGTAGCATTCCATTGTATATATAAACCACATCTTCTTTATCCATTCATCAGTTGGTGGACATTTGGGCTCTTTCCATACTTTGGCTATTGTTGAAAGTACTGCTATAAATATTGGGGTACATGTGCCCCTATGAATCAGCACTCCTGTATCCTTTGGATAAGTTCCTAGTATATTGCTGGGTTGTAGGGTAATTCTATTTTTAATTTTTTGAAGAACCTCCACACTATTTTCCAGAGCGGCTGCACCAGTGTGCATTCCCACCAATAGTGCAAGAGGGTTCCTTGCCAACACCTGGTGTTTCCTGAGTTGTTAATTTTAGCCACTCTGACCAGTGTAAGGTGGTATCTCAATGTGGTTTTGATTTGTATTTCCCTGATGGTGAGTGACATTGAGCATCTTTTCATGTGTCTGTTGGCCATCTGGATGTCTTCTTTGGAAAAGTGTCTATTCATGTATTCTGATCATTTCTTCACTGGATTATTTGTTTTTCAGGAATTGAGTTTGGTAAGTTCTTTATAGATTTATCCTACCCCTTTATCTGATATGTCATTTGCAGATATCTTCTCCCATTCCGTCGGTTGCCTTTCAGTTTTGCTGATTGTTTCCTTCACTGTGCAGAAGCTTTTTATCTTGATGATGTCCCAATAGGTCATTTTTGCTTTTATTTCCCTTGCCTTCAGAGATGTGTTGAATAAGAAGTTGCTGCGGCTGATGTCAAAGAGGTTGTTGCCTATTTTCTCCTCTAGGGTTTTGATGGTTTCCTGTCTCACATTTAGGTCTTTCATCCATTTTGAATTTATTTTTGTGTGCGGTTTAAGAAAGTGGTCCAGTTTCATTCTTCTGCATGTTGCTGTCTTGTCCTCCCGGCACCATTTGCTAAAGACACCGTCTTTTTTCCACTGGATACTCTTTCCTGCTTTGTCAGAGATTAGTTGGCTATACATTTGTGGGTTCAGTTCTGGGTTCTCTATTCTATTCCATTGGTCTTTGTGTCTGTTTTTGTGCCAACACCATACTGTCTTGATGATTACAGCTTTGTAGTAGAGGCTAAAGTCTGGGATCAAGATGCGTCCCGCTTTGGTTTTCTTTTTCAACATTCCTTTGGCTACTAGGGGGTTTTGTGGTTCTATACAAATTTTAGGATTGTTTGTTCTAGCTCTGAGAAGAATGTCAGTGCAACTTTGATTGGTATTGCATTGAATGTGTTGATTGCTTTGGGTAGTATTGATGTTTTAACAATATTTGCTCTTCCAATCTGTGAGCATGGAATGTTTTTCCATTTCTTTTGTCTTCTTCAATTTCTTTCATAAGTTTTCTATAGTTTTCAGCATATAGATCTTTTACATATTTGATTAGGTTTATTCCTAGGTATTTTATGGTTCTTGGTGCAATTGTAAATGGGATCGATTTATTGATTTCTCTTTCTGTTGCTTCATTATTGGTGTATAGAAATGCAACCGATTTCTGTACGTTGATTTTGTATCCTGCGACTTTGCTGGATTCATGTATAAGTTCTAGCAGCTTTTTGGTGGAGTCTTTTGGGTTTTCCATGTGGAGTATCATGTCATCTGAGAAAAGTGAAAGTTTGACTTCTTTGCCAATTTGGATGCCTTTTTTTAAATGTTTATTTCTGAGAGAGAGAGAGAGAGAGAGAGAGCGAGCAAGTGAGCATGAGCAGGGAAGGGACAGAGAGAGAGGAAGACAAAGAATCCGAAGCAGGTTCCAGGCTCTGAGCTGTCAGCACAGAGTCCGACTCGGGGCTCAAACTTGTGAACTGTGAGATCATGACCTGAGCCGAAGTTGGATGTCTAACTGACTGAGCCACCCACGTGCCCCTCAATGCTTTTTATTTCATTTTGTTGTCTAACTGCTGATGCTAGGCCTTTCAACACTATGTTAACCAATGATGGTGAGAGTAGACATCTATGTCATGTTCCTGATCTCAGGGGAAAGCTCTCAGTTTTTCCCCATTGAGGATAATATTAGCTTTGGGCTTTTCATATATGGCTTTTATGATGTTAAGGTATGTTCCTTCTATCCTGACTTTTTGAGGGTTTTTATTAAGAAAGGATGCTGTATTTTGTCAAATGCTTTTTCTGCATCTATTGACAAGATCATATGGTTCTTATCCTTTCTTCTATTAATGTAATGTATCACATTGATTTGCGAATATTGAACCAGACCTGCAGCCCAGGAATGAATCCCACTTGATCATGGCTAATAATTCTTTTAATATACTGTTGAATTTGATTTGCTAGTATATTGTTGAGAAATTTTGCATGCATGTTCATCAGGGATATTGGCCTGTAATTCTCCTTTTTAGTGGGATCTCTGTCTGGTTTGGGAATCAAACTAATGCTGGCTTCCGAGAATGAGTCCAAAAGCTTTCCTTCCATTTCTATTTTTTGGAACAGCTTGAGAAGAATATGTATTAACTCTGCTTTAAATGTTTGGTAGTATTCCCCTGGGAAGCCATCTGACCCAGGACTCTTATTTGTTGGGAGATGTTTAATAACTGATTCAATTTCTTTGCTGGCTATGGGTCTGTTCAAATTTTCTATTTCTTCCCGTTTGAGTTTTGGAAATGTGTGGGTGTCTAGGAATTTGTCCATTTCCTCCAGATTGCCTAGTTTATTGGCATATAATTTTTCATAGTATTCTCTGTTAATTGTATTTCTGTGGTATTGGTTGTGATCTGTGCTCTTTCATTCATGCCTTTATCTATTTGAGTCTTCTCTTTTCTTTTTGAGATGTCTGGCTAGGGGTTTATCAGTTTTGTTTATGTTTTTTAAAAAAATCCAGTTCTTAGATTCATTGATCTGTTTTGTTTTGTTTTGTGTGTTGTGTGTGTGTGTGTGTGTGTGTGTGTGTGTGTGTGTGTTTTGGATTCTATATTATTTATGTTTGCTCCAATCTTTATTATTTTTCTTGTTCTGCTGGCTTTGGAGTTTCTTTGCTGTTCTGCCTCTAGTTCCTTTAGGTTACAGTTAGATTTTGGTTAGGTTAGGTTGCTGTTAGATTTTGTATTTGGGATTTTCTTGTTTCTTGAGATAGGCCTGTATTTCAATGTATTTTCCTCTTAGGAGTGCTTTTGCTGCATCCCAAAGGGTCTAGGTTGTCATGTTTTCATTTTCATTTGCTTCCATATATTTTTAAATTTCTTCTTTAATTGCCTGGTTGACGCGTTCGTTCTTTAGTAAGATGTTCTTTAACCTCCATGCATTTGGAGGTTTTCCAAATTTTTTCTTGTGGTTGATTTCAAGTTTCATAGCATTGTGATCTGAAAGTGTGCATGGTATGGTCTCAATTCTTTCATATTCATTGAGTGCTGTTTTGTGACCCAATATGTGATCTATCTTGGAGAATGTTCCATGTGCATTTGGGAAGAATGTGTATTCTGCTGCTTTTGGATGAAAAGTTCTGATTATATCTGTCAAGTCCATCTGGTCCAGTGTGTCATTCAAGGCCATTGTTTCTTTACTGATTTTCTGCCTAGATGTTGTAAGTGGAGTATTAAAGTCCCCTGCAATTACCATGTTCTTATCAGTAAGATTGCTTATGTTTCTGATTAATTGATTTATATATTTGGGTACTTTCAAGTCGGGGCATAAACATTTATAATTGTTAGCTCTTCTTTTTTTTTTTATTTTTTTTTTTATTTTTTTTTTTAAAAATTTTTTTTTTTTCAACGTTTATTTATTTTTGGGACAGAGAGAGACTGAGCATGAACGGGGGAGGGGCAGAGAGAGAGGAAGACACAGAATTGGAAACAGGCTCCAGGCTCTGAGCCATCAGCCCAGAGCCCGACGCGGGGCTCGAACTCACGGACCGCGAGATCGTGACCTGGCTGAAGTCGGACGCTCAACCGACTGCGCCACCCAGGCGCCCCAATTGTTAGCTCTTCTTGATGGATAGACCTTGTAATTGTGATATAATGCCCTTCTTCATCTCTTGTTACAAACTTTAGTTTAAAATCTAGTTTGTCTGGGGGCGCCTGGGTGGCTCAGTTGGTTAAGCGGCCGACTTCGGCTCAGGTCATGATCTCGCGGTCCGTGAGTTCGAGCCCCGCGTCAGGCTCTGTGCTGACAGCTCAGAGCCTGGAGCCTGTTTCAGATTCTGTGTCTCCCTCTCTCTGACCCTCCCCCGTTCATGCTCTGTCTCTCTGTCTCAAAAATAGATAAACGTTAAAAAAATTTTTTTTTAAATCTAGTTTGTCTGATGTAAGTATGGCAACTCCAGCTTTCTTTTGACTTCCAGTGGCATGATAGGTGGTTCTCCATCCCCTCACTTTCAATCTGAAGGTGTCCTCAGGTCTAAAATGGGTCTCTTGTAGACAGCATATAGATGGATCTTGGGGTTTTGTTTTGTTTTGTTTTTTGTTTTGTTTTGTTTCAATTTGTCTTTTGATTGGGGCATTTAGTCCATTTACATTCAGAGATATTATTGAAAGATATGGATTTAGTGTCATTGTGTTATCTATAGGTTTCATGCTTGTTGTGATGTCTGTGGTCCTTTGTAGTCTTTGCAGCATTCCACTCACAGAGTCCCCCTTAGGATCTCTTGCACGGCTAGTTTAGTGGTCATGAACGCCTTTAGTTTTTGTCTGGGAAAGCCTTTATCTTTCCTTCTATTCTGGATAAAGGATTCTTGGCTGCATATTTTTCCTATTCAGCACATTGAGTATTTCCTGCCACTCCCTTCTGGCCTGCCAAGTTTCAGTAGACAGGTCTTCTATTACCCTTGTGTGTCTACCCTTGTAGGTTAAGGCCTGTTTGCCCCAGGTGCTTTCAGAATTCTCTTTATCTTTGTATTTTGCCAGTTTCACGATGATATGCCATGAAGAAGGCCTGTTCTTGCTGAATCTGAAGGTAGTTCTCTGTGCCTCCTGAATTTGGATGTCTGCTTTCTTCCCCAGATTAGGGAAGTTCTCAGCTATAATTTGTTCAAGTAAACCTTCTGCCCCTTTCTCTCTCTTCTTCTTCTTCTGGAACTCTTATGATACTGGTATTATTACATTTCATTGAATCAGTTCTCTAATTTTCCCCTTGTGGTCTAGTATTTTCTTATCTCTCTTTTTCTCAGCCCCATTATTTTCCATAATTTTATCTTCTATTTCACTTATTCCCCTCTCTGCCTCCTCCCTCCTTGATGTTACTGCATCTAGTTTATTTTGCACCTCATTTACAGAATTTAATTTATCATGACTGTTTCTTAGTTCCTTGATCTCTGCAGCAATAGATTTTCTCCTCTGTTCTGTGCTTTTTTCAAGCTCAGCTATTAATCTTACGACTATCATTCTAAATTCTTGATCAGATATATTGTTCATATCTGTTTTGAGCAATTCTATAGCTCAATTGTCATTTCTTCCTGTAATTTCTTTTGAGAATTCTTCCATTTCATCATTTTGGCTAGTTTTCTGTCCTTTGCATGTTTTAATAGCTTTTTATGTGTCCTGCACCTGTGACCAGGGGTCATACACTGTCCATGGCCTGGCCCTTCAGGAAGTGTTTTTGGAGTGTGTTGCATGCTCTCTGTTGTGGCTCTGGTTGCTTTATCTTCCTACTCCTAGTGGTGGTTGGGACCTTCCACCAGGTGTGCATTGATTTGTTCATTGGCGTAACCCTGGAAAAAATTTGAAAAGGGGGTGGTCGTAGAAGAAGCCTTATCCCATACAAAGAGAGAAATGACAAAAGTGGGGAAAAAGAAAAGAAAAAAAAAAAGAGAGAGAAAAAATTGACCAAGCAGAGAATCAGAGAAACTATATGGCTTAATCCAGAGAGAGAGAGAGGAAAGCAAAGGCGATACAGAAGAGGTGTAAAAAGAATAGGTTAAAAATGTCTGCTTCAACAAACCAACAACCAGAATAGAGAAGGGAAGAAATAGAAGGAATAAAAGAAATAAATATAAAATAAAATATATATAAAAGAATGGACCAAGTATCAAATTAGAAAACGCAAAACCACTGGACAGATATCTGTCTGTGCCTTGGAAACGGTGGCTGTGCTAGTGTGGAGGAGAGGCTGTCAGTGTCAATCTTGCTCTGTTAGGTATGCAGTCACCAGGTATGGTGGTGTGTGGGTTGATGTAGGTGGGCCCCACCTCCACTGTAGGCCAGGTGTTTTGTTCCCTGAAGCCCCACTTTGTTGGTAATGGGGGGAGAATAGCGACACCCAAATCTCTCCTCCCTGGACAGGATGTCCCCGATTACTCCGTTTAGGCCGTCCTCACAGTGCTGCATGGGCATGAGCAGGCCTCTTTGTCCCACTCCACAGTCTCCCATACTTCCCAGGCACTTGGCTGGGATTCAAACCCTAATGTCTTAAAGGATTCTGCTCCGCTGGCCCTGGTTCTGGGGGAGTGCCACTCCACCCAGCCAACAGAGGGCCTCCAGCTGGGGGGAGCCTGCAGGGTCTTTTGTTCTTGGAATGGATATATACCTTCTTCCCACAGCACTCATGGGAGGGGACTGCTCTCTCTGACTGCGCCTCTGAGCTGGCTACCAAGCCTGGAGCTGGTTCCCCTCCTCCCCAGGTGTGCACACAGGGCGGCGGGCCCCAGTCTAGAGGAAGTCCTGCAACCCTGGATCCTCCCTGTTAAGGCTATTTGCAAGTTAGAATTGGTTCTTTTTCCGTTTTTCCCGTTCCCCGGTCTGTAGTTTTTCTTTTGTCCAAATGCAATCCTGCGCTTCTACAGACTTTTTTTCTCTTCCTTTTGTCTCTCTGCAGAAGGGGATCCCTACCCTCCGTGCCTCTGCTGCCCGTTTTATCTCTCCCAGTTCGCAATCACATACCTATGGCCCGTCAGGTTGTCCCTGTGGACCTCTAGAGATGTTTCTGTCACTCTGTAGCCTGGATTCCTGGAATTCCAAGTCTTCTGGCAAAATACTGCTGTGTTTGAGGGATGAGGAAACTTTGGGTTCCCCTACTTCTCTGCCATGTTGACTCTAGTTTTTACTTTTTTTTAAAAGTGTTTGTTTGTTTATTTATTTATTTTTAAAATTTACGCCAAGTTAGTTAGCATATAGTGCAACAATGATTTCAGGAGTAGATTCCTTAATGCCCCTTACCCGTTTAGCCCATCCCCCCCTCCCACCACCCCTCCAGTAACCCTGTTTGTTCTCCATATTTAGGAGTCTCTTATGTTTTTGTCCCCCTCCCTGTTTTTATATTATTTTTGCTTCCCTTCCCTTATGTTCATCTGTTTCATATCTTAAAGTCCTCATATGAGTGAAGTCATATGATATTTGTCTCTCTCTGACTGACTAATTTCACTTAGCATAATACCCTCTAGTTCCATCCATGTAGTTGCGAATTCTAGTTTTTACTTTAAAACATTTGTTGTATTTGGAATTTATTTTGCATAATGAATGAAACAAGAACCCAAATTTTATTTAAAACATTTCACACCAAACCTGTATTTATCTTTCCTACTATTCATCACAGTTATAATATCATAATTATTTATGTGATTATCTCTTCCCAGTCACTATTGATTTGAAATATCACCTTTTTATTATGCAGTTGGAGTACTTTTTTAAATGCTCCCTCCCACAAATACCATGTTGGGATTTTGACCATAAACAAGGTGATTTTCTAGATTTTTAGAATTTATATTTAAGTATTTATATTTTTACAACCATACTGAATATTTCTGTTTACTCACAAGGCATGCCTTTTCACCTTTTCACTCACTTTATTTTATATTTCTTGGTAATTTTCTGCTTTTTCATATAATTCAAATTTGTGTAGTTTTATTTTTTTGTGTTTTTATGAATGGATTGATTTGGGGTTATATTTTAATATACTGTAAGACTTGTGATTTTTGAATATTAATATTATATCATGAAAAAATTTTCAACTCTCTTATTTTTACTTTTCAATAATTTTCTGCTGAATCTTAGACTTTTGTATTATCTGCAAATAATGATAATTTTGTTTTCTTCAATCTAATATTTAACCCTCTTATTTTGTTGTTTAATTGCAATATCTATCACGTAAAAGCAATGTCATACACATTATCAGCAAGGGTGGTATTGGCCTTTGGCTTGAGATATGTCTGGATGTTAAGGAAATTATTCACCTAATCCCATTTCACAAAGAGCATTTATCAGGAGTGGACACTAAATGTCATGAGTTATTGATATCTATAAGGGTTCATATGGTAGGACAACCCTTTGATCAATATTAGTATGGATTACCTAATATTTAGCCACATTTGCATTAATGGAATACACACCCACAATCATAGTGTACTGCTGTTTAAGTCCATTTCTAGATTCTATTTGCTAATACTTTATTTAGAATCTTTTAAAAATCAGTTTTGATATCTCTAGTTTTCTCTTGTGCATTATCTGTTTAAAACAGAAGTATGTTGGTATTTGTTAATGGACAAGAGTTCTTTCTTTCACCTAGGACATTTTAAATAACAAGAATCTCTTTCCTTCTCGTTTTCCAATTATGTCAGTACAGAATCATCCAGTGTTCTCTGTGATTGTGAAGTAGGCTTTGCCTCTAGACAGTGCCCCAATGTGATAGGAAACAAGGAAGAAGAAATGGTGTGTTGGGCAGGACAGTCTCTCTTGCAACACTATATAGCAATTAGTGGTGGACCAATGGACTCTATGAGGGAGTGTTTATTATTCTTCCAGAAGCTTGTCCATGTCTCCAGAACTCATACTAGTGAGAACCTCTGGAATTTCCTTCACTTATGACCTGCAGCACTGCACTGGTTGGTGTTAGGTCATGGGACTTTCAATTTGTTCCACGTGGCATTCTATCTGGCTATAATCTTCAGAGTGAACTGATATGCCGATGGGAGATGGTTATGTTTCCAAGGGAATCAGAAAATTTAAAAATAAACCAATAGCTTGTAGCCTGTTTACTCAGTGTATTTTTAGTTTTTCACTGGAGAGAGGGCACTAGGGTAGCTAAGAGATGGGAACACAACTTCAGAAGGAGAGTGGTTTTCATCTGAGGGATCAGGATCAAGAGTTAAGATTTAGAATAGTGCATCTGTAAATGAAACCATGTGTCCTTTATCAAAGCCAGAACATTTCAGTTATTTCTTTATGATCTTTACAAATCAGACAATGACAGCTAGGGACACTTCTAAGTCTCTTGTTTTATAAATAGAATATGAATACAGGAATGATTATGATCTATTGAATGCCTACCCTGTCCTCGGTCTGGAGCTAAGCCCTTTGTAAACAACTTATGTTGTAGGTATCTAATTGTTATCATCATCACCATCATCCCCATTTTAAAGATGGAAAAACTGAGATTTAGAGTGGTTACATCATTATTCAAGGTCACTTACAGCACCCACCAGGGCTTTGTACTCTCAATCTTGAGCTTGGAAATTTTTTTTTGTCTACACAGTTACATAAGTGCAGACATCTGGCTCATTATGAGAGGAGTCTCTGGATGATAAACTCAACTTCCTGTTCTCTAGTTAAGAGATCACAAAAAGACGACCCCTGGGAATAAAAATCAAACACTAGCAGATATTGCTTTTTGCTTCTCAAATGTCAGGGTAACACCCTAGTGTTCCATTTTTTTCAGATTTCAATAGAATTCATTTTGTTTTCCAGTAAATACAGTTTTAGTTTTGCAAACTTAGATTTTAGGGTGGGTGTGAATACATGTTTGTTCTAGTTGCTTGGATGTCAAAACAATTTGTACCATAGTTAATTTTTCTATGCCTCTTGGCCGTTGGTTTAAACAGCATTCCAGCCCCTGGGAGAGTTGGCAAAGAAATGAGTTCACCTCCTAGGAAACTCCTAAGTGAACGACTCTTGTTCTTGCTCTTGGTAATTAAATTCTCACATTCACCTCAGGAGTAGCTTCTCTTTCATTTCCTATGATATTTTAACCTTTTTATCCCCTGAACAATGACCAGAGCACCCCATTATGCAAACACCGTTGTGTCTTCTTGAGTCTTGCCCATGTTGGAAATACCCTGGCAAACACCGTAATTCAAGGTATCAACAGCTTTCTCCTTGAGAGACATCCTAAGTAAAGTGGCCTGCAGAGAATATCCTCTGTCACATGGAAGAGTGTTGGTCATCTGTCTCTAATATTTCTTCACACTGAAACTTGCCAAGGCTCACATGTCCCAGGTTCAGAAAACAGCATTGCATGTCAGCTGATTCAGAAGCTCTAGATCAGTGGTTTACAATCTTCGCGGTACATTGAAATCACCCAGGAAGCTTTAAAAAATACTTACACTCGGGTCTCACATGACTATGATTTAATTGGCCTAGAGTGCCACGTGGGCATTGACATTTTTTTTTTTAAAGCTTCTCAGCTAACTACTGTGCAAGCCACACTTGGAAAGCTCTGCCCCAAAGGGTAGGAATGCAGGTTTGACTTTTCCCTTATTTGGAGCAGAAGAAAAAGGAATAGGCAAGTCCCTGTGATGCCTCAGAACCCAGTGCCTTCCAGAGTGCCTGGGTGGCTCAGTCGGTTAAGTGTCCAACTCTTGATTTCAGCTCAGGTCATAATCTCATGGTTTGCAGGGTTGAGCCCCATGTCAGGCTCTGTGCTGATGGTGCGGAGCCTGCTTGGGATTCTCTCTCTCTCTCCCTCTCTCTGCCCCCCCCCCCACTCTCTCTCTCTCTCTCAAAATAAATAAAACTTAAGAAAAAAAAGAATACAGTGCCTTCCATGGGCCTCCTCCCCCAGTGTCTATCCTCAGAATCATACTTTACAGAGAAAAAATTAACTTCATCATAGTTTTTACCAACAGGGAGGATGTAGTTGATATTTATTTGTTTGTTTGTTTGTAATTGAAGTGTAGTTGACATACAATATTATGTTAGTTTCAGGTGTACAGCATAGTAATTTGACATTTATATGCATTACTAAATACTTGGCGTGATAAGTGTATTTACCATCTGTCACCATACGAAGTTATTATCATATTGTTGACATTATTCCCCATGGTGTACTTTTCACCCCCATTACTTTTGTGACAGGAAGTTTGTACCTCTTAATCCCTTTCACCTATTTTTTAAATATAGTGCTTCATGTTGAATTGAGACTATAGCAAGCCTTAATGACAACACATATTATACAGAGCCTGAAACCAAGTAAACACCATTTTATAATTGCAGTATTTTAGTTCTTCTGGAAAGAAGTTCATGGATGTTTATAACTCTTTGTTTAGTAGGTGTATATCCTCCATTGTCAGTCCCCTTCCACTGACTCTTTCATTCTGGGTCACAAACGTACATATCTTCCCTGGGCTTTAAAAGATTTCCTTTTTTTGCTTCCCACTCAATCCACCTTACCACCTTCTCATGTCCTCTCACTGCCAAATTCTTGAAGAGCACAACCTATACTTTCTGCTCTTTTCCAGACGTCGCTAGATTTAGGATTCCTCTCTATATTTCCATGAAACTGTACTCACAAACGTGATCAATGGTTTGGGGACTCAAATCCAAATCCAGTAGCTTCTCACTCTTCTTTCTGCTTGACCTGTAGTTACTTAACACCTTTTACAATTCTATGAAACAATGGCAATGAAAACACCATGAACTTGACACAAAAATCTCTACACAGATCAGGGAAACATAATTGAGTCCAGAAATAACTTTGGGTGCATGTAGTCAGTTAATATAGGACAAAGGTGGATGTCACATTAAGTGGGAAAAGAATCCATCTATTTAATTAGTGGTCTGGTTATGCATCATGAAGAAAATGAGGTTGGACCTCTTCCTCATGCATCACACACAAAAAGTGTATCTCAGATGGATTAAAGTTTTAAATGTCAGTAAAAGATGGGTGCCTGGGTGCCTCAGTTGGTCAAGTGTCTGACTCTTGATTTTGGCTCAGGTCATGATCTCACGGTTCGTGGGTTTGAGCCCTGCGTCAGGCTCTGTGCTGACAGTGCAGAGCCTGCTTGGGATTCTCTCTCCCCACCCCCACTCTCTCTCTCTCTGCCCTCCACCACTTGCATTCTGTCTCAAAAATAAATAAACATTAAAAAAATAAATGGAAAAAAGGAAAATTTAGGGGAATATATGTATAAACTGGGATAAAGGGAGAATTCTTAAGCAATTCAGAAAGCCCAGAATTTATCAAGGAAAACATAGATATGGATAGCTACATTAATATTTTTTTGTGTATATTGAAAAACACCAAAATCAAAGTCAAAAGACTCATGGCAGGTTGGGAAAAATACCAGTAATACATGGTAATAGAGATTTAATGTCCTACAGATTGATTAAAAAAAATTTTTTTTTAATGTTTACTTTTGAGACAGAAGGAGACAGAGCGCGAGTTGGGGAGGGGCAGAGAGAGAGGGAGACACAGAATCTGAAACAGGCTCCAGTCTCTGAGCTGTCAGCACAGAGCCCAATGTGGGGCTCTAACCCGCGAACCATGAGATCATGACCTGAGCCAAAGTCGGACGCTTACCCGACTGAGCCACCCAGGCACCCCTACAGATTGATTTTTAAAAAGCCAAATTTTGTTTAAATTTTTATGTTTATTTATTTATTTTTGAGGCGGGGGGAGAGCCCACAAGTAGGGGAGGGGCAGAGAGAGAGTGCGAAGCAGGTTCTAGGCTCTGCACTATCAGCACAGAGCCTGTCACCGGGTTCAAACTCATGAACCGTGAGATCATGATTTGAGCCAAAGTCAGTCGCTTAACCAACTGAGCCATCCAGGTGCCCCCTAAAAAGTCAAATTTTAAGTGTGTGAGGACATAATGAGGCAATTTATAGAAAAGGAAATGCAAATGTCCAATAAATGTGGAAGACAGAGTGATACAAATTAAGGCAATTAGGAGATACCATTTTTCACTGAGGTTGGCAAAACATAAGCATTGATGAGCTGGTAGAAATATGAATCTCTGCAGTTTTTACGAATTCAGTCCAACAATATCCATTAAAATGAAAAACGTATTTATATTTGGCCTTGAAATCTCACATTTGGTAATCTGCCTCCAAGAAATAAGGACACCGGTATGTAAGTATGTGTGTACAAGGATCTTTGCTGTTTCTTTGTTTGTCTTAAATGTAAGAGAGGAGAGGCATGGAGTGTGTCCCTTAGAATTGGGGGGCTGAGCCCAGAAACAGATCTTACAGACAGGTATTCTTCTGAATTGATCCTCATCTTATTACTTATTATTCAGTTCTTCTTTTCCTTGCTTCTTTTACCTTTATGGCAAGTTTGATTTGTCACATAATAATAGAAATATTTTAGAATCTCTTATTTTTATTCTATTTTTGTCATCTTTTCCTTAGTTTTCAGCAGGTTTCACTCTTACATGTTATTTGATACATAAAAGATAATGGCTATTATCTTTCAAGTGTAAGTTATGTGACTTTTTCAAGTTCTTTTTTTCTTGGGTTCTACTTTATCTAGAATAATAACTACAGTCTCTACTTTTTGTTTAATTTACATTTGCTTTATAATTCCTTGTCCATCTTTTAATAAATCTGTGTCATTTTTATGTTTTTCAAGGTTTTGGGATGTCACAGATGACATTAAAAATTTTTTTTTCAATGTTATTTACTTTTGAGAGACAGAGCGTGAGTAGGGAAGGGACAGAGAGAGAGGGAGACACAGAATTCAAAGCAGGCTCCAGGCTCTGAGCTGTCAGCACAGAACCTGACATGGGGCTCGAACCACAAACCGTGAGATCATGACTTGAGCCGAAGTCAGACACCCAACTGACTGAGCCATCCAGGTGCCCCACACATCACATTTTAAGTTATACTTATGGTTTTCTCTAAGCTTTTTAAAAGCATTTTTTAAGCTGTAATTCTCTATTTGTCAACAATGGGATTTAAGTAGTGGGATTTACTTTTCTTACGGAGTATGAGGGATTCAGAAAACCTCTGATTCCTCCTGTTCTTGACAGAGCAGTTGAAAAGCTGCAATTCTGGGGTGCATCTGGTATGTAGCTGCATCCTCATCTTTATACAAGGCAAACATTTCTTATCAACCTACGAGCTGGAAGGAGTCAGAAAATTGGGATATTTAGCTTCATGCACCTTCATTCCAGGGAGGACCATCTCTCCTGCTTTTAGTTTCGGGTCTCACTGCTGGCAGTAGGTCTGGTAGATCTGGGGCTCTTCCAAAGGAGGTGTGACAAGATCAGGGTTAGCGGTGTGAGCTCTGGGGTCACTCCACCAGGACTTGCATTCTGACTTCATCACTTACTGGAAGAAGAAAGGAGGGAATGGCAATAGAATTCTAAAAGGTGGTTTTGAGGATCAAGTGACACAATCCATACCCCTGCTATATACTAAATGCTCATTAAATGTCAGCTGCTATTCTTATTTTTATCATCATGATCATGATCATCATCATCATGGACTGATGAACTTTCAGGATCATTTCTGCCAGAGTTTAACAAAGTAGAAACACAATGGTTGCTCTCTCCTCCTCTAGAACTTTCTGCTCAGTTTTCCCACAGACCAAGCACATGCTGGAGCCTGGGAGGCTCAGTCAGTTAAGTGTCTGACTTTGGCTCAGGTCATGATCTCACAGTTCATGAGTTCGAGCCCCGTGTCAGGCTCTGTGCTGACAGCTCAGAGCCTGGAGCCTGCTTCGGATTCTGTGTCTTCCTTTCTCTCTACCCATCCCCTGCTCTCACTCTGATCTTCCTCCCTCTCTCAGTAAAAAAAAAAAAAAAAAAAAAAAAACATTAAAAGAAAAGAGTAAACTTACTGTGACAGAGCAGAAACTGAGACTTTCTTCAGTTGGCTCATTTCTCTCATATAACATAAGGGGCAAGTCCTTACCACCTCCAGAAAGAGTCTTCCACAGAGTCCTCTATTAAAGAACCTTCTTTCTTCCCATGTCCCTTTGTGAAGTCCCCATGGCTCCTGGTTCCCACTCAGTTTTCTTGGAAAATGCAACCTCATTTCAGGAGAAAGAGAAGTTATAGTCCCCAGGATCTTCAAAATGCACCTTTACCATCTCCTGGATGCTGGTGCAGGCATACTCTGCTCCTACTTTGCCAGCTTCAAAGGCAGGAGAGGGTCTGGCCTGCCATCGTGGTAGATGGTGAGTTCCCTTCTTCTGGGTTTAACTTCCCTCCAACAAGAGCGATGGCTCATTCAAAGCCACAGTTCCCTAAGCAGCAAATGTACTTCATCATCCAGCCCAAGAGTCAGCAAATTTTTTAATTAAATAAAATCATATATTGAGTCATTATATATACATATACGTATATACAGTCTGTGTATATATAGTATATGTTATATATATATGTATATACACAGTCTATACATACGTATTGTATATTTAAATATACGATATGTATAATGTGTATATGTAATATTATATATAACATATATAATAACATATATAAATATAATATGTATTATATATATATGATCTATTTCTGAGCTAATTCTTCCTTTCTATGAATCTCTGTTCAGATCTTGGGTGTATCACTGATTATGTTCCTGTGTTTTTATAATCTATTTCAGTAGAGAACAGAGCTAGTTTCCCCTTCAGTGCTTTTGTTTTTCATAATTGTGTAGCCATTTGTGACCGGATTTTAGGTTAACCCCCCCATACGTATCTAGATCCTCCTTCTCTTCATGAGAGGCTAGAGAAGACAACATTCAAGTTCCCAACCTCCTTTGTTGTCTTTGGGGGACAGAGGATACAGTTTTGGTGAATTAGGTTGAAATGAGATCTACTTGTGGACTTTTTGGGAAAGTTTTCACTTTGCTGATAAAGGGTACAATTGGGGCTGTTGCCTCCTTTCCCTTTCTTCTTGTCTTGAAAGCAGCCGTGTTGTGGCCATTTTTTTTTAATTGGAGAGAGAGAGAATCTTTTCATTTTTTCTGAATTTTTTTGAGAGAGAGCATGAGGATGCATGAGCTGGGGGGAGAGGGGAAAGGAGAGAGAGAGGGAATCTTAAGCAGGCTCCATACCCAGCTTGATCCCAAGACCCTGAGATCATGACCTCAGCTGAAATTAAGAGTCAGATACCTAACTGACTAAGCCACCCAGCCACCTGGGAATCTTTTTTTTTTTTAAGTTTATTTATTTATTATTTTAAGAGAGAGAGAGAGAGAGAGAGAGAGAGAGAGAGAGAGAGAGAGAGAGAGAGAGAGAGAATCTTAAGGAGGCTCTGCACTGTCAGGGTAGAGCCCAATGTGGGGCTTGAAATCAGTGGGGCTTGAACTCAGGAACTGTGAGACCATGACCTGAGCTGAAGTCAGATGCTTAGCGAAAGAATATTAAGCAGCCTCCACACTTAGTGTGGAGCCCAATGTGGGGCTCAATCCCATGACCCTGGTGTGAGCTCTGGGGTCACTCCACCAGGACTTGCATTCTGACTTCATCACTTACTGGAAGAAGAAAGGAGGGAATGGCAATAGAATTCTAAAAGGTGGTTTTGAGGATTAAGTGACACAATCCATACCCCTGCTATATACTAAATGCTGAACGCTTTGGACGCTCAACAAACTGAGCCTCCCCGGCACCCCATGGCAGCCATTTCAAGCATGAGAATCATTTTGTCATGTTAAGAAGTAAAGTCAGTTAAACACGGGGCTTTGTACAGCTCTGTGGAATGAGAAGGCTATTTGATAAAATATCCTTTCTCTAGAACTGTGGGGAAAATTAGGCAAAATGTGGCCAAGATCCTGAGAGTGAGTTTCATTAATTCATCCATTTAACAAAGCTTGGTTGAGTCTTTCCTGCATGATGTTTGTGTGCATAGAAAATGATCTTGTTGGGGTGTCTGGTTGGCTCAGTTGGAAGAGCACGTGACTCTTGATCTTGGGTTGGGAGTTCAAGCCCCATGTTGGGTATAGAGATTACTTAAATAGATCAATAATCTTAAAGAAAATAAGCTCATTGTCAACGATTGATGGGTGCACAGATAAGGAGCAAGAAATCAACCTGGATGATGGTTTCTATTTTCCACCTGAGTGAATAACATTCAAGTCTGGGTGATAGACACCTGCCTCTCATGGACTCTTTCCAAGAACAATTTCCCAGCACAAGCTGTTTGCATTTCCTAGGCTCTAGTGTCCACCCAATCCCTAACTTCCGAGGATGACTTTTCCTGTCTCAAATTGCCTTGCATAGAGAACATTCCCTTCCAGTAAGCCTGGCCATCTACTGGGGAGCAGGTGGCAGCAGGAACCATGCTTGGAGCCCGTGCTATTACTACAGGGGCCTGAGAGAGGCCAAGGGTACAATGATGCCATGAATAGCAGTCACTGTTGAGTGTATGCTTTGAATTCAGGAGGGACGAGGCCACTTGAGGCTGGGGGTTTGGAGACAAGTTCACAATGAAAGTGGCATCTGTTCTCCTGTTCTTGGAATTATGGCTAAAGTTCCACAGAGCTTAAACAATTCACCCAAAGCATAAGCAAAACAGGCTTTTATGGGGAAAATGGAAACTGGCTGGTAGGTGTACTTCACACCACAGATATGCTGGGAGCCCTCCTGGAGTGGTGGCTGGTAGGGACAAGTGGTTTGTCAAAGTGATTAGCAATGTTGCTTACAAGCCAAGGCTGAGTCATCTTCATTGGAGCCTGGTGTCCCAGGGAAGGATGAATCATGCACTTCCCCTCTTTATCACCAGAACCCTGACCTGTCTTCAGAAGTTTTCTGAGGACCTCCAACACCAGGACCCACTGAGGTGTGGAGAGATGGTCTGGATTTGTAAGTTTGGAATGTCAAGGCCTGAACTTGTTCTGGGGCTAGAATGTTCTGGTACTAGGCAAGATAATTAATTGAGGTGTTTGTCATTGTATTCTTTGTATATTACTCAACATTCCAGCAGGTGGCCAAGCCTCTGTGCTCCCATGCCACAAGGCCTATAGAAGAAGTATCCACCCCCTTTCCTGACTTTTCCCCCTTTATCCTGAAGGATTTGAGCACATTATGCTAGGGAAAGGAGCTGTAGAGTGCCTTTGAGGGGTAGGGTTTCTAGTTCTGAAAGAGCAAAGATTTTTTCCCCAAGAGAAGGAATGGATGTCCACAGTTTCTGTAAATACAGGTTTTCCCCACTATCCAAAAGTGGAGCGTTCCTCTGAAAATTTTCAGAAGCTGAAATGGCATAAAAGGAAGAAGCAATTACCATGAATTTATATGAAGAAACTTTAGAGCATTCCCAGACCCCAAAAATAACCTCTCTCAGGCTTTTCTGATACCTTAGGGCACATCTTGCTAACGGAAGCACAGAATAAATCAAGATAGAGCACAGATGCTCACAGACACAGCTCAGAACTCAGGTGGCTAGATGCTGAGATGCTGAGTGTAGTTTCCAGGGAAGGAGCTTGGCGGGTGACTCACTGCTCAGCGTGTGTGCTTCCTCTGTAAAGGCTCACTGAAGGGCCCCTGGGTGGCAAAGTTGGTTGAGCCTCTGACTCTTGATCTTGGCTCAGGTCACGATCTCATGGTTTGTGAGTTTGAACTCCACATCAGGTTCTGCGCTGATGGCGTGGAGCCTGCTTGGGATTCTCTCTTTCCTTCTCTCCGTGCCCCTCCCCTGCTTGTGTGCTCTCTCTCTCTCCCAAAATAAATAAATAAACTTTAAAAAAAATGATAAAGGCTCACTGCAAAACAAATGCTATTTTTGCTTTTTGCCCTTTTTCATGAAATTTAAAAAAAAAGGTTTACTTCAGTTAGGATAAAACAGGTACTAATGTAGGTCTTTCATGAAAGCCCAGTGGCCTAACATGAACTTTCAAAAAGTAGAGCATTCCTGTCATGGGTCTCTGTGGTCCATCCTCCACAGAACCTCAGGAAGATGCCAAGCTGTCCAGTGGCAATAAGTCCATGTTAAATATAGGAAGGTCTTCCTGGACTCTGGGTCCTGGGGCTCTCAGCCATGGAAAAAGGCCACTCAACTTCAAGGATCAATGTAAGTTTGGCCTAGGGGGATCTTGGATCGTGGAAGACATGTTGATGAAGGGTTGACCCATGGGTCAAATCTGGCCCACCATCTATTTTTGTATGACCAGTCAGCTGCTTTCAAGCAATAATGGCAGAGTTGAGTAGTTGTGACAGACACCCATCTGGGCTGCAAAACCTGAAATATTTGCTCTCTGATCCTTTATGGAAAAATAGGCTGCCAGCCCTTTGTGTACACCAGTGACCAGAGATGCCTCCTGAATGTTTTGCTTCACATCACAACTCCTGATCATTAACTCTTGGAGAGGTGATGGCAGTGGGAGGTGAGAGGAGAAGAGAACCCTGTCAATCTCTGAAATTAAATTTCCTGCAAGCTGGAGGGAACAAGGGCTCAGTGTCATACATACCTTAATTTTATGTAATTTTGTATAATTTTATGAATCTTGCACATTCAGGTTTGAGTTTACAAATCATCCTTATCATGTGTCAGCTCCTAGGCCTCCTGTTTGACAATCATGCCTTTCGTTTTATTGACCCGGTTCTGGAAGTAACATCCATAGGTCTCCTCCATCTCTGTACATCCAAAGCCTACCATTAGGTCCCAACTTAAATGTTCACTCCTAGAAGTCTTTTTTTTTTCTTCATGTTTATTTGTTTATTTTTGGGAGAGAGAGAGAGCATGCACATAGGGTAGGGGCAAAGAGAGGGAGACAGAGAATCCTAAGCAGGCTCTGAGCTGTCAGCACAGGCCCAATGCGGGGTTCGAATTCACATACCGCGAGATTGTGACCTGAGCCAAAATTAAGAGTCGGATGCTTAGCTGACTGAACCACCCAGGCACACCTAGCCTTGGAAGTTTTACTTTGTTTTTTTCGGCTTGCAAATCCACCTAACAAGATTTTTGAAAACAAATTTGCTTCCAGATATCCTGACTGGTTTGCCTCAGACAGTTGGACCATTTCTCCCAAATTAAAAACGTTGAGATGTGATGTCTCCCTTCTGTCAATTCCTATTGCAGTCTAATGCACATAATCACATTATGGTAATTTGTGTGCATTCCTTGTTAGTTTCTGGAGTGCAGGGACTGAGTCTTAAGCAGTTAAGCCGTACTGGACAAGAACCTGCTTGATCTGAGTTCAAATTCTGACTCCTCCACTAGCGGTAAGACCACGGGCATATCATTAACCTCTTTGGGCTTCAGCTTTATCATCTAAAATATTCCAGTAATCCTCTCTGTGCCTCCAGAGATGGGAGGATTAGTTGAAATAGTGCCATAAAAATGCTTTTTGAGAATCACTACCCTTTGCAGTTCAACCCAGAGCCTGGAGTGCAGGAGGTAAAATCACCAAAATGCGTGTGTGTGGCAGTCACCTTAGGGGTAAGATAAGGCCCTGACGGGGAACAGGAACTTGGCACCAGCCTTTCTTCCTCCTTCTGAGGGTTGTGACTCATCCTGAGAATCAGTAGCATTCCATTGACCCCCACCTTAACCCTCACAATCACATCATAATCACATGATCATGGCTGTGCTGGGAACACCCAGGAGGAGGGGAGGGAAGAGCTTGAGTTGGTTCCCTGGTGGGACTGTAAAGGCCAGGGAGAGGGGAGGCTTGCAGAGGCTCCAAAGCAGAGGAGGCTGAGCAGGGCTCCCGAATGCGTCAGCTGCTGCTGCAGGCTGGTGCCCAGCCTACCCTCAACCCTTTCTGAGCAATCTGGCCTCGGGTGCTCGGTCACAGTGCCACCGCTGGTAATGAGACTTAGCAGGAGGAAAAGCCGCTCGTGCTTGGTCCTAGCTTTTGTGTAATCTCATTGGAAATGGAGCCAACTGCCTGGAGAGGCCAGGCAAGTCTCAGGATGTACATCCTGCAGAGACAGGATAATTAACGATTCAAAATCCTCCAGATTTATTTATTTTAAATAACCAAATATTGTTTGTACTTCTTCCTATGACACATGCTCTGTGCACTTATTTTGATCATTTCCTTTGTCTGTTTAGTTGGTTCATCCCTCAGAGCCTGCTCCATCTGGGGGATGTTGCCTCTGTCAGAAGGAGTGGGGGGATCAAAGTTTGGGAGCCAGGAATCCTGTTTTCTGGCTCTTGCTCTAATCGAACTTTTCCACTCATTACTATCCCTTTACCCAATGAAAGACTCTCAAATAGAGGCTTTGTCTGCCTCTAGGACAGCTGTGAGGGAGTCCCCGAGGGAGGAGTGTTGACAGGAACCAGGCTGGCTCTGCACCAGTTCCTCATCTAAGACCACTTACAGGAAATCATTTTGATGTGAGGGCAGACCAGTCCTGGGAGGAGGCTCTCACCTGCCATTTTTCGTGCCCACACCGTTACTGCCTAGGGTCTCCCTGCTTCCAGATATGTTCGATAGACTGTGTGCCTGGTGGCTG
This sequence comes from Prionailurus bengalensis, assembly GCF_016509475.1. Lineage (NCBI taxonomy): Eukaryota > Metazoa > Chordata > Mammalia > Carnivora > Felidae > Prionailurus > Prionailurus bengalensis. Next base: position 72,420,640 of record NC_057359.1, on the reverse strand, counting down.
GGGCAGATCCACTTTTAGGAGAACTTTGTTCTGGCTGCATCCTCTGCCTTCTGCGGGCCGTCATATGTGGCTATCTCTCTTCTTCTTGTCAAATCTCTCCTTTATAGAAACTCCCTATCAGCATTAAAACATGCTCTTTTCTTTCATGCCCCTCCAAAAACCCCAGAAAACCAAAACAATTCTCCTGAGACCCCATGCCCCTCTTTAGATGCACCCCACTTTCTCTTCTCTCCTTTGTAATCAGCCTTCTTGATATTGAGTATCTTTGTGTCCATTCCACCCCCATTCTACCTGCAACCCACAGCAACCTGGCTTCCACTGGAACTGCTCTTGTGAAGCTTGTGTCTTCACTGTCAGCTTGTTTGATCTCTGTTGACTCCTCTCCCTTTCTTGAAACATGCTTTCATTGGCTTCTGGGATATTTCACAATCCTGGGTTTTTCTCTTCCATCTCTAATCACTTTTCTTGGCCTCTTTTTCAACGACTTCTCTATCCAGTCTTTTCTATCAGAGTTCTTCAGAGCTCTGTCCTAGACCCTCTTCTCATCCAACACTCATTCCTCAAGAAGTTGCAGCTACTTCTTTGGCTTCAAATAGCATAAGAGAGCTCAGTCCTTATAGCAGAATGGCCCCGCTGCAGTGTTGGAGCTATTGACTTTGACGTCCAAGACCAGGTTGCATCAAGGTTGGATAGGCCCAAAGAAGAGGGAAGATGGGGTTTCAACCCATAGATCACTGAAAAAGCAGCCCAGTCAAATATCTTTCCTCATCTGAGAAAGTCACTCATTGGGGCAGTTAAGGTGGCCTAGACCACAATGGAGTTAGATTAGCCTGGGGATCCCGATTGGCCAGGGGCTTCCAGGCCAGAACCCCTCGGTGTGATAGGTTAGCCTTAGCTCTTAAAGATATGTTATCAATATGACTCCATTCGTATGAAATATCCAGAATAAGCAAATGCATAGAGACAGAAAGCAGATCAGTGGCTGTCAGCATCCAGGGGAGGGGGAATGGGGAGTGGCTGCTCAGTGGGTTTGAGGTTTCTTTTGGGGATGATAAAAATACTCTGCAACTAGAGAGTGGTGGAGGTTGCACAAGACTGTAAATGTATTACACGTCCCTAATGGTATAAAAAAATATATCGGGGGTTTACTCCGGAAGAGGAGCCACCACTGCCGAGCCAAGTCACATAGCCCAGGGATGTGTTCAGGGTCAGCTGTGACAGGTGGATGAGGAGCTCTAAAATGTAAATGACTCTTCTCACCAAAAGGACTGAAAACCATACAGTCCCCCAAGATAGTGTTCAGAATGTGCTATTTCACAAGATAACTAGAGGATTTCTAAACTATATTAATTAACAGTACACTATAGGTGTGTAGTGTTGACAGTAGAGTACAGGTTGAAAGTTGAATGATACCTTTTTTTTTTTTTTTTTTTTTTAATTTTTAATGTTGAGCTAGAGCTTGAGCGGGTTAGGGGCAGAGAGAGAGAGGGAGACACAGAATCTGAAGCAGGCTCCAGGTTCTGAATTGTCAGCACAGAGCCTGATGCAGGCCTTGAACTCACGAACTGGGAGATCATGACCTGAGCCGAAGTCAGATGCTTAACTGACTGAGCCACCCGGGTACCCCTTATGACACACTCTTTTTCCCCTTCACAAATCTATTTTTCTGTGACTATGATGAAGTCAGATTGGATAGATGAAGTCTGTTTTGGTGGAGCATTCTGGTAGCCTGAACGAGGTTGGGGAAGGAGGCTGATTTGACATATTTAAGGATTTGAGCTGGCAGGACCCTGTAACCATTTGGAGAAGTCGAGAATTACCCTTGACCAGTGAAGTGAGTGAACAAACACTACCACGTGGTGGTTTTCCACAGATGTTGTTTTGTGGCTTTCACAACAACCCTACGAGGGGAGCCAGTGGAACCAGGATTTGAGCTAAATATGTCTACCTGTGGAGTCTGCTAAATCCTACGGTGTGTGTGAGTGTGTGTGAGCCCTCAAATCAGAAAGGGAGGGATTGGCTGGGGGAGGGGAGAGCTGCTGGTGCCCCAGGGGTTCCGCCTGCCATTGCTGAGCCAAATCTGTGATTTCTCTCACTGTGCCTGCAGTCCAGTGTGGCTTTGGGAGACGTGGTCTACACACTCATCTTGCAACCTTCTACCACCTTGACATGTTATCTATCCTGCTGATAACAAAATGTGAGAGAACCATACTGCCGAGTGAAAGTTCTAGAGTTGGCTTGCTTGTCAATTTTCCCCTCGCACTTGTAATCCCTGCTTCATTTCCTGACTTGTAAACAGGCGGGATAGGAGCAGGTGACTGACAAGTGCAATAACCAAAGAGCTCTGCTGTGCTCAGCGTATCCTGTTATTGTGAATCTCAAGTCCTGCTCTGGCGCTGACCGCCCTATTTTCCCTTTTTTTTTTCTGGCGCACTCGCAAGATCATGTGCCTTGGAACCAGCACTGGATTCAAATCCTGGTTCTAACACCAAACTTCAGTTTTCCAGTGTGCCTGGAAATAAATAGAAATATTGAACTCGGAGTCATTTTTGAGGGCTATGTGAGATCATGGAAAAGCACCCAGTTCTTTTCTTGGCTTTTGGTAGGCACTTAAGAAATTATCTCTTTCCTTTTTTTAATGTTAATTTATTTTTGAGAGAGTATGTGAGCAGGCGAGGGGTAGAGAGAGAGGGAGACACAAAATCTGAAGCAGGCTCCAGGCTCTGATTTGTCAGTACAGACCCGACGTGGGGCTCGAACTCATGAACCACGAGATCATGACCTGAGCCGAAGTCAGACGCTCAACCGACTGAGCCACCCAGGCACCTGAAGAAATTATCTTTCTTCTCTTCCTTGTACCCCTTGGTTCCCTATCCCATCCCAGCTGTTTTAATTTTAGCACTTAACCCAGACTAAGCATTTGACCGTGAGACTGTCTCTGTATGACATGGTGCTCAGAGTGGAGGCAGTGTGGTGTCATGAAGAATATGGTTCAGCCCGAAACAGAGGAGGCAGGCCCCTGTCTCTTCCTGACTGACTGGAACAGGAAGGTTGCGGAGCTCTGAAGGAAATTCTACCTTTTCCCTCCTCTCTTCCGAAGTGCACTCTGGTTTGGGCCTTGGTTGGCACAAGTTACTCTACAGGCTTTGCCCCACTGTTTCCCTCATTCCTGCATCAGGTTTGAAGGAAGGTGGGGTCCAGACTTGGGAGAAAGATAAAATATGTACTTAGCTCCTGGGGCAACCAATATCCTGAATCTGGTACTTTCTCTCCTTGAGGTTAGCTTTCCTTGCAGTGCACTGATTTCTCCATCTTTCCCTAAACACATACACACACACACACACACACACACACCTACTCCCAAACCTCAGCTTCCAGAAAGGGGCAAGCCAGCCCTGCTCCAGTCCTGCCACAGCATATTAGGACATGGTTGCCCAAGAAATGTTCAGCAGAGCAGCCAGCAGTAGAGTCAAAGGACAGCTCCTTGCCTTCATTTATTAACCTGAATAAAGGAAGTCAGCTTGGCACTTGATTACAGTATTTCTGTATTTCTTCCTTTCCTTCTATATCAGCCACTTGAGCAAGAGAACTCAGAACAACAACATCAGCTAGCATAAAAAAGTGTATGGTATGGCTTTTGGAACTAGTCTAAGTTCTGTATTAATGTGTATTAACTCATTAGGGACAACTCTATGAGTTAGGAACAGTTACTATTCCCATTTTACAAATGAAGAAACAGGCATCGGAAAGGTCAAGTCTCTCATCCAAGGTCACACAATTAGTGATAAATGAAGAATCAGAGGACATTTAATTCTATATCATGGGCTTTTAACATTACACGAATGCAGAATAGGACATAACATGACTTTAAGTCAAGTGTTGAGGTCTGAATTTTGGGTCATGACATAGGAATCAATAGTTCCTGGGATGCAATCAGGATCTTTTGAATGAAACTTGTTATTTGCACTTTTCTATAATCAGAGTATGTGGTTTGGGATATATATTGGAAAATATAATTTGCCCCAACATATTTGAGGATGTTATAAAAATTAGGACCTTTATATAAAATATTCAAGTTTATTCTAACAAAAAACCACAAAATTTCATTCTTATTCTGGGTTCTACTTATACCTTCAAAGCATGACCTACATAGAGGACAGGGGTGAGCCCAAAGCCATAGTCCTTATATACAGAGAAATTTAAAAGACCACATAAAAAGCTTCTGCTTTTAAACTTACATGTTGTCCCAGGTAAAGGATGTATTCCAATCCCTTAATGGATACTTAAAAAGCAAGAGGGGAAAATTACTTTCAACCTTAAGATTTAGAGAGAGAGGCCAAAATGTTTGGGTATCTCCGCCTATACATACAGTAGCATAATGAGTGAACATGACCATGTGGTTATCCCCATACTGTCTCAGATTTTGTTGGGCTGGGCCTGCATTCCCTGAACATGGCTGTGACCTTCTTCTGGATATTGCTGCCTGGAGGCCTTCCAAGGGCATTCCTGGTGACATTCCTATACCACATACAAATGCTTCTTACAGCACAGGCTCTGTTATGACATGGACCTCAACAAACATAGGGGCTCCACAATTATTTCTCCCCATCGAGATAAGTATGATTGAGCACATGTCTTTTCCCTGGTGACTGGAGAAACAGACTGATTAACTGGCATGAATGTTGAAACAGGAAAGTTATGTTATCAGAAAAAAATCAGTTCTAACCACAAAGATGGTGAAAGTCAATTTGAAAACATAATGCAGTGTGGTTGAAAGGAGAATATAATAATATTAATCAGTGATTATTGAGTCCCCTCACAGTGTATTTTATTTAATTTTCACAATGAGCCCTATAAACTGGGTGCTAAAATAACCTCCATTTTTATGGGTGGGGCAATTTAGGCTTTGAACGTTGAAATAACTTGCCCACAGTTACAAAGATCGTCAGTGGTGGAGCTGGAATTCAAACCCAGGATGTCTAACTCTGATGTTCACATTCTTAACTGCTAAGCAATGCTTCTGGGCCCTCCACATGGCTGTTACTCTTCTGAAGCCTGGTTGAGTTAATGGTATTATCTCCCAGTTGGTCACCCAAACCCGAGAGTTACCTTTCAGTCATCTCCCTCCATTTCCCTCACATCTACTATTTGTTTAACATGTATACTGGGGCTCTCCCATGTGCCAGGTAGCATGGATAGAATGGAGGACAAGGCAGTAAAGGTTCCTGCCTGAGTTAAGCCAATCTTCTCTGGGCTTTCAAAGTTTGGAACCAGACAGAATGAATCCCAGTCTCATTCTGGTAGTGAAAGAGGGAGACACCAGGCTGGGGAGCCTCCTTCAGCCATGTCTCTTGTGTGGAGAAATCTGGAGGAAAGTAAGCTGACATTTAGATAAAACAAGAAGTGAGAGATGGTCCTGGCAGGGTGTCCAAGATTCTGTTCTTGAGACCAGTTGTACCCTGCTCTCACTGCAATCATGTTAGCCTTTTGATAATTTTCACTTTCTGCCTCAGATGGTTAGAGTTGTGTTTCCATTTCTTGCAATGAACCCATCCTTGAATGATACAAACCCAAACAAAAAGACTTCTGCAATCTCACCCCCAGAGATAAGCCGTTTTCACATTGTGGCATGTGTTCTATAGTAGCATGTCTTAGATTACCTGCCCAGCTCACAGAGTCTCTTCCCGGCCATGGCCCCTGATTCACAAGACCTCTCCAGTTGTCATGTCAGTACTACTTGGCTCTACCCACTTGGCCATAGTTTATTAATCCAGTCATTCCCACCCCAAGTTAGGCCAGTCAGAAACTCTCTTCTTAAAATGTTTCATTCAGACAGTTAAGATGTGTACTATTGTCTATTTCAGGTCTCTCTGTCTTCCAAGTCCAGCTTCTGATCTTGCTACTTATGATACCAGACCCAAGGCTGCTTTGCAGTCCTTCCTAAGGAAAATCCATTTAATCCATTTAACAAAACATTAATGATCAATGTAGATTTTGCTAAATATTTACTAGGAGAGACACAGGAGTGGGTTTTCATCACATACCAATATACAAACGAATCAATAAGCCCCCAGTCCCAGTTGGGCTGAGCCACCTCAAAAGGCCTCATCAGCTCTATGTTTCTCCGCATGGGTCTGAGTCCTGGCGGGATTTTCAAATATTTGTTTCATAGTTGAAAGTCAGTTCTCCAGATCTATACTCCCACCCAAGCTCTTGTTCAAAGGCCTTGGTGATCAAGAAATTCGGGTGCTCAAGAGGAGGAGCTAGGATCCAGGGTTGCCCTTGTCTATATCCTTGTATTATGGGGCTCTGGAGGTATGCTGCTTCCCCTTGTTGGCTGGGATAGCTGGGCCTTCTGACTTATGAAGGGTCTTTAACCTCATGGCAGCCTACCAGCAGCTCCCTGGTGGGTGTGAACACATGTTGCATTTGAAAGCTGAATGTCATGGGTGCCCTAGAACAGACTCAAGGCATGTGTTGTCTTATCTCATCCCTCACTGAGCAGTGAAACCCTTCTCCCTACACTACCAACGTATCAAGTACTGCATTTTGCAAAGTACTTCCATATACGCTACCTGATTTGCTCTAAAAATTCTCGGATACGTGTGCTGATTATCTCCAGTTTACAGAAAAGACAAAATCGGAAATTATACAACTAAAACAGAAAAGATGGGACTAGAGGAGAAATTGAACTGATTAGTCTGGTGCAAAGTTGTTTAGCTTCTTCCCCATGGAACATTTATGATCCTCTCTCCCACCCTCACCCCTACCCCCATTTGCTTTCTCCTGTAACAAAGTCTTTAGTTCTGTGTTTTCCAGGTCAAACATTGGGCTCTATGCCCTTTAGTCTCCACATTCTCCCAGCTTATTTTTCAGTTAGGCTTTCTTACAAGGCTAACAGGGGGGCTGTGGTTCAGCTTGAAGGTCAACACTACTTGGAAGGAATGGGCATTTTGCCCTGAGGTTTGCCACATAACTTGAACTTTTTTTACATTGTTAGAGAAAAGGATTGAGAAGTCTTGCCAAGCCTTAAGGGCCAATCATCTTTTTGTAAGATTTCACTGCTTCAGGGCTGTTGAAGCGAGAAGTGAAGTCTTGGGGTGTGGTGGGGTGCCACGAGTGGCAGGGAGGTTGGCAGAAGTGAGAACTGTGTATTCCATTGGGATCTTCCTATTCAATTAGCACACAGAAATGTATGGTATTTGCTGATGAGTTCTAGATCTTCATGCCGCTAAATAAATCCTTTTAAAACTCAGGATAAATCTCATTATTTATGTTGCCTTAGTATTATTTTTAAATAACTAGATAACCCAAAGAAACAGCTCTTGGATTTACTTCTCTGTTCTGTCTAGTTTTGTTTCCTAATTAATTGGTTTCCATTTTTTTCTTTATTATTTTGATCTTCTTAATCCCTTTAGAGTAGATTTATTTAAATCTCTGTCATTAAGTGTTAACATGTGATTGTTATTCTTTGGCAAAAGAAAGAAAGCATTATTAAATGGAAGCATCTCATTCATTTTTGTAAATAGTTTACCATAGTATTTTATTTTCAAAGTTTACTTATTTATTTTGAGAGAGAGCGTGCACATGAATGGGGGAGGGGCAGAGAGAGTGGGGGAGAGAGAGAGAATCCCAAGCAGGCTCTGTCTGTGTTGTCAGTACAGAGCCCAAAGCAGGGCTGGAACTCACGCACCATGAGATCATGATCTGAGCCAAAATCAAGAGTTGGACGCTTAACATACCGAGCCACCCAGGTGCCCCTGCAATAGTATTTTAATGTTGGGCAGCACAGAAGTCTTTTCTAGTTTCAGTTGGTAGATATTAAAAATCAAGATGAGATTTGGTGAAACTTGCCAGTAATTTTTATGTCCGGGATTGCAAAAATGCATAAATCATCCTCATCTCATCTCTCTGTACTTCTCCTTAGAGAGCTTCTCCTATAGCTTTATATAAGAAACACGAATCAAATGGGAATCAAGGCACCTCTGTATTAATAGCTGAGCCCGTTCATAATAATGTTCATCCAGGGGCACCTGGGTTGCTCAGTCATTTGAGCATTCAACTCCTGATTTTGGCTCGGGTCATGATCTCGCACTTTGAGCCGTATATTAGGCTTTGGGCTGATGGTGTGGAGCTTGCTTGGGATCCAATCTCTCTGCCCCTCCCCCCACTTCTCTCTCTCTCTCTCTCTCTCTCTCTCTCTCTCTCTCTCTCTCCTCTCTTTCACAAAATAAATATATAAACTTTAAATGTTTATTTAAAAAAATAATACTCAGAAGCTCTGGAGAAGTTAGAGGAGCACAGAACTCAGGGGGTCAAGCCCAACAGAGACCCTGCTCTAAATCCTAGGAGCAAATACTCAGGCATCATGCTATGAGAGCTGACTGGGCTCTAAGAGGTATCCTGGTGGTCCCTAGTGGGGCATTAGCAGTCAGTCCCCAGGCACACAGAACTGGAAAAAGACAAGGAAGTAAGCAGAGCTCTAAAGCCACCTGACTTGGGGAAGAGTGTGAGGAGGGAGGTGGGGGGGGTGGGGGGCAAAGAAGCATGCAGTGTGGGGACAAGAACTAGAAGTTCATCCCTTTATAGTAGAGGTTTTATTTTTGTGTTGTGGTCTTGTTATGAATGTCTACTTAATGCTCTGCAGTCAGAGAGTGTGGTCTGAAAAAGTTCTACGTTTCAGAACTTAATGAGGTTTTCTTGCTGGGCTGTTTCTCTGCAAATTTTTCTTATACCTTTAAACAGAAACTAGTTTATACATCTTTGATGGATCTACAAATTCAAGCTTATATGTATTATTCAACATTTTTATAAATTTATTTATTGCCCATTTGATCAGTGATAGACTAATAGGAACATATTGCTACAGTCATGTATTTAGAAGATGAGAGCATGACAAGCTTTACTATTTCTTCCCTGCATCTTTTACCTTTTATTCATAAAATGATTCTTTGTCTCACTGAAGGTTTAACCCATGAATTCCACTTTTCTGCTATTAATATTGCCAGGCTTTTATGTGTTTTGCTTGGTATATCTTTACCCACATTTTAGTTTAAACTTTTGAGTGTTTTGCGTTAACTATGTCTTAATCTGAAACTTTGGTGTTACTTCTGTCACCTTGTTTTCTATTTTTTGTGTGTTTGTGTTTCAATTTTTTTCTTCCTTTCCCTCCTGCCCTGCTTTGTTGCTTTCCCTCCACTTCACTAACTTAAAATACACCTCAGTAATTTTTAGTGCAACCCTTACCACAATCCAGTTTTAGAATTTTCTCATCATTCCCCTTTTCTGTAAAATTCACCCAAGTGAAATCATAGACTATGTAGTCTTTTGTCTCTTGCTTCCCCTCCCCTGCCCCCCCGCCCCCGCCCTTCGCATCATGTGTTTGAAGTATATTGTGTATGTCATTTCATGTATCATTATTTTGTTCCTGTAATTGACAAATAGTATTCCAGTATGTGGAAACACCACATTTTGCTGTTCCATTCACCAGTTGGTTGACCAGTTTTTGGCTATTGTGAATAATGCCACTGTGAGTATTCTCGTACAGTTATTTGTGTGGACATATTTTCATTTCTTTTGGGTAGATTCTCAGAAGTGGAATCTATGATAAGTTTTATGGAAAGGTTCTGCCTGACTTTATTTTTTGCTTATGAAAACACAATGAGATCAATAGATCATTTTTATCAGACACAACCGGTCTTCCTAGTTCTCTCCATTCCTTTTTTTTTCCACATTGAAAAAGATATCCTTTATGTAATTGAATATATCCATATAAAGTTGTTGCTTTAATTCAGACCCTTTGGAATGTGGGACCCCGGTGTTTTTAGTTTTAATGTGTTTTAACTGAGATATAATTCATATAACATAAAAATCATCATTTTAAAGTATACACAGTTCTGTGGGTTTTGGTACATTCACTATATTGTGCAACCATCACCACTAATTCCAGAATATTTCCATCATCCCAGAAAAAGACCCATACCTATTAGCAGTCAGTCCCAATTCCTCCCTCCCCCTGTCCCCTGAAAACCGCACTAATCTACTCTCTATTCCTTATAGATTTGCTTATTCTGGAAATTTCATAAATAGGGAATCATACAATATGTGGCCTCTTGTGTCTGGCTTCTTTCACTTAGCGTAGCATGTTTGACCTTTTAAGAAATTGTGTATGCCAATTTACATTCCAATCGAGGGTTCCAGTCCCTTTGGATAGTGTTTTCATTATTGCAGTTCTTTCTATTCCTGTGAAATTGAAACAGAAGAGATGTGCCTGATTCAGCAGTAAACACTCCCCTCTGACTTGTGTCAGCATGAACAATGGGGTGGGAGAAGGAGACTTAGCTTAATCCCATGTGGATGGCAATTTTGTTTTGGGCCTTCTACTGAGGAGGGAACAGTCCGGTCTCATTTCCTTCTGGTGCTTCCTTGGGGCTTCAGGAAAGTCTTTCTAGTTCTTCCCGCATTCCAGGTCTGGACTGAAGTGAGGAAAGAAACAGCACACTGGCTGATTTAGGAAATTTACAAAGTCACTGTGAAATGGCATCACTCTCCCAGATGACTTTCTCTTTCTTTTCTTTTTTTCTTTTCTCTTGGAAGGAGTGAACGGTGCTTTCCAACTGAGCTTACAAGAGTAATCTTTGTGATTTATTTGATTATATGAGTTAGTCTGAAAAGGGAAAACTTACAATTCTGATAACTGCCGCTCATCCCTGCTCCATGGCTGTCCTAGAGCCAGTTCTGTGGTTTGTGTTGTGGGAGAATTGAGGCAGCACGGTGTTCCAGGAAGAATTCTGAGTCTAGCAGCCAGGTTTTGGGGCTAGCTCTGTCAGGCACCTTGGGAAGTCACTTACTCAATGTCATTGCTACTGTGTTTAGTTATGGCAGGTGTTAGAAGAACAAATATAATACAGCAGAAAGAGAAAGGTTTGCTAAAGGAAAACAAACAAACAAATGAAAATTGTGCCAAAATTTATTTCTTGAGTCTTCTATTTTGGGCCTTCGAGCAATTAGTAAAGACAAGTTGGATGGGTTTCCTTACAAGTTGAAAGAACAAATATCTCAATGCAAAAATATAGTGACAATGTCCTATAGTGACATGAGTGGGTTTTCCAAAAATTCATATCACCCTTTTAGCTGTTTTGTCTATCATATCTTGGAGGTGTCTTTCTTGGGGACAGTCCAGATCCTGTTTAAATCACTGTTTCCCTTTCTTACTTATTCTGTAGGTTTGGGTAGAAAGAGCAGTTTGAGATTATGCTCAATAACCCAGTGCAAATAATAACATATGGGATGAAATATTCAAAAGGCTACTTTCTCAGTGAAAAACATTGGGATTGGAAGGAGGTTAGGCCACCTCCAATAACTGCATTTTAAATTCAAATCAACTCCCATGAATTTAAGTACATTTATAATGCATTTTTAAAGTTCTTTTTGTTTTGTTTTATTTTTTTGAGATAGCAATAGAGCAAGCAGGGGAGGGGGCAGAGGGAGAGAGAGAGAATCTGTTTTTTTAATGTTTATTTATTTTTGAGAGAGAGAGACAGACAGAGTGCAAACTGGGGAGGGGCAGAGAGGGAGGGAGACACAGAATCCAAAGCAGGCTCCAGGCTCTGAGCTGTCAGCACAGAGCTCGACTTGAGGCTTGAACTCACAAACCACGAGATCACGACCTAAGCCTAAGTCCAATGCTTAACCAACTGAGCCACCCAGGTGCCCCAAGTGAATCTTTTCTTAATTTTTAAAATGTTTTTATTTATTTTCGAGGGGGGTGGAGAGAGAGTGCATGAATGGGGGAGGGAAAGAAAACCAGGGAGACAGAAGATCCGAAGCGGACTCCATGCTGACAGCTAAGAGCCCTGTGTGGGGCTCAAACTCACAAACCATGAGATAGTGACCTGAACCAAAGTTGGATACTTAACCAAGCATCCGAACCACTGAGCCACTTAGGTGCCCCCCCTGCCTTTTTTTATGTGAGATAGATGATAGATAGATGATAGATACATAGATAGATAGATGTAGATCTGAAGGAAATACCTCTTACTGAAAATCACTTGTGAATACATTGTCTATGTTTGATGAAGAGAAATGGAAGAGAAGAGAGGAGTGAAATGATGGTAGAAACAAATCCTTTACATTATCAAACCATTGTCCTATACATCTTCTTTTAGTAAATCCTTGTGGTCCCACATAGAAAATATATCTCTTCTCCAGGTGTCTCCACCTCCTTTCCCAAGAGTACGGATATGAGGCTCTGCCCCAAATACCCCACCCACACTTTTTCCCCCCTAGGACTAACTCCTATTTGAGAAGTTAAGGGTTTGGTGGTAGGTGATAACATTTCTAGACCTTTCAAGGGTCAAGAGAGTAGGCCTGATTATTGGGTGGTTTATCCTCTTTCTCACACTAGCCTTTTCTCTCCCACCACCTTCAGGCAGCTGATCAACATGGGCAGGCAGGCAGAATGTTCCAAGTCAGCATCAATATGTATTGTATAATCGAAGAGCTGTCTTTGACATACAGGCAAGGCTGTCCAATATTGGCATGGAACTTAGGCTGGTTTCATGACATCAATCTCTTGACACACTCTCTTGACTCTCAGATTAATTTTTATTTCCCCAGTTTCTGGGCTGTACAGTTTCAGAGCTGGCCTCCTGCTTATATCTGTCTAGATTAAGTAGCTGTTCATAAAAGCAGTCGTTATTCAAGTGGCTAGTCTTTCCCCTTCCCCACCATCCTGTATCAGGTCCCAGATGTCTGGTATGAAAGAAGAAACAGGTGCCATCTCAATCTAGACTGTGGGATCAGAGTACATCATTTCAGTTCCTTTCTGGTTTCCTGAGACAGGATTCTCCATGCTACTACTACCAAACACACCTCAACTTTTGCATGGCTAGCTATGAGATCTCATTATGGATGCAGTGAATCTTGAGATGGTAATTGTGCCTATAAGCAATGCAGAGTGGTTACTCTAGCTCCTAAAGTCTTAGAAAAATATCTCTTTCAAAACTGAGCAGTGGTCTCTATAGCTTTGCTAGGAAGTTTTTTTTCCTAACCCACAACCTTGCTGCATGTCCTCTGATGGTGAAAAATCATGAACGTGTCAATTTTTTATGGTATTGAGTTCCCTTTGCCTTGTAGCTGGCTCTTGGAGAGCCCATAAAAGAATCCCTTTACCAAGCTATTTGAATGACATATCGTAGCCAAGCGGAGATAAATAAAGGACCCAAGAATTGGAAAATCATGGCAACACTGAAAATCACCTACTATATATAATAAAGGTAAACTTAGTTCCAAAGGGACCAGAAAAGCCAAAGATTATTCTTGCAATTGATTGTATAGTTAAACATGTATGACAATAACCTGAATATAAAATCTGTACTTGGCCCTATTTTACTTTTTTTATGTTATGGTTGGTCTTCTTTGTTAAACTGTAAGCTTTGTGAGGGAAGAGATTGTTTCTTTTCTTTACCATTGTGTCATCTGTGTCTTTTGCATACTAGGTTGTCAATAACCAATATTGAACAGTAGGGAAAAAAGTGGTCTAGTCAAAATTTTAAAACTTTTTCACCATGCAAAGAAATAAAGATAAGAATTAGAAATTAGGAACATTGACATATTTTCTAAAACACTATCAAAGGCCTGTCATAAAGCTTTGAGCTAAGTATTAGAAGATAGAAAACAAAGAAAAAAAGGAAGCATAAGAAAAAATGCAAAACCTAAAATTCAAGACAAAAGGCCAAATTTATCAGTCATGACAATAAATGTAAATGGGTAAAATTATCCTATTAAAAGACAAAGATGTTTGTAATAATTTTTAAAAGTTCTATTTATTTATACTTAATATCACATAAATACATTTTATTTGTGTAAAACAAGCTATTCAAAAAAGAGCCACTATTATAGGGGGCGCCTGGGTGACTCAGTTGGTTAAGCGACCCACTCTTAGTTTTGGCTCAGGTCATGATGTCACAGTTCATGAATTTGAGCCCCATGTGGGGCTTTGTGCTGACATCATAGAGTCTGCTTGGGATTCTCTCTCACTCCTCTCTCTCTTCCCCTCCCCTGCTTACACTCTCATCTCTCTCAAAATAAATAAATAAACTTGAAAAAAAAGAAAAATACATAAAGAGCTACTGTTATAAAATCAGAAGCCATGGACACAGTCAAAGAGTGCTGGAGGTATTGAAGTTTTAGTCTTTATGAATAACCAGTGATTTAAGTTACATCCAAAAATAACAGAGGAGGCAAGATTGAAAATGTGAGTATAGAAAGGTGTCATAGTGAAACATTTTTGGAAACAGTACCTTCACCTCTAAGCACTTTTCAGGTGATAGCTATTTTATAGGCACCAGAAATTCACAATCAAAACTAAATTTCCCAAAAGACACAGATGAAACATTAACACAAATATGAAAACAATTTTATGTAAAGTTAAAAACCTATTTTTAAATGCTCCTAAATATGTAGAGCTATAGATTAATCCATCACACCATTTGAGTTGAGAGTGGAAGTAGAAGTAGAGGTAGGGTCATGAATGGACTCGCATACTATGTTAGATTGTTCCTAAAGGCAATGGGAGCTATGTAAGAGTTTTAAGTATAGGAAGAAACATAATTAAATTTGCCTTTCAAAAAGATCATGCTATCAGTCATACAGAGAATAAAAGAGATCTAGAAGTACCATGGAAGCCAGTTAGGAAGCTAAGACAAGAGTCCAAAACAAAAAAAATGGTGGCCTGCATAAGGTGATGATAGTGGTAAGGGAGAGAGGTAAATGCATTTGAGAAGCAGTTAGAATGCAGAGCAGATAAGATCTAGCAATTGATTGTGTGGGTAAACATGGTAGATTGTACTCCCAAAAATGGTTGCAATAATATTTCCCATCCATATCAAGAGATGGAGCCTTTCTCCACCCTCTTAACTCTGGGTGTGCCCTGAGACTATTCTGACCAATAGAATGCAGAAGATGTAACATTGTCACTTCCAGGTGTAGTGCCCAACTAGCCTCGTATCTTCCACTTCCTATCTCTTAGAACCTCTGGGTAAGAAATATGACTACCCAGGGGTGCCTGGGTGGCTCAGTCGGTTGAGCGTCTGACTTCGGCTCAGGTCATGATCTCACAGCTCGTGAGTTCGAGCCCCACATCGGGCGCTGTGTTGACAGCTCAGAGCCTGGAGTCTGCTTCAGTATGTGTCCCTCTCTCTCTCTGCCCCTCCCTTGCTCATGCTCTGTCTTTCTCTCTCTCAAGAATAAATAAAACATTAAAAATTAAAAAAAAAGAAAGAAATATGACTACCCAGAGAATAGGCTGTGAGAAGCCCAAGGCATTGGAGAAACCCTGGAGAATGATCAATCAAGGAGTACTGAGATGTCACACAATGTGAGTGAAGAAGACATCTTGAAAATAGAACCTCCACTCCCAAGATGCTCTAGCTGATAGAACGTAGATCGGAGATGAACTGCTGATCCAAGCCCTTCCTGAATTCTGACCCATAAAATTATGATTAAAAATAATAGGCTGTTTCCAGCCACTATGCTTTGGGAGTAATTTTTTATGCAGCAATGGATGACAAGAACAGCAAGGGAGAGGGGAGAATGTAATAGGAATGCCAAGTTTATGGTGGTGCCTTTCCCTGAGCTAGAAGATGGTTGGGAAGATGATACATTCACCTGAGTGTAATCCATCAATGAGAAACCTTGTGGAGTTTCCAGTAGGTATAGAAGTAGTTGGTACAGTGGCTAGATTAAGACAAGAACAATACAGAATCCCCAGGAAACCAACATTTAAGGGAGAGGAAAAGAAAGAGCTTGTTAAGAAGGTCTTGAAGGAGAGGCCAGACCTCAGAAGAGTGTGGAGATTCAGAAACCAAAGGCAGAAAAGAGTCTTAAAAAAGAGAGAAAGATGAGTCTTTGGGGCGCCTGGGTGGCTCAGTCGGTTGAGTGTCTGACTTCGGCTCAGGTCATGATCTCGTGGTCTGTGAGTTCGAGCCCTGCGTCGGGTTCTGTGCTGACAGCTCGGATCCTGGAGCCTGTTTTGGATTCTGTGTGTCCCTCTCTCTCTGCCCCTCCCCTGCTCATGCTCGCTCTCTCTCTCTCTCTCTCTCTCTCTCTCTGTCAAAAATAGCTAAACATTAAAAAAAAATTTTTTTAAAGAAAGAAAGATGAATAATGTCACCTTAAGATTGAAGAGAACTCAAATCTTATATGGATGCCAAAGTGCCCACTGGACTAGTGACTGCAGGATGGGTTTTAGGCAAAGTGATGGGAGAGAAAAGCAGAGTGAAGTTCATTAAGGAATGGATGGGAAGTGAGGACATGAAGACAGGGAATGCAGACAATATTTAACATCAGTTTGACTATAGAAGAGAAGGAACGGGGCACCTGGGTGGCTCAGTTCATTAAGCATCTGACTCTTGGTTTCAGCTCTCTGTCTCAGCTCAGGTCATGATCTCACAATTGATCAGATCAAGCCTTGCATCTGGCTCTGTGCTGGCAGTGTGGAGCCTGCTTGAGAATCTCTCTCTCCCTCTCTTTCTGCCCACCCCCCTGCTCGTGTGCAGGAATGCTCGCTTGCTTGCTTTCTCTTTCTTTCTCTTTCTCTCAAATAAATATTTTTTTAAAAGAGAGAAGGAAAAGATAGATATATCTTGAGGAAGGTGGATTGATTGAATGATGGGCTTCCCCCCCCCCCCCTTAAGATGAGGAAGACAATCTTTTTTTTCTGTACTTACCATAATATATTATATTTTGGGGACCCGTGCTATATATTTTTTTATTTTTATTTTTTATTTTTTAAAATTTACATGCAAATTAATTAGCATATAGTGCAACAATGATTTCAGGAGTAGATTCCTTAATACCCCTTACCCATTTAGCCCATCCCCCCTCCCACAACCCCTCCAGCAACCCTCAGTTTGTTCCCCATATTTATGAGTCTCCTATGCTTTGTCCCCCTCCCTGTTTTTATGTTATTTTTGTTTCCCTTCCCTTATGTTCATCTGTTTTCTCTCTTAAAGTCCTCATATGAGTGAAGTCATATGATTTTTGTCTTTCTCTGACTGACTAATTTCACTTTGCATAATACCCTCCAGTTCCATCCACGTAGTTGCAAATGGCAAGATTTCATTCTTTTTGATTGCCAAGTAATACTCCATTGTGTGTGTGTGTGTGTGTGTGTGTGTGTGTGTGTGTGTGTGTATACACCACATCTTCTTTATCCATTCATCCATTGAGGGACATTTGGGCTCTTTCCATACTTTGGCTATTGTTGAGAGTGCTGCTATAAACATGGGGGTGCATGTGTCCCTTCGAAACAGGACACCTGTACCCTTGGGTAAATGCCTAGCAGTGCAATTGCTGGGTCATAGGGTAGTTCTAGTTTTAATTTTTTGAGGAACCTCCATACTGTTTTCCAGAGAGGCTGCACCAGCTTGCATTCCCACCAGCAGTGTAAAAGAGATCCTCTCTTTCCACATCCTTGCCAACATCTGTTGTTCCTTGAGTTGTTGATATTAGCCACTCTGACAGGGGTGAGGTGGTATCTCATTGTGGTTTTGATTTGTATTTCCCTGATGATGAGTGATGTTGAGCATTTTTTCATGTGTTGGTTGGCCATCTGGATGTCTTCTTTGGAGAAGTGTCTATTCATGTCTTTTGCCCATTTCTTCACTGGATTATTTGTTTTTTGGGTGTTGAATTGGTAAGTTCTTCAAAATTCTAGATTTTGAATACTAACCCTTTATCTGATATGTCATTTGCAAATATCTTCTCCCATTCTGTCAGTTGCCTTTTAGTTTTGCTAATTGTTTCCTTTGCTGTGCAGAAGCTTTTTATTTTGATGAGGTCCCAATAGTTCATTTTTGCTTTTGTTTCCCTTGCCTCCGGAGACCTGCAGGCAAGATCAAAGAGGTTTTTGCCTGCTTTCTCCTCGAGGATTTTGATGACTTCCTGTCCTACATTGAGGTCTTTCATCCAGTTTGAGTTTCTTTTTGTGTATGGTGTAAGAAAGTGGTCCAGGTTCATTCTTCTGCATGTCACTGTCCAGTTTTCCCAGCACCATTTGCTGAAGAGACTGTTTTTATTCCATTGGATGTTCTTCCCTGCTTTGTCAAAGATTAGTTGGCCATACGTTTGTGGGTCCATTTCTGGGTTCTCTATTCTGTTCCATTGATCTGAGTGTCTGTTCTTGTGCCAGTACCGTACTGTCTTGGTGATTAGAGCTTTGTAGTCTAGCTTTAAGTCTGGGATTGTGACGCCTCCTGCTTTGATTTTCTTTTTGAAGATCGCTTTGGCTATTCGGGGTGTTTTCTGGTACCATGAAAATTTTAGGATTATTTGTTCTAGCTCTGTGAAGAATGCTGGTGTTACTTTGATAGGGATTGCATTGAATATGTAGACTGCTTTGGGTAGTATCGACATTTTAACAATATTTGTTCTTCCTATCCAGGAGCATGGAATCTTTTTCCATTTTTTTCTGTCTTCTTTAATTTCTTTCATAAGCTTTCTCTAGTCTTCAGTGTATAGATTTTTCACCTCTTTGGTTAGATTTATTCCTAGGTATTTTATGTTTTTTTGTGCAACTGTAAATGGGATTGATTCCTTGATTTCTCTTTCTGTCGCTTCATTGTTGGTGTATAGGAGACAACTTTTTTTTCTTTAAGAAAATGATACTTGTAGCAGTTTTGGCTGCTATTATTCAATTGTCTTCTGGCTGCTTATGTTGCTGTGAGAGATAATAGTGTCTCCAAGCCCTAAGCCTTTCCTGAGTGGGAATCATCTTGCTCCTTCTTGGCCTTCCCTTACAGGCTCCCCACTTTTCTCCTATCTTCTAACTCTTCTATCTGCTTTCCATTAAAAAAAAAATAGTTCTGACATCTAACTCTACTATTATTTCCTTACAATTCTCTTTGTTGATTTATGGCTTTTGAAAAAATATTCCATTTACTGTCATTTTTGTGGGTTTTCAATGCAGAGAGGTAAGTGTGTGTCCAATTTGCCTTGTTTAATTGGAATCCCTTACTCATGAAACACTAATAACACCGCTTTTGGCCAGATAGGCAACAATCATATATTCTCCAAAGCAAAAATCTTTAGGTCATATTGTCTAATGGCAACGGAAAAGGAAAGGCAAAAATAGGGGTGACAGGACTTAACTGGGGCCCGGAAACAAGGTGCAGTGAGTTTTGTGTGAACCAGGAGCTCCTTTTCCTCATAGTCATTTGTTACCGGCAGCTGCCAAATGGCAACTGTCAAATGTGGGCACAGCTCGTGGCAATGAGGAAGTAGGCCTGAGCCAGATGGCCCTTCCTTCATGGTCATGTATTGGTCCCCTCTGTGAACTACACGGAACTTTGTGGTGGGCGGAAAGATGTCATGAGGTGGCCTTACTTTCCCTTCTCTAGTGGTATAACCACTTCATCATGCTGCGTTATCTCAAGAATGCAGTTGCTCTTGGATGGTGAGGGACCCTTGCCTAGCTGACATGGTGTTAGTTCGTGCCCTCATTTTTTTAGTAATAATACAGGTTTCTTAAACCTTGTCACAGGATTTCCCTGCTGTGACTTTTGTTCCAGTAGGCAGTGGCTCCCATTCTCTAGGGTGGATCTAGACAGTGACCAGACTTACAGTTCCTCCCTGGCATGGACAGAGTGTGCTCACCTCAGCCCCACGCAACCCATCTTTCTGGTGTATCTTCTGGCAGCCTCCTCATGACTGTCCACCTCACCAATTCAACCCATACTTCTCCATTCTGCCATGGAAAGTGAATTATTCTCCCTGAATACAGCCTCTTACCTTTCTTAGGATTAAATCCCAAATATATGGACAGTCAATGTATTTCAACAATTAACACCTATTAGGGGGCGCCTTGGTGGCTCAGTCAGTTGAGCATCCAGCTTTGGCTCAGGTCATTATCTTGTGGTTCATGGGTTTGAGCCCCATATCGGGCTCTGTTCTGACAGCTCAGAGCCTGGAGCCTGCTTCAGATTCTGTGTTTCCCTCTCTCTCTGCCCCTCCCCCACTCGGGCTCTGTCTCTCTGTCTCTGTCTCTGTCTCTCTCTCTCTCTCAAAAATAAACATTAAAAATTTTTTTAAAAACCCAAAACATTTATTGAGCTCTTCCAGTGTGTCAAACACTGCCCTAAGCACTCTGTGAGGAGTGACCCATTTCATCCTAACAATACTGAATCAGTCATGTTTCACTGATTCTATGGATTTGTTTTCACATTTTAACATCTCTAAAGATGAATTGCGTCCTATAACAAATAGAACATTTGGTTTAATAACATTTTCTTCTTTCTCAGTGGTACATAAAATAGGGCTGTATTGGGGCACCTGCGTGGCTCAGTTGGTTAAGCCTCCGACTTTGGCCCAGGTCATGATCTCATGGTTTGTGAGTTTGAGCCCCACGTTGGGCTCTGTGCTGACAGCTCAGAGCCTGGAGCCTGCTTCAGATCTTGTGTTTCCCTCTCTCTCTGTTCCTCCCCCACTCAGGCTCTGTCTCGGTCTCTGTCTCTCTCAAAAATAAATAAACATTAAATTTTTTTTTTTTAAATAGTGCTGTATTTACTTTAATGATGTCTTAGATTTGATTCAAAAAGCTCAAAATGTGCTACCCTGTGAACTTCAGTCTGGGTACCACTATGTTAGAAAAGGTCTGATGTCCCATGTATATTTTAAGGCCTCAGCAGGAATAGTATTTACTCTAATACTGTGTCCCTGCTTTGTCCTTCTGATGAAGAACACTGGGCTTTTCCTTTGGTGAGGGGCAAACCTCCTTTGGCTATTTGCTATCAACAGCTCTTGGAGGTTTGGGCAGTTAACTTTACAGGTGGCATAATAGAAAAAGGAAGAGAAGATTCTTAAGAAGGTTTGTTTATAAACTTCAAAGCCCATCCTTTTGGCAGTCTTAACTTTTAAAGGCTTTATCCCACATAACCTCATTGGAAATTATAAATTAAGTCCCTTCTAATACAGTAGAGATGCAACTTAAAGATTTGGCTTCCTTTTAAAAATTCTTTTAGCTTGTGGACTGTGCTTTTTGAACTCTGACTTCATGCCTGCTTGGGTTTGGTATTCATAAATGTTTTCTGTGTTTTCCCAGAACTCCTGCCATGGGAATATTAGGCTGAAAGAGGTCTTGCATGGTTCCGGGCAATGTAGGCAGCAAAAGTGAAAGGGAAACTAAAGGGAGAATGATGCCCACGAGACTGTCATGGGCCCATCCTCAAATGACTGGGACCACATGGTTTCCCACATGAGGGTCAGTAGGAAACATCTCATGAGACCCTTCGTATTCCTCCCACTGCTGAGTCACATTGGAGCTGAGCCTGTAGGACCAAGTCTTGGTAGAGTAAGGTGCGGAGGCTAAGATTGCCCCTCAGGTGAGGACTGGGGTCCCTGACTGGCAGTTGGACATCTCTTCCAGCTGCTGAGCTCTCTGGTGGTCCCTTGGTGTGTCTGGGAGCTGGCTTCTAGCCTGGGGTGGCAGGCTGAGACGGTAGGCTCGCCTCTCTCTTCACAGGGAGGTTTAGCAGCCAGGAGAAATGGAGCAGACAGGTTCTTCGGAGAGTATGTCCCTGTATTTCTAGAACTGAGTCCATGGTCAAAAATCATTCCTTTCCTGTGCCTGGCTGAAGAACCATAACCACACAGCAAGTAGAGAGCCAGTCTATTCCCAGCCTAAAACTGCAGCTTAACATGGGGACTATCTTTATGCTGGATAAGGCCATTGAATATGCATCGTGCTGCTCCAGAACCAGAGGAACCTTTGAGCAGTGGACTGCCTGGTCGAAGAAGTACCATCCTTGCCTTACCTGCTAAGAGTGAAATGAAGAGGGGCTCACACTATCCATCTTTAAACCTGTAGCATGTCTGCTAGAAAAGGAATTTCTGTGAGAGGGGCAGAGGTGTGCTGAGGGTTTTAATGGAGTGGGTGGGTACTGTATTTCATTTTGAGAGTCGGTGTGGTACAAAGCTTAAATCACCAACTTTGGAACCAGACTTCCTAGGCTGGTTTTGTTCCTTAAACTAGCTGTGTGATCTTGGGCTAGAGTTACTTAATCTCTCTGTGCCCATCTCCTTATCTGTAAAATGGTGATAACAATAATAATGCCTCTCTCAGTGGATTGATGTGAATATTAAGTTACTAATATAAGTAGAATACATTGAACAGTGCCTACAGTGTTTGCAATAGCTCAGTGCCCTCAGCTGTAGCATCACAGCCACTAGAGGGAGCTGTTAGCCTTAGGGGCAAGATCATTCCCCTAAGGGGAACAGGATTTCCGGACTGAGGAACTCAGCTATGAAATAGCCCCTGTTCTCTCCCTCATTTGAGTAAGAAGAATTTGTAATTGTTGAAGAATCAACAGACCATGCACAGGAAAAGGGCAGGGTGAAGCCAGGCTACAGATAGACGAAGCAAGCCAGAATCATCATGTCAAGCCTGAGCTGGGGCCTGGAATAAACGTGGACCACCCCGGGGCAACAAGGGTAACTGTTGAACTTTGGCTTTTGAGGGAGTAGCACCCATTTATTCCCACCTATGCTTCCTGAAGCAGCCAGAGAAAAGGAGTCAGTCGGAAGGACCTGTGGCTTCAGTGTGAGGAAAGAGAGAATCACAAATGAGTCCCTCCTGAGGAAGCTTGGAAAGCCAAGAAGAGCCAAGAGTCCATGGGGTGGGGGTGGGGGGTAAAGTGGAGAACTGAAGCCAGATGCAGAGCCAAGGTCTGAAGGGGAGATCAGAGGCAACGCAGGAGCAATTGGATTGAGGATTATTTGGGAAGTACACAGCAGAAAGGAACAGTTTGCCAGAGGCCTGCTTCCAGAGCCCCAGGACAGGGGGAGTGCTCTTAGGGCCACCAAGCCTGTTGGGAATCTGTCCTGGTCATGCCTCCTCCCCCTGCTGTGTAACCCATGATGCAGGCCTGCAGCTTTGCGAGCCCACACTGATGGTCTTTCTCTCTCTCTGGGGGAAAGCATTCTGCAGCCCAGTGCGTCTAGACCAGTGCTCTCTTCTTACCACTTCATTTGCTCTACCCCTTGCAGTAATCAAACTGGTTCGCACCTGGTGGCTTTGAGCTATCTCCCTGTTTCCACAGCCATGGCTCCCCTCTCAGTGGATTTCCTTGATGGGCACCTTTTGGACCAACTTGCCCCCTCCCTGCTTCCTCTTACCGACAACCTCAGCATTTTTGCAGCATCCTCTGTGCATACGTGTGGGTGTGCAGTAGGGAGATGCTGAAATGAGAGAGAGCGTTCGGATTGTGACCGAGGTGAAATATTTGGCTCACCAAGTGTGTGAAGGCCCTGAGCAAATTGATCTTATTTATAGAAACAAAGAAATGTGACATTTCTCACATCTGCGTGTCATGCAGTAAAACTCACATCAGCTACCCCAGCTTCCAAAAACTGTCTGTGTTCAGAACGGGGCTCTTTGTGGTCGAATTTGCAAGGCCCTGCTAGAGGACTCCGGCTGCCCCAGAATAGCTCCCCAGCCACCTCCTCGTGTCTGCCATTTTAGTCATTAACATTATTCCTGTATTAGAGGTATTTCTGTAAGAAGAGGAAAACTTTACCACCCGTTGCTTAACCGGCACAACAGCCTGCAGAGAGCTGGGCCAAGGGCAGCCCTACCTGGGGGGGCTTGGCTCTTTGTGGTTTCTCCTGGTGAAACAGCCACTCCAGGGGCCAGTTTTCCCATGTGTTTTCTTCTTGGCTCAACCGCCACTCAAGGCACATGGCACGGCGGTGAGTGGCCTCCTTCCTGGGGCCCCTGCCTCCTCTGCTGGCCCAGAGTCTTCTGTTAATCACAGAAGCCACTCTGACCATGGTTGACCCACAGCGGCACAGATGACATAAGCACCGTGGGTCCCACGTCCCACAGCCATCCTTGCTTCCTGGCCCTCCCCTCCACATCAGAAAGTGGGGCACACTTCCCAAGTTTCTTCTTCATTTTGTCTTGGATGAAGTACCCCCTTTGCAGGAAGTGGGATTGTGAGTCCACTACTGGAAGCTTCCTTCTGTATCCACATGCTCAGGCCAGAAATCTCAATGTCATTACAGATTCCTCTCTTTCTCTCACCCTCCCCATCCAGTCCCTCAGCAAGGCCCATGAGTTCTGTCTTCCTAAGGCATCTCCAGCTGCACAGGACATATTTCACTTTTGTAATGAGGAAAAATAAACATGTGCGTGTGCGCAGGGAGAGATTTGCTGGCAGTTTTTCTATTCGAAAAGGCCAGAGAAGGTAGGGAGCGGGGGTTAAGGGTGAGACGGGGTGGGAACAAGAGTTTAGGTCTCAGGGTTTGAACAAAGGATGAAAAAAGATAAGTTTTAAAATATATTTCCCCCTCTTCCTCTGTCACAAGAAAGCTTCTGAGAATTAGCACATGTAGTCCCAGTGGGAACATACTTCCTGGTTTTAGATACAGTTAAATCAGATTTCCTACAGGCCCATAAGTGGGAGGGTGGAGTTGGGCCAGGTGGTGTTAATCTCAGGTAACGTAGTGGTTTCCCTGGAGACAGAGTGGCTCAGGTAGTGATGAACACAGGCCGGCCAGGGGCAGGAGACTGATGGATGGCGAGGACTTGTTCCTTGGGCCTGCAGCTCAAGGGTTGGTCTCCTTCACGACAGGGGCTTTTTTGGACAAGGCCCAGGAGGGGGCCTTTCCAGAGGAAGAAGGGGTGGGCAGGGAACACAGAGGTGAAGGGGAGGAGTTTGTTAGCTCCACAAGACCCTGAGCCCCTGGGAGCTGGTCTGGCTCAGTTGAGAATCCAGTGAGAGGGGCTTTCTTTCTGACTTGAAGGCTGGGGTGATTCTGAGGGCATGAAGAGGTGTCAGATTTTAGCTGGCATAAACATATTCCCCACCATCTGGGAACTGGGGAATGTTCCTTAGTTCCTCACAGATGTTTCTCTCCATCCCTAGAGGTTGCTTACTAACAGCCCCCAAAGGAAACCCTTGTACGAACCTCCTCCCTTGACTTCTCAGCCCTATCAGAGAATATGGAAATGGTGGCAAGACATAAGACTTTGGAGTCTCGCTTCCTGGGTTCAGATTTCCAGCACTACAGCTCACCAGGTGGTGAGTTTGGGTAAATTATCTCATCTCTCTAAGCCTTTTTTTTCACTTGAAGAATGAAGGAAATAATATCACATGCCTTATAGAGTTGTTATGAGCATCAAATGAGATAATTAAAGTGGGATAATGCCTGGGCAAACAAAATAAATGCTTAATAAATTTTAGCTATAATTATTACCTCCACAAGGAGGTGGGTATGGCAGAACATGTGTTGCTCTGGATCCTGAGTAACAAATGAGAGGGAAGAGTTCTTTTTTTTTTTTTTTTTTTTTTTTTTTTTTTTTTTTTTTTTAATTTTAAGTAGGGTCCATGCCCAACATGGGGCTTGAACTCATGACTCAGAGGTCCAGAGTTGCATGGTCCACTGACTGAGCCACCCAGGTGCCCCATGAAGAAAGAGTTCTAAGGTAGTGCAGTGGTGCATATGATGGTAAAGGACCTTCCCTGGGGTCCCCCAATTCTAACCTCATCATGGCGGTAGGGAATGGTGTCCCAGGATGAGGCAGGGATACAGAAGGAGCAGGATCCCAGAGGCCTAAAAGTGTTTAGACTCTGCCCCCCCCTCCCAGCCTTCTGGGCACCAGAAGGTTTGTTGTGCACCAGAAATAGAAAAACTCAAATTTCCAGAGAAATCGTGGTGAAAGAAAATCAGCCTCCGGGAGTTTGATAGAGGCTGGCTAAACTTAACTTTTGCCCAAAGAGTGAAGACACATGGCCAGAAGAAAGAGAAGTAGTAATCTGCTGTCCAGTGCTTGGGGCCTGGTTCTTTCTTCTTGGTTCCCACTGCTCCAAGGGGTTCATAACTCATCTCTGGGGACAAATGGACAGGTGGGGGCGGGGGAGGAAAAAGTGAAGGATCCACATCTGGGCTTACAATGCTGGGACCGTTCTGAGGGAAGGGAAGTGGTTTCATGGGTTTGGGGTTTGGTAACCCCGAGCTGCTTTGGCTCTCCGCCCAGCATAGGAAACAGGCAGCAAAAGAAACAGAACAGAGAAGCAGAATGGGGTGGGTGGTGGTGCTGTTGGTTTTATATCAGCAACACGAAAAAGCAGCTGCATTTATGAGGTGACTGCCTTTTGATAACTGGGTGAGGGCCTTGCCTCTAAGGTCAGTACCAAATCAGGGGTAGGGTTTGCAGAGCAGAAATTTTACCAGTGGTGCCCACAGGAGGAAAATCCAAGCAGGCCTCTCTCCTACTCAGCCTTTGGGGGCTTCTCAATCCCCAGCTGGCTCCCAAGCTCCCTGGTCCTTCCTATGCTGCAGGCACTCTCCTCTCTCTCTCCCCCTTCCCTCCTAGCTTCTTCAGAGGTCACCACCACTGACCCCATGCCGTGCTCAGGGCTTGACTGCAGTGTAGAGGGAACATTCCCTGCTTCTTCCCCTAGAAGGCCCTCACATAGACTATCTTCCCTTTAATGATTTTATCCTGACTCATGGAAGAGAAATAAGTGGCATCATGAAATCAGCACATCTAAGAGAATTACAAGTTTTTACCACACAGGTCTCTCATCCATATTCACTCCTTCATTCATTTGTCCATTAATTCATTTATCCATTCTGCAAGCATTGACTGAGCACCTGCTATGTACCAGGGACTGGTCTAGCATTGGGGATACAGTAGTGGACATGTCAGGCACAGACATGTCGCTGCTGTCCTGGAGGTCCTCGTTCCCCTGAGAGTCACAGGAGCCTATGTGTTTGTGTCCTCTGATATCTAGATTTCATTAAGGAGCTCACCGGGAGGCACTGCCTCAAAAAGCCTGCATTTTAGGCCAGAGGCAGGACCAGACACCCTGAGCTGTTGACCCGGAGCAGCTAGAAGCAGGGTAACCAGGGATGAATCTGCTAGTCCTCGTGGAGGAAAGCCAGAAGTCAGGGCCACAGGGGTAGTGCCATGGGTAGGTCTAAGGGGTGGGTGCGGGGCTGCAAAGTGAGTCCATGCATTTGGAAGAGGTCAGGAGACAGAAAGCAGTGGAGGTGGCTGTTAAAAGGCAAGGGTATTAGGAGCCCATCGTGCTGGGAGCTGGCTGAGCAGCAGGAAAGCAGGGGGTTAATCATGGTAACGACCTTAGCAATCATAATACTTGCCATCAAGTGTGTATGGAGTGCTTACTGTGTCTGCACCAGCCACCAGGCTAAGCAGTTTACATATACAGTCTCATGTGAAGAGGTAAGGGACTGGGCAGGACATCTGCTCTCAAGCATAGAAAGGAATTCACCAAACCTTCCCTTCCTAGACCCTAGCCAAAAATTAAGACCAAGCTGAGCACCAACTCTCCACCACCCAGCACTCCCCACTTCAAGCTCTTACTATTATCTATATTTTGCAGTGGATATTAAGATAAAATAAAGGCAGGGATGCCTGGATGGCTCAGTTGGTTAAGCGTATGACTTCGGCTCAGGTCATGATCTCACAGTTCATGGGTTCGAGACCTGCGTTGGGCTCTGTGCTGACAGCTTAGAGCCTGGAGTCTGCCTCAGATCCTGTGTCTCCCTCTCTCTCTGCCCACCCCCCCCCCCCGCTTGCATTCTCTCTTTCTCTCAGAAATAAATAAACATTAAAAAATAACATAAACTAAAGGCAGAATAACAGTCCCCTTACCCCCAGGGGGACAGTTAGCATTGCGAAGCCTTTGTAAGTCCCAGGAATGATTCTCTTTGGGCATCACCTTTTATTTTTTTGGAGAGAGAGAGTGAGGATGAGCGGGGGAGAGGGGCAGAGGGAGAGGGAGAGAGAATCTCAAACAGACTTCACGCTCAGAGAGAGTCCTACGTGGGGCCTGATCCTATGACCCTGGGGTCATGACCTGAGCTGAAATCAAGAGTTGGATGCTTAACCAACTGAGCCACCCAGGTGCCCCTGGGCATCAGTTTTTAAAGGGGCACAGATTCAAGTCTCAGGGGCCAGGCAAGAAATGTAATGGAGTGTAGGTGAAGAAGACCCTAGTCTTCAGAGCAAGAGAAAACCCATGGGACTGAGGCCATTTGGAAGGTTCTTGCCCTCCAAAACACAAAACCCAATGGCCAGATCTTCTGGGGTGTTTTTTTGTTTTTTGTTTTTTGTTTTTAATAGAAGACAGAAATCCAGATTATAATATGAAAACTCTGAATTGTTCAATGTTGACAATACCTCTCTGGAACTTCTATTATAGAAATCAAATGAAACACATCTGAAAGCTGTCCCTTTGCCACTCTGCCTTGCAACATCTCAGCGATATCAAAACTGAATCAGAGTCCTTAGAACTCCTTCCCCAACCATGTTACATCCTTCCACAGAGATAGTAATACCTTTAGGATACCGTGTTTACCAAACTCTAAAGTGGCTTTGAATTTGCATGAACTACTGACTTTGGGAGAGGTGGGAGGGGAGGGGTAAGAAAAGACACAGAGGGGCCCCTGGGTGGCTCAGTTGGTTAGGTGTCCAACTCTTGATTTTGGCTCGGGTCATGATCTCACAGTTCGTGGGATCGAGCCCTGCACTGGGCTCTGCGCTGACAGTGCAGAGTCTGCTTGGGATTCTCTCTCTGTCCCTCCCCTGTTCGTTCTCTCTCTCTCTCTCTCTCTCTCTCTCTCTCTCTCTCTCTCTGCCTCAAAATAAATAAATAAACATTAAAAAAAAAGACACAGAAGTGGTGGGGAGGGAGAAGATGAAAGCATTAAGGGGAAGGCCACCACTGTGTTCTGAGCCTGACTATATTATTGATACCTTATCTCATTTAATCCTCCCAGTCTGTGGGGCAGATACTTTTCCTGTTTTCCAGAGGAGAAACCTTTCCTGAGGTCAAACTCTGAGCCAGAACTTTTGCTCTTTCCAGTATATTCTGTAGAATTGACTGGAGGGACATTTGGGCCAATGGCCTCAGGAGAGCTAACGCAGGCAAGCCATTGCTGTGTGTCTCACGGGACTCACTCAGTGTTGAGGTGCTAAAGCACACATCGAGCACAGCATCCAGGGCCGAAGGGATGGAAAGAACCTGGGGATTACCCACAATCCCTGCTGAAACCTTGCCCCGCACACAAGCATTCCTCACACGTATCTATCAGGCACTTGCTTTTTGCCCAGCACTGTTCTTGGAAGACTGAGACAATGTAGAAGCAGCTGAGGACCTGATTTCTCCCTGCAGAGAGCTTTCATTCTAATAAAGGAGAACCAGGACCACCAGAGGACATTGCGTTGAAGATGCGAAAAGCAAACTGTTGCCAAATGCGAGGTGAGGTGGTCAGGTTTGCCCTCCCATGAAGACAGAATTGGACAAACGTTACTCAGAGGCGGGGAGGCCCTGTGGGTAGGCCTGTTGACGTCTTCTCCGGGAAAGAGGCCTAGAAGAAGGAGCCATTGGCCTGAGCTGCTCATTCAGTCCCATTCAAAGCACACGTCTGGAATACTATTCAGTAAGTAAAAGGAACAAAATATATACATGCTACAACATGGATGAACCTCAAAAAAATTATGCTAACTGAAAGAAGCCAGCCACAAAAGGTCACATATGGAATGATTCCATCCATGTAAAATGGCCAGAAGGGCCAATCCAGAGAGACAGAAAGTAGATTAGTGGTTGCCTTGGGTTGGGGGTAGAAATGGGGATTAACTGGGGGTGTCTCAGTCCGTTGGGCATCCGACTATTGATTTGGGCTCAGGTCACGATCTCACGGTTCATGAGATCGAGCCCTGCATTGGGCTCTGCTAGCTTGGAGCCTACTTGGGATTCTCTTTCTCCCTCTCTCTCTCTCTGCCTCCCCCCCAAAATAAATAAATAAACATTTTTTTTTTAAAAGGGAATGAGGGGGTGCCTGGGTGGCACAGTCGGTTAAGCGTCCGACTTCAGCCAGGTCACGATCTCGCGGTCCGTGGGTTCGAGCCCCGCATCGGGCCTGGGCTGACGGCTCAGAGCCTGGAGCCTGTTTCCGATTCTGTGTCTCCCTCTCTCTCTGCCCCTCCCCCGTTCATGCTCTGTCTCTCTCTGTCCCAAAAATAAATAAAAAAAAAAAGTTGAAAAAAAAATTTAAAAAAAAATAAATAAAAGGGAATGAGGATTAACTGTAAATGGGGATGAGAGACTTTAGTGGGTGAGAGGAATGTTTAACACTGGGTTGTGGTTCTAGTTACACAACTTAGTAAAGTTACTAGTGAATTTTATGGTATCTAACCTTGTTTACACACACACACACACACACACATACACACACACAGGCCTTGAGGAAGCCAGAGCACAGCACATTTTAATACAAGGCCAAAGAGGAAATTAGCTCAAGCACAGATAGGATCTGTTTCCCCAAGCTGCTACTTTCTCATCGAACCTGGTTGACAGTTGGACAGTTCATAGCCTCAAAGGAAGATGGATTTGGGTACACTCTACATGATAACAGGTAGGACTTGTACAAAGGAGGCAGCCCCAGCCTCAGCCGGGCTGATAAGAATAGCCCTCTCCATAAACATGTCCTACCAGAGCCTTTCCTGGACGTGCAAACCCACTGTTGGCTATGCTTTTAATCAAGAAAGGGTTGATATCTTACTGTTTTCACAACAATGGCTCAGTGGAGAAGCCAAGGGTGACTTTGGGAATAAAAGAGTTAAATCTTTCCTTGGAAGAGGGCAATAAGGAACCCAAAGCATGGGTGGTAGCAGTAGAGGCGATGAAATAGGACCTGGATGATTTTAGCCTCCATTCACTCACTAGCTGTGTGACCTTATGTCACATGAAGTGAATTTTCTCTTAACCCCTCAGAGTTCCGGGTTACTCCTCTGTACAACAGTGGTTGAAATCAAGCATGTAAAGCACTTAGCATAATGCCTCATAGACAAGTGCTCCATTCATGTACTTTATTCATTCAACTAATATTTTGGGGGAATGTACTATGTATCAGGCATTGAAGAGACATCAGCAAATGTGGAAACAACTATCATAATTTCATAGTAATGAGTGTTTTGGAAAAAGTAAAACAGTAATGGAATAGCGTGATGGGGATAGGGTGGGTGATTTTGTAGCAAAGTCAGAGAAGAGAGGGCCTTTCTGAGAAGACGACACTAGAGCAAAATCCTAAATAATGAGAAGAAGCCAACTATGCAAGGATTTGGGAGGAACATTCCAGACAGAGAACAGCAAGTACAAAGCCCTAAAATGAGAATGAGTTTGGTTGGAGCCATGGCTAGGGTAAGGTGAACACAATGTTCACTCTCAGGGTCGAGCAAGTATAGGATCAGAGCCCACGGTTATTTATTTTAATTTTTTTGATATTCATTTTTGGGAGAGACAGAGACAGAGTGTGAGTTGGGGAGGGGCAGAGAGCGAGGGAAACAGAATCTGAAGCAGGCTTCAGGCTCTGAGCTGTCAGCACAGAGCCCAACGCAGGGCTCGAACTCATGGACCCAAGATCATGACCTGAGCCGAAGTTGGACACGTAACTGACTTAGCCATCCATGCACCCCAAAACCCTTTGTTATTTAAAATATTTTGGTTTTGTTTTGGTTGTTTTATTGAAGTATAACTAACACAGTGTTATATTAGTTTCAGGTGTATGATATAGTGATTCAGCCATTCTCTACATTACCCAGTGCTCATCATGATAAGTGTATCTTCCCTCTAGTAACAGTTCTCTGTATTTAAGAGTCTGGTTTTTTCTTCATCTCTTTTCTCTTTATTTATTTGCTTAGTTTCTTAAATTCCACCTGTGAGTGAAATCATATGGTATTTGTCTTTCTCTAAAAGTTTGCTCTTTTGTTCATCATGGACTTTTTTGCATCAATGCAGTTACACGTTTATTGTGACAACTGTGTTTTGGGACACCCCTTAAATTTTGCACCAAAGCGAGTGCCTCATTTACCTCCCCATAGTCCTGGCCCTGTGGGCAGAAAAGAAGTGGAATAAAATGGTAGCTGCTGTTGACTTTCCTGTTGGGGATACTTTCTGTAAAAGTTGGGACTGGCCTCTGAGCCGCTGATTCTGTGATTCCATGATTTGAGCACAAGGTCAGGGTTACTGCAAAAACAATCTAATGATAAATATTTCTCAATTTTCCTTTTTTTTTTTTTTTTTGGAAAATTAAAACCCAGTTTATACTCAGAGGTGTTTGCCAGATTATGCTGAGACTCCTTGAGATCCCAAGTCTACCAGTGTCCCCTCTCCCTCCTCCTCTGGGGCCATGTGTGTTAAGGGGATGCACCAGAGTCTCCCCCAAATCACTCCAGGTTGGAGGAGAATTCTGGGACTGCGGGCTGTGGGGCCCTTCCAGTCAGTTCCTCCGAGGCCTGGCACCATACTGATATTCCTATTCTTCTGCGGCCCCTGCGTGCCCTCCCTATTCTGGACAGTTCCTTCGAGATTAAGAAAATGTGTATAAATGGCAAAGCCCTAACAAAGTCTCATCTGCTAGCTCTTGCAAGGCCTCAGGCCTCTCTGATCCCTTGGAAGAAAACCCTTCCGCTCTCTGTTCTGCCAACCCCTGCCCCTCCTCAGGAGGACCAGCCTGGGGTGTTCGTGAACTCATGGCCCCCACAGGTAGCTTTGCTTTTTCACGTTTACAGAGGCTTCTGTGAGAGATTTAGGCCACATCTTGTTTTTGCCTCTGACCCCATTTATTTTCCCTTTCATAGGGATTGGAGAGAAGCAGTTTACTTCCTTCCTGGTTTGTAGCAATTTTTAGGGCTCCTAGCAGCCTTTATGCAAATAGGTGTCCAGTGGCCTAGTGAGACGTCTTATCCTGTTTCCTTCCTTCCTTTCTTTCATTCAACAGATACATTTTTTGATTGCCTGTGTGCATGTCCCTGTGCTGGGGACACAAGAATAAATCAGACAGATATGGCCCCTCTCATACTCAGCTCTCAATCTAGTTGGGGAGACAGAAGAAGCAATTGCAATCTGGTTGCCATGATGAAGAAGGTATTGGGTACGGTAAATGTTCACAGACGGGAGGGGAAAGAAATCTAGTCCCCCAGTCTTTTAAAATATGGCAATGAAGTTCAGAGAAGGGAAAAGTAGCGTCCTCAGTCACATGATCTAAAAGCTCTGGGCTTCTTCTCATTTCCTGACTCATGCCCTTTCTACTTCTTAATAAATATCTCTCTTGAGGCCCAGAAAATCTCTAAAGGCAGGTGTGTGACATAAAAGCAAAGGGATTTGCTGGAAAGCGTTGGGCTGTGGGCAGTCTGAGGAAGCACTCTGGCTAACACGGAAGGTGAGGACACTGCCCCTGGGGTGACCTGGCTGCAGCAGGGAGCCTCCACCTGGCTGGGACCTTGAGGAGCCTTCTTAATTTTTCTTTGTGTGTTTCCTGTGCCAACTCTTTTACGTGTAGTGCTTAGTCTGCACAGTATTGGTTTTCTAGCAGTTCCTCCAATTTCATGTGGAGACCAGAAGTCTGTGATGGGCACTGAAAGCAAACAGTGTGTCCACATAGAGCAGTCAAAGAATTCCTTAAAGCCATCAATCAGGGGCACCTGGGTGGCTCAGTCGGTTAAGCTGCCAACTTCGGCTCAGGCAATGATCTCACGGTTAGTGAGTTCGAGCCCCGAGTTGGGCTCTGTGCTGACAGCTCAGAGCCTGGAGCCCGCTTCTGATTCTGCGCGCGCCCGCGCGCGTGTGTGTGTGTGTGTGTGTGTGTGTGTGTGTGTGTGTGTGTCTGCCTGCCCCGCCCCTGCTCGCTCTATCGAAAAAATGAATAAACATTAAAAAAATTAAAAAAAATAAAACAACCATCCATCAAACCATTCCCATTTGCGACTCGCCCTCTCCTCCCAAGGGCACTTTTCATGGGTTTCCAGAAAGACCGGAGATGGTTTGTGATTTCTGTCTCAGTGACACATTTCTGTGGGTTTAATACAGACCTGCACCGCCGGCACTGTGGATACGTGGATACGTAAATGAGTGAATCTAGCAGCTGCTCCTGCTCAATCTTATCTTTAGTGGTCTACTCTTAAGCTGCTTCTCTCCCCGCAAAGCAGTTGTTAACAGGTCTTTCAGCAGGAGCTCAGGCAGTTAGGCCTAGAAAAAGATCCCGACTAGGAAAAGATAAAGGGTTTTCTTCTCCCCGACCCAGAAGATGTTCAGGCCTGACGAGGGAAAGAGGCCAAGAAATGTCCTCTCCACAGGCAAGGTTACTTAAAGTTTCCCAGAACCTTTCTGGCCTAGAACAATCTTCTTCCTTCCTTAAATTGTTTAGTTCTTGGTGAAAGCTGAGAGCAGGTGGCTGGCTGCTTGGAAACCAGGAAGAAGATCTGGAAATAAAGGCAGAACTTTTTGACTTTAGAAAGACTTTTGGTTTCCTCACTATCTCAGGCTCTGTGGGACGGTCT
Source organism: Prionailurus bengalensis (assembly GCF_016509475.1). Taxonomy (NCBI): domain Eukaryota; kingdom Metazoa; phylum Chordata; class Mammalia; order Carnivora; family Felidae; genus Prionailurus; species Prionailurus bengalensis. The sequence goes on along the minus strand of NC_057359.1, from coordinate 72,386,274 downwards.
GGTGATTTCTTGGTGCTGCTCTTAACTGACTCAGTCCCGCAATTAAATGGGATGTCTGGCAATTAAATGGGACCACTTCCTTTGCTGGGTTTGGGGGTACCATCCAAATAGATGTAGAAGGTCAGAGTTCAGGTGCGCTGTACAGATTCTTCTGTGACACCAGGGAAAAGTAAAAATTCCATTCTGTTATGATAGCTGAAGCAATTAACATTCCCCAGGGAAAAATCTAAATGCAAAGTGTACCTGCCAACTAGGATCCCCTAAGGGGAGGAATGCAGGAATAGCGAGCAAAATCTCTTAATAAACAACTGATGTGAAATTTGTTCCTAGGAAATTAACCTTTAATATATCATTTTGGTAAAATAATGTCCTGTAAAGCAGGAGTTATTTATCCTGACTGCACGCTAGAATCATCTGGGGGAAGTCTTTGAAAAATGCTGATGTCTGGGCCCCATTCCAGAGATGATGACTTAAATGGACAGGGCAGGGCCCTGGACAGCAGGAGGTTTTGTTTTGTTTTTTAAGTTTATTCATTTTTGAGAGAAAGAGACAGAGCATGAGCAGGAGAGGAGCAGACACAGAATCCGAAGCAGGCTTCAGGCTCTGAGCTGTCAGCACAGAGCCCGATGCAGGGCTCAAACTCACGAACTGCGAGATCCTGACCTAAGTTGAAGTTAGACGCCTAACCGACTGAGCCACCCAGGCACCCCTGGACAGCAGGAGTTTTAAAGGCTCTCCACCCGAGTCTGCTATGCAGCCAGGGCTGACAACACTGTCTGAAGTGGACTTTACCCATCTGATTCCCAGCCCGGATGGATAACCTAATTGAGAAAAAGCACCATGTGTGGCACTAAATTAAACGAGCTCACTAGATGAAATAGCCTATACTTTCCCCACTGATTCTACATCCTTATTATCTATTAATATTATCCCAGTATAATTGGGACTTCTCTGAAGTCTCCAATCTAGTCCATTGATCTACCTCTTTCTGCATCAGTATCACATGGTTACAATTACAGTAGAGTTATTCCTAATTTAGCAACTTTCCTTGATTACGAAAGTAACAGAGGTGAAATGTTCTCCAGAAATAGCCATTTTTTAACAAATAAAGTAACTAATACTTAGTGAGCAGTTGCTGTTGGTCAGCTGCTCTTCCACGTAGCGACTGGTTTCATCTTTACAGCCCTGAATTAGGTACCATTATTTCCCCATTTTATGACAAAGGAAACTGAGTCATGGAGAGATTAAATATCTTGCCAGAGGTTACCCAGTTCATAAATGGGAGAGCTGGGATCCAACCATGCAATATGATTACAAAACTCTTACCAGACTATTCAATCTGTGTCTTTCTCTGTATCTCTGTTTGTTTCTATATCTATATAATATATAATTTTATTATGTACTTATAATTATATTAAAATTAAATAAGTTTATATAAATTTATATAAATATAATATCATATATCATATGTGTATGTATAATGTATACTTTTATTTTTTAATATTTATTTATTTTTTAATATGAAATTTATTGTCAAATTGGTTTCCATTAATGTCTATTTAAAATTTTTTTTTAACATTTTTATTTATTTTTGAGACAGAGAGAGACAGAGCATGAATGGGGGAGGGTCAGAGAGAGACGGAGACACAGAATCCGAAACAGGCTCCAGGCTCTGAGCGGTCAGCACAGAGCCCCACACGGGGCTCGAACTCACGGACGGCGAGATCCGTGACCTGAGCCGAAGTCGGACGCTTAACCGACTGAGCCACCCAGGCACCCCTATTAATGTATATTTTTAAAGGAAATTTTTACATACTATTTTTGGAGTTAAATCCCCCCCCCCCCAACCTAAACAGTGTATCTTGGGCAGTTAGTATATAGAGACCTATTTCTGATCTCATTGGTGAGGGGCATGTTAGTAATCACATGCTTTGGCTTTTAGAGTGAGATTAACTGGATTCAAGTACCAACTCCATCATTTCCTAGCTCTGTGATCTTGGGAGTATTAACCCTCCCTAAATCAGATTCTTCAATGAAAAAAATAGATACGGGGTTGCCTGGGTGGCTCAGTTAAGTGTCTGACTTCAGCTCAGGTCATGATCTCATGGTTTGTGGGCTCTGTGCTGACAGCTCAGGCTGGAGCCTGCTTCAGATTCTTTGTCTCCCTGTCTCTCTGGCCCTCCCCTGCTCATGATCTGTCCCTCTCTCTCTTTCAAAAATGAAATAAACATTAAAAAAATTAAGATAGATAGATAGATAGATAGATAGATAGATAGATATGTGGCAAAAACCACTGCTTAAGTGGGACTCCTGCATGCCCTGTAAATGTATCTGGGCAGTTAGTAGTTCAGAGGAAATTGGATTTGATAACACCCAGAAGCTCATAGACCATGAGACTTCTCTCAGACCTCTGCATTTGGGAACAAGAAAGGGGAATTACTTTGTCGACTTCTTTCAAAACATTTTACAAAATATAGAATTTATACCTTGTAAATCACAACATAAAATAAGTACAGGGTATGTGTCCACATTTTACTAGATTTTAGCCCTACTATTTTTAAGACAGAAGAAAGCATTGCCCATGAAAAAAATAAAAATAAAAGTAAATAAATAAAATGATGATGCTATTACATCTCATAATCTAATATTTAAATATTAAGTGTTTACAGCACATTTAGAAGTTGGGTAACCTTGAGCAAGATTTTTAGTTTTCCCATGCCTCAGTTTCCTTTTCTATAAAATGGGGATAATAATGGTACCTAGCTCATGCAGTTGTTGTAAAGACGAAATGAGAGAGTGCTTGGCACCGGTAGGTACTTACTAAATATTAGTTCTAAGAATTAAAGGAGATGAATCTGGGTTAGCCAGGGTCTAGTACTTGGAAAGAAAAGAAGAGAAAAGAAAAGATAGGTATTCTATGTTGATATCAGAGTCTCATTCTTATTTAGCCAACTGTCCTAGAATTTCATCTGTTTCATGCAGATTTTTAAACTTTTAGACTGGCTTTAATTTTTCTGGCTCTATAAATTTCCTCTATCATTATTAATTTTATAAGTCAGTATCCTGTCTCTTTCTCAGCGAGACTTCCTGTTTTTGAGAATCACCGCTATAGTAAGGCTCTTCCTTCAGATGTGCTGAGAAAAAAATATGTTGCTGTCCTGCTTTTAAAATGTTCAATCATGTATTTATTAAATCTTCTATGCTGGTAATTAATTTTTAAAATCGATGTGATCTAACAGTTTTTGAGTAAGTGTCAAACTTCTTCCAAAAATGGTGGTTTTATCTGTTTCTTCCCTAGTTTTGTCAGTTATGGCTTTATATATTTTAAGGCTAAGTAGTCAGATATATACATGCTCATAATCATTATGTTTTTTGGGGTCTACTATACTTGTACAACTATATGACATCATTATTTTTCCCATAGGCTTTTTTTTTTTGGAGGGGAGGGGAATGAAGAGTTTGAAATCTATTTTACCTAAAATTAAGCTGCCACTCCAGCTTCTTTTAGCTCTTATTATCTGATGTGTTTCTCCTTGTTACCTTATCATATGCCTTTTATTTTATCTTATTTATCTTTTTAAGTTTATTTATTTATTTTGAGAGAGAGAGAGAGAGAGAGAGAGAGAGAGAGCGAGAGAGCGGGAGAGGGCCAGAAAGAGAATCCCAAGCAGGCTTTCGAACCCATGAACTGTGAGATCATGACCTAAGCTGAAACCAAGAGTCAGATGCTTAACTGACTGAGCCACCCAGGCTCCCCGCCTTTTATTTGATTTTTAAGTAGGCTCCATGCCCAACACGGGGCTTGAACTCACGACCCTGAAATTTAGAGTCGTATGCTCTTCCAACTGAGCCAGCCAGGTTGCCCCTACATTATGCCTTTTAAAATTCTCCATGTCTTCTCCCCAAGTATCTTAGCACAATTTCATATCCCTGTGACCCAACCCTTTTCTCCCAGTACGTTGGTATTCTCTAGTTTTAATTACGCATTGTCACACGTTTTGTTTTTTAATTTTTGCCATTATTTATTTAGGTGGCAGTGAAATTAAAGTTACTTACCTTATTTCTCACATGACATTGCTTCTTCCTCATAACATCTATTATTCTTTTCTAATACCCTCCTGTGTTTCTGAGCATATCTGTAATCTTAACTTGATATTTATTTTGGTGGTCCTTTAACTCTGCTTCCTCTGGTGTTGGCTCTTTTATAGTGTTTATGTTCCTCAGATGTCTCATTGTTTTCTTCTTGTGAGCTCATATTCCCTTGTGCCTGATGGCCACTGTCTTTGGGGAGAGATGAAAACGTGAGCACTGTCATCTTCTCCAGATGAGTGGGATGGGGGAGCCCCTGGTGGGCTTAACCACTCCACATTAGTGCACCCCGCAAGGACCCCAGGCAATCCCACTCTTTAGGCAATCTCTAAACCACTTTATCCAGGCACAGATCTTTTGCAGGGTGGTATCCTAGTTTGTAATTTCCTAGTCACAGATGGTGGGAGAAGCAAGGTAATGATCAGGGGCCAGTCATGGCCTCATCTTGTCATTATCAGAAGATGCTGTGGAGAACAGAAGCACCCTCTCTGATCAACCTTCTGTGGGTATTGCCATCCTCCACCCAAGGAGGGCAATATGGAGGAGAGGAAATGGCAGGGGGAGAGTGTGTTCCTTCAGCCATTCCCTCACCGTATGGCTCCTAACACTATAATGGGAAGCCCCAGGGTGCAGACACAAGAGCCCTAACTCTGGAGCCAGGCTGCCTGGGCTTAAATCCTGGCTCGGCCCTTACTGGCTATGTGATATTAGGCACACTACTTAGCTTCACCCTGCCTCAGTCTGCTTATCTGTAAAATGGGGATAACAATCCCCACCTCCCAGAACTGTTCAGGGGATTAAATCAGATAATATATATATCCAAGACTTAGAAGAGTGGCAAATAATAAACACTGTGTATTACTTTTATTGCTATTAGGCTTCCAAAGTCTATTTCCCCCCCTCACCAAGACCCAAGCACTTTGTGTCTCTTCAAGACTTTCTTGCAGTCTTATGTTAGGTTCTGGAATTTATTGACATCTCTCTCACATTTCTGTTTGCACCTTCAGGGGAGAGAACTAGCAGCCCTTGCTCAGCTTGTTATCTTGATCAGAATCTGAATCTCTAATTACCCATGAATAACTTCTTTTGAAAGATAAGGATATTATACATGTATCTGACCTCCCTCCCTACCACGCTGGCTAGTCCAGGTTCCTGTTTATCATCATAAAGATATTTTTATATCATGTAGCTTTTTTCAACAAAAATGTTGTTTTGTTAAATCAACTCTATTGAAGTACATTTGCATACAATTAAAATGCACGCATTTGCAGTTATAGTTTAATGAGATTGGTAAATTGTACATACATGTCACCACCACCACAGAAAGTACAAGAACATTTCTCTCAACCCAAATAGTTCATTTCTGCTTTCCCGGTCAATCCCCGCTCACCATGGAGAGCCCCAGGCACCACTGATCTGCTTTCTTTCTCTCTATATTAGATTTGTCTTTTCCAGAGTGCCATATGCATATGTATGAGGTCTTTTGTGTCTGGCGCTTTTAATGGACCATATGGTTTTGAGATCCGTTCCTTTTGTTTCCTGTGTCAATAGTTTGTTCCCTTTTCACACTGAGGAGTATACCATTATATGGCTCTGTCACAATTTATTTATCTGTTCACTTTTGAAAATTTTTTTTAATGTTTATTTTTGAGAGAGAGAGAGAGACAGAGACAGAGACAGAGACAGAGACAGAGAGACGGTATGAACAGTGGAGGGGCAGAGCGAGAGGGAGCAGGCTCCAGGCTCTGAGCTGTCAGCACATAGCCCATGCAGGGCTCGAATTCACAAGCCAAAAGATCATGACCTGAGCCAAAGTCGGACACTCAACAACTGAGCCACCAGGCATCCCTCACTTTTTTTTTTTTTTTTTTTTTTTGAGAGAGAGAGAAAGAATGAGCATGTGCGTGCGAGTTGGGGAGGTAGAGAATAGATCTTAAGCAGGCTCCATGTCAAGCCCCATGCAGGGCTTGATCTCATGAACTGTGAGATCATGACCTGAGCAAAAATCAGGAGTTGGATGCTTGAATGACTGAGTCACCCAGGTACCCCTATCCATTCACTTTGGGTGGATATTTGGGTTGTTTCCAATTTGGGGCCAGTATGAATAAAGCTGTTATGAACATTTGTGCACAAGTAATTGTGTGGACATACTTTTCTTCAGGTAAATAACCAGTCATGAAATTGCTACATCATACTGTAAGCATATATTTAACTGTATATGGAACCACCAAACAGTTTTCCAAACTGGCGTAGCTTTTTATATTCCCGGACTTCTGTATTCTCTCCAAACTGCTGCTATTATTGTCCATTCTGTTGATTTCAGCCATTCTAGTAGGTATGTGCTGGAATGTTATTACAATTTTAACTTGTATTTCCCTAACAACTAATCATGTTGAACATCTTTCCATGCACTTAATTGCCAACCACATATGTCCTTTTGCAAGGTGTTTGTTAAAGCTTTTTGCATATTTTAAAAATTGAGTTGCTTGTCTCATCACTACTGAGCTATAAACATTCTTTATATATTTTGGGTATATGTACTTTGGCAAATAGACATACTGTGAATTTTGTCTCCCAGACCATTGCTTTCTTAACAGCATCTTTTGAAGAGTAGAGTTTTAAATTTTGGTGAAGTCCAATTTATCTCTCTCTCTCTCTCTCTCTCTCTCTCTCTCTCTGTTTTTTATGGTCCATGCTTTTTGTGTTTCATCTAAGAAATCTTTGTCTAGGGGGCACCTGGCTGGCTCAGTTGATGGAGAATGTGACTCTTGATCTTGGCGTTCTGAGTTCGAGCTCCACATTGGGCATAGAGATTATTTAAAAATAAAATCTTAAAAAAAAAATCTTTGTCTAGGCAAAGATTGAAAAAAATTTCTCCTATGTTTTCTTTTAGAAGATTTATAGTTTTGGCTTTTGGATTTAAGTAAATGATCTATTTTGGTCCATTTTGTGTTAATTTTTGTGTATCGTGAGTCATTAAGTGTTGATGTATATATAGTGTGAGGTAAGGTATTTCAATAGCACAATTTATTGAAAAAGACTATTCTTTCCTTATTTGCTTTACCTTGGCCCCTTTATCAAAAATTAATTGACTATATTAATTGACTCCTCTACTTCTGGACTCTCTCTTACATTCCATTAGTTTATTTATTGTTTGTTGGTTGGTAATCTGGGAAATGGCATTTCCTTTCAGAAGTTGTTACAAATCCCATAGCTGTGAGTATAACTTCACTGATCTTGTCCTTCTGGCTGGGGTAACAGTGGAGTGAATCTCCATACTTCTGTTTACTTTGGGGAAAGGCAGCTATTCTGGTGCACGTCTGGCTAGGGAGATGCTAGCTAGGGCTAGGGCTAGGTTTTGTTGGTTGGAGAGTCTCCCCGACACCCCACCCGGTCTCCTGTGCTGCATCTTCCCTACAGACCTAACCGGTCCTGAAGTGGAAGCAATGTTAAGTCAACAAGAGGAGCTACTTACCTAGTGTTCTCTGTAAGCTTCTTAATACTTTACAGAGGAACGTGTCCCAAATGTACACAACCCACTCCAACTCTCTGTTGGTGGGGCTCTCAGAAGTTTGTCCCCTACCCATCCCAGCAAGGGTCACCAGTTTGAATGTTAACACTTTGAATTCCCAGCACCACTTTTCAATTTGGTATGAATTGAATCACAGTCAGCCAATTTTCCTAATATGTATGAGATTGGGGCCCCACTCTATTGGGGGATATTTCTATTTATTTTAATGAGCATAGTCTGGAAGGGAATTTTTAAACTTGCATTGAAGTGACCATTTTCCCAGAAGTGTTTATCTGATATATTTTCAACAAGTTACTTCTTAAAAAAAAAAAAAAAACGTTTATTTTTAAGGGAGAGAAAGAGAGATTTAATTCACAAACCACAAGATCATGACCTGAGCTGAAGTCGGACGCTTAACCAACTGAGCCACCCAGGGTCTCTCAACAAGTTATTTCTTAACTTTCTTGTGCAGTTTATTCTATTTTATTTTATTATTTTATTTTTTTCACATTTATTTATTTTTGAAAGACAGAGAGACAGAGCGTGAGCAGGGGAGGGGCAGAGAAAGAAGGAGACACAGAATCTGAAGCAGGCTCCAGACTCCAAGCTGTCAGCACAGAGCCCAAGGGGCTCGAACTCACAAACTGTGAGATCATGACCTGAGCCAAAGTCTGAGGCTTAACCGACTGAGCCACCCAGGTGCCCCTTGTGCAGTTTATTTTTAATGTGAGCTTAGGTCAGCTGAGAGCATCACTTGAATGTGATTTGGGCTTTTTTTTTTTTTTTTCTCTTGGCATGATTTCTTTAATCCTTTCCAATTATGTTTGCAGATTCCTGGTGAGTTTATTGACCCCCAATCATTTTCAGTTTTGAGTTCAAGTTCTAGCTTCCTCTTGGCTTCATTTACATCCCACCTGCTGAAGCCAGTCTCTCTTCTCTACCCCATAACTTGGCTCCTTTCTGTGACGCTTTGCCCCACAACTGCCCCTGCCTCCCGAAACTCCCCACAGGCATTTGTTTTTCGTGTATGGTGGACTTGTTGAAGACTTGAGGTAAAGGGAGAGGTGAGGGCAGGGCACTCCTCTTCTTACTCCTGAAGATTCTGCCTCCTTTCCTCTTAGAGTCCCTGCAGCTCAATTCCCCTTATTCTACTGGGCATGATAATGACAGTAGTATTAATAGTCATAATACTAGGGGTGCCTGGGTGGCTCAGTCAGTTAAGCGTCTGACTCTTGTTTTCGGCTCAGGTCATGATGTCATGGTTCGTGGGTTCGAGCCTCGTGTCAGGCAGAGCCTACTTGGGATTCTCTGTCTCTCTCTGCCCGTCTCCTCATCACTCTCTTTCTCTCTCTCAAAATAAATAAATAAACTTTAAAAATATTCATAATAGTAAATGTCACAGGATTTACTGTGTGCCACGCACTTCTAAAGTGCTGTACATATACCACTAATCATGTAATCTTCACCACAACCGTGTGAAGAAGCTATTATGATTAACCACATTTTACAAAGAGAAAAATGTAATTCTATCTAATCTGCTCTGCTCAGAAATGGACCATTAGAAAAACTAACAGAGGTTTTGAAATTCTGTTTATCCTTCCCTCTCCCCACTTGTTTCTGGGAGGTAAATTGAGCAATATGGCAATGCATTTCCCCAAAGGTAGGAGTGATGCCAGTTCTTTTGAGAGGCAAACACAGATATAGCCAGTGAAGTTTTGGGTAACTACAGAGCTGGGATCACCCTGCTTGCAAGATTTAATATAATCGAAAGTCCCCATTTTATAACTTGTAGAAATCAATGATCTTCCCCAAGGTTTCGCAACAGTTTGAGGAACCTACTTGCTCATGGTTACCTCTGCTCTGGTTCATGTTTCTGCTGAATAAGTTTAGATTATGGACCATCCATGACAACTCATGGAACTAGATATGAACACAGCTGCTGTCCTCTACTCCCTTCCCCCCTTAAACACAGGCTTTTCATTTGAGGAGCAGATGATGCTAAGAACCTGGAGAGATGGGGGAGTTTACATCAAAGCTATCGTAACAACTCAACTTTAAATATTGGGTGTCCTCTTAAAAGCCCATTTAGCTCTCCCACCCCTGGGGATTTTACTGTATCACTGGCTTCTGTTTTTTCTCTTGTTCTTCCTTGTTTCTGTCTTCTCCTCATAGGAGTCTAAAATCATTCCTTTTGTTCTCATAAAGCATTTGAACTCCCTCTTTACACTTCATGATTAGGCTTTGCGACCCGAGAACCAACTTGATGTATCTAAGTGGACCATGAAATGTTTTTTTAAACAAAGAGTGCTCCCTCCCTAAGATAAATCTTGGGGTCACTTGTTTTGGTCATCAAAAAAAGTCTATATAAGACTTTGCCCTGTCTGCTATAGTAAAATGAAGATTTGATAACTTCAGACAAATTTCTCACTCTTGAGTCACGGCATGGGTCCTTTTGCCCTGCTCTTGTGGCCCTACCCACAGGCAGTAGAGGCTGTCCCTAAGTTTTCTTGTTTAGGGCATATCTGTTATGCCCTAATCAGGTCAGCATTATGATTAGACCTTGTACATGGGGTATAAGTGGGAGGTGAGAGCAGTGGGAACTTTTGTTTATGCAACTTTCAATTTCCTGTATTATAAAGCTAAAATTTTATATATATTATGTCTAAGAACAGACTATAATGCAACATAATCTGTTTGTGAATATACATTTGTGTTCTGAAAATAGATACAACTGGAAGAGCTATTTTAGTGAGATGGAGAGAAAAGCCTAGAAAAGTTCTGTGTCTGTACACTATTCAGTATATCATATCCACTATGTGTATAAACACTGTCCGGCAAGTTATATAGGTAGGAAAGATTTGGGGAATTTAAAAAATTATATTGGAAAAGTTGGCTAGCCATTTGGAAACAATATAATAAATATACTTCCATAAATGGATGAATATTTGTATATGTCTTGAAGTAAGAAAATCTTTCCTAAGGATGACATTAAAGGCTAAAATAGGGGCATCTGGGTGGCTCAGTCAGTTAAGCATCTGACTTTGGCTCAGGTCATGGGTTTGAGCCCTGCATCCAGTTCTATGCTGACAGCTCAGAGCCTGGAGCCTGCTTCGGATTCTGTGTCTCCCTCTGTCTTTCTGCCCCTTCCCTGCTCATGCTCTGTCTCTCAAAGATAAATAAACATTAAAAAAAAAAGACACTAAGATAGATTTGACTGCTACATCAAATCAGTGCTCAGGGGCCTTAAGGGGCCTGCAAGGGAATGAACTTCACCTCAGGTTGGGAACACTCTACAAAATGAAGGCAGCCCACAGGATGGGCCCTGACAAGGTCAAGTTCCAGAGAAAGAAAGTTGAGACAAAATTCATAAATGCCAACTGCTCAAGACCCCTGTGCACATGTGTGCGTGTACACACACACACACACACACACACACACACACACACACAGATTCAATGAAAGGCTGAACATAGGGCATCAATGTACATTTTTAAGTACCAGGGGCAGAATATAAAGGGACCCTAAAGACACAAGGAGGGAAGCAACAGAGAAACCACTCACACTACTGAGAGTCAAACAGGAGACTTGGAGAACACATCCTAGGAGGCAGCAGGAACTTTCAGGTAACACATGCCTTGCACTTTCCACAGAAGAGAAAGAGCGAGATAAAAGATGTAGTCATAAATCAACTGACTGAGATAAAGCAAGGAAGCCAGAAGAGCTAAGAAAAGAAAGCAAGGACATAATATCATTTTGCAATGAACACCCATCATAGAAACAGCAAACAGAGCATAATTTATGCAATAACCAACTTAATGTGGGATATGAAGAAAAAGCATAAGAAAATCACGTGAACTTCAGATGAAAACACAAAGTAATAAAAGCAATTAGAAGAAGGAAGAGAGGCAGTGAAGAGCCAGTGTATCTTTGACCGATGCTATTGGTTGTGGACCCAAATGGCCATTCCCAACCCCTTCTCTTTCGCCATATATAGGAGATGAGACAGCTAAGTACTCAATCTCTCAGCCTCCTCAGAAAGATACACAATCTTCTGACTTGAAAATGTGTTGAAACTACCTTAAGTGAAAAAAGCAAGTTGCATAACTCTGCTGAAAAAGAATTATTATAAGAATTATTACATGTGTGTGTTGCGGGCTGAATTTGTACATCATCCCCCGATTCCTATGTTAAAGCCTTAATGCCCAGTATTTCAGGATGTGACTGTTTTTGGAGAAAAGATATTTAAAGAGGTAATTAAGGTTTAAATGAGGTCTTTATTGTGGACTTTAATCCAATATGACTAGTGTCTTTATAAGAAAAGGAAATTAGGACACAGACACACACAAGTAAGACCATGTGAAGACAGAGGTAGAAGACCGCCATCCTCAAGCCAAGAAGAGAGGCCTCAGGAGAAACTAACACTGCTGACCCCTTGAGCTCAGACTTCCAGCTTCCAGAACTGTGAGAAAATGAATTGCTGTTATTTAAGTCACCTAGTCTGTGGTGCTTTGTTATGGCTGCCCCAGGAAACAAATACAGTGTGCACATGCCATAAGATCAAACCGGAAAAAAATCTATCAAATTCTTGCTGAGGTAATTTCTGAAGAGATGGTTCTATAAGGGATTTTATTTTTATTTATTTAGTTTTTTAATGTTTGTTTATGTTTTTGAGACAGAGAGAGACAGAGCATGAACGGGGGAGGGTCAGAGAGAGAGGGAGACACAGAATCCGAAGCAGGCTCCAGGCCCTGAGCCGTTAGCCCAGAGCCCAACGCGGGGCTTGAACTCACGGACCGTGAGATCATGACCTGAGCCGAAGTTGGACACTTAACCGACTGAGCCACCCAGGTGCCCCTCTATAAAGGATTTTAATTGTACATTTTACTTTGTACACTTTTATTTGAACATATGACACTGAACACAATTTCTTAAGGGAAATAAGGAATTTTTAAAAATTAGGATAAAAGAAAGAAAAAAAAAGCTAAAATGCATAGGAACCATTACATATCTGTGTGTGTCCACAAACTCTCCTCCGAGCTGTCAATAATGCAACTCACACAAGTACAGAGTATTGGTTACAGTTCACCACGTCCATGAGATAAAAAGTTCAGGTCAGTGGTTACGAGGTCCTCACCTAGTGTCGATAGTGTTATCAGTCAAGAATTGACTCATATTCCTCACAAAGGTAACATTACAAGCATTCTTATAATTCAAACTATGACTTGCTCCATTTTGTCTACCAGCCCTAAGCACCCCAGGAAGTGTAAGCAAAGGCAATTTTATGGGGCCAGGATCAAATCCTACTCTTCAATTTGTCACACATCTTCCCGGGCCTGCTTCACTTGTTTACACACCTGTCTGTTCTCTATGGTATTTAAATTTGCAACCCTGTGTAAACAGAGAGCAGGAATAGAGGTGGGACTTAGGGAGTTAGGCCCTCTTCTTCCTTCCCTCCCTGACCCGTGTTTGAGCAAAACCAACAGAGTGATGCTTATGACCAGCTGTGGAAAACTCAGTACCAACTACCTAATAGTTTGGGCACAAGAATTGGGGGTAGGAGATGTGTTTTCCAGGCTGTGGAGAAAGTGTGCTGTGCTTTTTCTCCCCTAACATGTCCTGAACACTTATTCTGTGAGTCAGTTATGTTAATTATGTGTCATTTATTATTTCATTTAAGCATTACAACAACCTTCTGAGGTAGATTCTATTACAGTCTCCATTTTTATAAATGGGGCAGCTGAACCTGAAAGAGGTTAAGCTGGTCAAATCTCAGCTAGTAGAGGAGGAGGCAGGATTTGACTGTGTGTTTTTTGACTCTAAGGCTGATGTTCTCTTAACCACTTTACCTTGTATAAGAAGGCCATAGGGTACCTGGGTGGCTCAGTCGATTAAGCATCCACCTCCTGATTTCAGCTCGGGTCATGCTCTCACGGTTTGTGGGTTCGAGCTCCACACTGGGCTTTCTGCTGTCAGCGCAGGGCTGCTTTGGATCCTCTGTCCCCCTTTCTCTCTGCCCTTCCCCTACTCACATGTGCCCTCTCTCTCTCTCAAAAACAAATAAAACATTTTTTTAATGTTTAATGCCCCACAAATAAAACATTTTTAAAAATTACTGAATACCAATATTCTTTTAGTGAATGGCTATTATACATTTTAAAAAGTATGTGGCAGGGCACCTGGGTGGTTCAGTCAGTTGAGCATCTGACTTTGGCTCAAGCCATGATCTCACAATTCCTGGTCATGATCTCATGATTCCTGAGTTTGAGCCCCGTGTCGGGCTCTGGTGCTGACAGCTCAGAGCCTGGAGCCTGCTTCAGATTCTGTCTGTCTCTCTCTTTCTCTCTTCCAGCCCCTCCCCACTTATGCTGTCTTTTTTTCTCTCTCTCAAAAATAAACATTAAGTAAATAAATAAGTAAGTAAGTAAGTAAGTGGCTTTACTCTTTGCTCACCAAACTTTAAAGATACCCATTGACTATAGCTGAAAGGCCAAATCCTGTTTGCTGACTTGAGAACCCTCTGAGGTCTGACCCCATCTACATTTCTAGTCTTACCTCACACTCTTAACCCACCATGCTGTGCTTGTCCAAGCCAAGCTTCATTCTTCTCCATGGAGACAGACGCCCAGCATTATCACAAGTCTGAACTTTTTGCTCACAGGATAGCCTCCTTGGCCCAAATTGCCACCCTCCCCATCTTCACATTTCTAAATTGTTCTCATTCTTCAAGGCCCATCTTGGAAGCCCCTCCTCCTTGAACCCTGTCTTCAAATTGGAAGTGACATGTTGCCCACTTCAGAGCTTTCATTGGAACTTATCAATTCTTTTATTAAAGTGCATGCCACTCCTATCTCACAGCATCGTTATCTGGTAATGTCCCAACTAGACGGGTAAACTACAAGGATTCAAGTCACATGAAGCATCTTTCATGTCCCACAGCACCTAGGACATATTAATGATTGATGAACTCAAGGTACGAGAGTACAAAGCATGAGTAATAAACTCAGTGAACGCTGTTCCAGAGACTCTGGGGCATGAAACATAAGATTGGAACACAGAGATGAAAGAGAACAGAGTTACTCAAGGGAACATTTATGGTGGTATGGAAATCAATTACCTTAGGCTAGAAACTCCATGGAGGGCACATAGGTAAGGATAAAAAGGGAGAAGGAAATAAATACCTTGGTTGTGGGAAAGGATTGCAGCCTGCCCACCAAGCTGAAGGGAAGTATAGGGCAAGATAATGGCAGTACATAAGCTCTCCACCCTTTCCTGAAAATCTCATTCATGTAAGACCCAAATGTGGGGTGACCTGATTGGATGGGGGGGTCACCAAATGTGAGACATTCTAATGGGTGGGGGGCCAGTGGTGTGGGCAGTGAAAGAATTCACCCAAGGCAGAACAAAAGAGAAGTTTATTAAGTACACTGAAAGAGAGAGGAGGCAGGCAGGATAGCAAAGGAGAGACTATCTGCCTTGAGGCAGTGGTGGGGGCCACAGTTATACCATAGAGAGGCGGAGTATAGGAACATATGGAATTTTCCCTTTTTTAGTAATCTTAGGAACTGTGTCTGATTGTATTGGTCAGTTGGGGCCTATGGCTATGTCGCTTAAAGTGTCTGTGGGCCCTTTTGCTTTGTTCATGTTTCCATTGCTCAAGCCTGCTGCCTAAAAGTGGTGGCCTCTACGTCAAATATGTGGCAAAGTTCTTGCTTTGCTTTCCTGATGGTTTTGTGGTGGAGGGAAAGTGGGGGGTAGGGTGGGGAGAGGAATCAGTTAGAGAAGCAAGGGTGGAGAAGCAGTACTGACCAAAAAGTGACGTTAAATTTATGAGAATCACAAGATCATGTGCAAGTCGGGTAATTTCCTCAGGGGGATTAGGAAGCAAAGATACACTTTTACTGTTTTAAGATAAGGTTTTTATCCTCTGGAAAAAATAACACCCATTCTGACTAGGAAAATGTTGTGTGTCTTGGGATTGGGGTGATGTGAGACTTCTGCTCTCAGGAGCCAGGACACTGAGGTTGTAGGGGAAATTGGTTCCAGGTAGAATGGATGGCCAAGTTTGGAAAGTCATCTGGATGTAGCACTCTAGTGCTATGAAGACACCTTGAGAAAAGAGTTTGTGTGGGTATGTGTTATGTAAAGATAGTGCTGTGTAGCTGGAGAGCTCGCACATCAGATGTGACTACAGGTGAACATACACCATAGAGAGGAAGCATTATCTTCCCTTCTACCTCTGGAGAAAATACTGTCTGGCTATAGTGATAGAGCATGTCTTTTTTGTTGTTGTTGTTGTTTAATGTTTATTTTTGAGAGACAGAGACAGAGCGTGAGTGGGGGAGGAGCAGAGAAAGAGGGAGACACAGAATCCGAAGCAGGCTCCAGGCTCTGAGCTGTCAGCACAGAACCCAATGCAGGGCTCGAACTCACAAACCATGAGATCATGACCTGAGCCAAAGTCTGATGCTCTACCGACTAAGCCGCCCCAGCGCCCCTAGTGATAGAACATGTCTTGATAGCCAAAGCACTTTCTTCAGTGGTCAAGGTCCTCTGGATCTCCACATCACTATATTTTGGTGACACTGGTACCTAAGTCACCATCATGGTTTTGGTAATGGATTATAAAAGCACAGAACCACTGACTTAGCAAGTGCAGATCTTCCTTAACTTACAATGAGGTTACGTCCTGATAAGTCTATCTTAAGTTGAAAATACTTTAATTAGCCTAGCCTGCTTTAAATGTGCTCAGGACACTTCAGCCTATGGTTGGGCAAAATCATCTAATAGCAAGCCTATTTAATACTAAAGTGTTGAATATCTCATGTAATTTATTGACTACTGTACTGAGAGTGATAAACAGAGTGGTTGTGTGGGTACAGAATTGTGGTGCGTGTGTATCAGTTGTTTGCCCCTGTGAGCACGTGGCTGACTGGGAGCTGTACCCACTACTACCCAGCATCATGAGAGATGATTCTACCGTATGTCACTAGCCTGGAAAAAGATCGAAATTCAAAATTAGAAGTATGGTTTCTACTGAATGTGTATCACTTTTGCATCATCCTACTTGTCAAAACATTGTAAGTTGGGGACTATCTGTACTGGACTTTCCAGCCTTGATAATGGAAGATGGCAAGGAAGAAGGCCTGGAGTGGGTTGATGTATGAGTTTTCTATGGCTGCTGTAGGACGTTTTACCACAAAGTTGGTAGTTTAAAAACACCAAGTTACTGTCTTACAATTCTGGAGGTCAGAGCCCAAAATGGGTCTCACAGGGTTAAAATCAAAGAGTAAGGAGGGCTTTTTTCCTTCTGGAGGCTCTAAGGGAGAATCCATTTCCTTGCCTTTTCCAGTTTGAGGGGTCACCTGCATTCCTTGCCTCATGGTCTCTTCCTCCATCTTTAAAGCCAGCAATGCAGCATCTCTAAATCTTTTCTGCCTCTCTCTTCTACATTTAAAAAACTGGGATTACACTGGGATCATCTGGATAATCCAGGATATTCTCCTTATTTTAAGATCTGTTTAGCAAGCTTAATTCCTTGTGCAACCTTAATTCATTCCTCTTTGCCAAAAAATATAACATGTTTACATGTAAGATAACGTCCTTCCTAATCCAAGGATTAGGATGTGGACATCTTGGGGATGGGGAACTTATTCTACCCATCAGTTAGCAAAGATTATCTGTCATGAAAACATGGAGAAAGGATCCTTTCCTTTATTTTCCTTTTATCATTCTCATCAAGTAGAAAGATCTTTGGATCCAAAAGAGAAGAATAAATATTGGTTGGAACCAAAGCTCAAGGTAGGTGAAGAGGCAGTATGTACTCTGGGTTCCCAAATTGGAATGGGATTCACCCCAAGTTACTGAGAATTTAGGAATGGGATTTCTAAAATGTGCTTGGAGAGTTTTAAGGACTTATGGAGAATAGTAAACATGCTAGAAGATTAGAAATGTACTAATTATTTTTGTTTTGAGGGAGGGAGGGAGAGAGAGAGAGAGAGAGAGAGAGAGAATGAATGGGGGAGGGGCAGAGGGAGAGGGAGAGAGAATCTTAAGCAGTCTCCATGCCCAGCATGGAGCTCCACATGGGGCTCAATCTCACGACTGTAAGATCATGACCTGAGCCAAAATCAAGAGTGGGACACTCAACCAACTGAGCCATCTAGGTGCCCTGTACTAATTTTTTTTTTAATTTTTTAATGTTTATTTATTTTTGAGAGAGAGACAGAGTGTGAGTGGGAGAGAGACTGAGAGGGAGACACAGAATCCAAAGCAGGCTCCAGGCTCTGAACTGTCAGCACAGAGCCCCACGCGGGGCTCGAACTCACGAACTGTGAGATCATGACCTGAGCTGAAGTCAGATGCTTAACCAACTGAGACACCCAGGCACCCCTAAATTTTTTTAATGTTTATTTATTTTTGAGAGGGAGAGAGACAGTGTGAGCAGGGAAGGGGTAGAGAGAGAGGGAGGCACAGAATCTGAAGCAGGGTCTAGGCTCCAGCTGACAGCACAGAGCCTGACGCAGGGCTCGAACCCACCAACCATGAGATCACAACCTGAGCTGAAGTCACACGCTTAACAAACTGAGCCACCCAGGGACCCCTGTACTAATTTTTTTTTAAAGGAGGAGATAGGATTCCTTAAACTATACGTGAATGAGTTTAACCTTGCTTCTGGAAATAATTTTGAATGAAACATTTAGGTTCACAACCACTTAAAAGGTCCACTGCAAGTATGAAACACAATGGTTCACTGAGAACAACTTATACCTGACAAATCTTATATCCTTCACTGACATTGTTTCTGCATAGTAGGTCTAGAGAGAAGAAGGGCATTGTGCATCATAGATTCTAAAAACCTCTTGGAGTTTTTCTAAGGCAGAAACCACCTATGATTCATGTGTACATCATCAGTAGTGTGCTGGAGTTGGCTCATGCTAGTTCACAAGAGCTAATTGTGCACATCTCCTCCCAACTCCATGTTCAGTGACATCACATTGATAGTTTGAAGTCTGCCATTTTGGAAGTACTTATGTCATGGAAATCAGCAAATGCTACAGATCAAAGATTTTTTTTCTGGGAAGTCAGTGTTAAATGTTTTCCAGCACAACATTGCCTGTACTATAGGTATCTACTACAGTATCAAGACACAGTAGGTGCCCAACACTGTTGTCTGAAGGAATAAATCATTTGAATAAGAAACTCAACAAAGTCTCCCATAGTACAGTTGTGGTGAATAAAGAGACATCTTAACTGTATGTTAGTGAAACAAGTATCGGAAGGAAGGAAGGAAGGAAGGAAGGAAGGAAGGAAGGAAGGAAGGAAGGAAAGAAGGAAGGGAGAGAGGGAGGGAGGGAGGGAGGGAAAAAAGAAGGAAGGAAAGAAAAAAGAATCTATGTCAGTTAGGGAGAATTTTCTAAGAGTGGGAGAAAGAACTCTGCCCTTTGTCCTGTGAGTCTTGAGTAATCTCTGTACCAACATGAGAGAATGAGTATGTTGCATGACACAAAGATGTCTTCACCATCTGGAATGATGAGCTGTACCCAGCTGGATGAAATTTCATAGGGGCAAGTGTAAGGATTAAATGAGAACTGAAATAATAAAATGAACCATACAAGTTCAGGATGGAATTGGGGTGAGAGGACATAGCTTAGTGGTGTGAAATGTGAAAAGTGGGTCTCATTTCTCCAGACTGGTCAGATGATGACTAAAGCATTGTGCCCAGATCCAGGCAGTACCTAGTTGAGCACTGAGTGACTTGAGTGATGAGAGATGCAAAACTTGTCATGTGAGACATGATAGAAGCAATTTGGAGGTTTTCATTGGAGAAGAAAAGACTCAAAGGAATGTGAGGTTGACACTAAATATTTGGATGACTTATACATAGACAGGGCCATCACAATGCCCAACTCCAGGAGGCACCATTTACATTGTGGTCTGTGTGAACAGCATCGCCCAGAGATGTGTGGTACAAGTCTGCACAGTCAGAGTGCTACTCTTGTACATGGGTAAGGGGTTACTATTCCAAATAGTCGAAGCCCCTTAGAGCTATATTTCAGCTCAATTTCAGCAAGAACCTCAGAACTCCTAGGAGTATTGTCTCTTGCCTTGATACACTCAAAGTAGAGGCTGGATGGCCACATGTCTTGGAAGTGCAATAGGGGATTCTGGCAACAGAATAACAGAAGGAGGGTCTTATTGGATAACCTTTAACATTTTTTCCAGTTCTGAGACTCACTAATTCCAGAGATGAAAACTACCATTTTTTTTTTGTGCTAGGCACTGTGTTAGGCACTTTATAGAGCTG
The DNA here is from genome assembly GCF_016509475.1 of Prionailurus bengalensis. NCBI lineage: Eukaryota > Metazoa > Chordata > Mammalia > Carnivora > Felidae > Prionailurus > Prionailurus bengalensis. Next base: position 72,366,370 of record NC_057359.1, on the reverse strand, counting down.
ATTTAATTTAATCTTCAAAAAACACCCTACAGAGTGGGTATTATTATTATTAATAAACAGATGAAGAAATCGAGACTCAGATTATTTGCCCATGGTCATCCAATTATTAAGTAGCTTAGCCAGGGATTAAACCTAGGAGTATATGACTACTTGTTCTTCCTGGAGCCCTGGGGATGAGAAGGAAAGCTAACCATTCCATCCATTCCCAAACTATAAGGTAGCAGGGTGATAAGTGTCAATACCAACATTACAGGGGGCTTGGAAGAGGAAGCTCCCTGCAGGGAACATGGTACCATAGCTGTTGGTGCTATGGACTGGGCAGCACGACCATGTCTTGTGGGTAAGATTTCATACCTTGCCAGAGCTGATTTTGCTGGACCAGACTCTTAATTTGCTGCTCCTCCTGTGCTGTCCACATAAATTCACAAGGCCCTGGTGAAAATGAAGATGCTCACAGAAACACAATCTCTGACTGAAATCTTCCTCTTTGGATTAAAGGATGTGAGTCAGGAGGATTTTGCTTCCGTGCTTATGACACTGAAATTTGAGTCTTGATGTGGTCTCGTAATCAGCCCCAGGATTGCTTGCATGGAGCCACTGGAAGTCTGGAGCAAGTTCCTGGGAGCTACCAAGTATCTGACAAGCTAGGAAGCATGATCTTTGACTCATCCACCCATTACACAACTAATCAGCACTACGGAGCTTGGGTGTTCACCGTGTGTCACCACACACCAGAGCCACACCTCTCCCTTGCTGGAATGGCTTGCCTGGCTAGCCCTTGAAGCATCCAAAGATGTTTGTTGACTTGGAGGATCAGTTCCTTTTCTGTTACCTAATGAGCTGTATCAAGACTGGCATTCCTACTTGCCAGTGACTTTTCAGTGTGAGAATTTGGTTGTGGGCTAATGTTGTGTCTTGGGCAATTACTGTGAATTTCTCTGGAACCACCCCTGTTGACATGACTTGTACTCACACCTAGGATTAAAGTCTACTTATTATCAGAGGGCAAACACCTGTCCTCACAATGAACACAGCTAACATTACTAAACTCAGAGTACAACTTATTTAGGGCCTTGCTATTCATTCTTCTCTTTGAAGTATCTCTCTGCCACCCAGGCACTCCAGACCCCACCATTATTCTATTCAACCCCCTCCCCTTCTCCCCTATTCTTTCCATGTTAGTAAATTTACCACAGAATCATAAAAGTTGATACTGCAGATAAGAAAAGAAGGCACAGGAAGCCTCGTCCTACATAAAATAGACAAATGAAATGATCTTTCCATCCAATTAACCCCTGAAATGAAGAACTGTTGTAATGTATGGCAGGAATGGTGGGGAAAAAATTAGTAAAAGGCAGTACCTATCTTTATTTTTCTAGAGGACTCTAATATTGCCTTGGAATTCGCCAAGCTCAGAACTTTATGGAAATGGCAAAGTGAAATGTTGAGAAGGATTGAAGCAAGGCTATATAATACACCCTGGTAACAGCCCGTGATGGCTTCTGAACCCCAGCTCTGGATCCTCTTTAGGTGATTCTGGCCATGACCCTAAAGCAAAGGGGCAGGTTGGGTCTAATTCTCTGTAGGTAGCCCATGTCTCCCCGTCTCACACAGTGTGCCCTGCACTGGGAGGTCTAACTCTTTCTATAGGATCCATTTGCTATAGGTCATCTTTCTGCACATGGTTCAAGGTACCGGTATTTGGATGCTGAGTCTAGGAATAGCTGAGTGAGCCTGGCGCTCTGAATCTCTAACCAAGGACTCTGTGCGCTCTTCGAGTGGCTGAATTCATTACAGATTGTGGTGGCAAAAAGGAGTTTTAAAGGCTGTCTGGCTAGAGGAGCCCCTTCCTGCTTGAGGTCAGAACTGAAAATGACTTCCCATTTACACCGTACTCTGGCATTTCCTATGCAACAGTACTGTCGCTTTTTGCCCAATATCCCCTATTACATGGTCACAACACTCTTCTACTCTTTCATTCATCAGAAAGGCAGAATAGTTGGTGAATAGTTTGAGTTCTTCAGTTGCACTCTGTAAGGGATGTAGTGAGGTGCTCTGTATGTTGTTCTATTGGAAAAATCGAGGAAGGCTTGATGGAAAGAGAAAGGCCACCTACCTATATCTATTCTCAACCCAGACAGGCTGTTGGCTACATACAACACTGGTTATCCCATATCATGGGCTACAGAGAATTCCAAAGACTGCTGCTTCTTCACTGGAGCCATCCTTAATGGATGCTTCCTGAAAGAAAGCGAGTAAAGTTTGCTACGTGTATATCTTTAGAACACATTCTTAGACGTGGAGCTAATTAAGTCAAAAGGCATGTGATTTGTAATTTTCAGCCTGAAAATTGTGCCAATTTATATGTCTACCAGCAATGTATGAGAGTACTTGTTTTCCTACACCTTTGTAAATAAAATGGGCTTTTAAACTTTGCCCATTTCTTCCCTGGATTATTTGTTTTTTGGGTGTTGGTAAGTTCTTTATAGATTTTGGATACTAACCCTTTATCTGATATGTCATTTGCAAATATCTTCTCCCATTCTGTCGGTTGCCTTTTAGTTTTGCTGATTGTTTCCTTTGCTGTGCGGAAGCATTTTATCTTGATGAGGTCCCAATAGTTCAATTTTGCTTTTATTTCCCTTGCCTCTGGAGAGGTGTTGAGTAAGAAGCTGCTGTGGCTGAGGTGAAAGAAGTTTTTGCCTGCTTTCTCCTCAAGGATTTTGATGGCTTCCTGTCTTATGTTTAGGTCTTTCATCCATTTTGAATTTATTTTTGTGTATGGTGTAAGAAAGTGGTCCAGTTTCATTTTTCCACATGTCACTTTCCCAACACCGTTTGCTGGAGAGACTGAACTTTGCCAATTTTATAGGTGACAAAATAAAGTCAAGTTTGTAACCAACTGTGAAAAATCCATGCTCTTATCACTGGAGACTCTCTAGGAGGAGACCTGGATTTGGTAGAAGCTTTGTTGGGGTTTACTCATATCACCCCAGAGTCCCATAGAGAGGCCAGGGAAGGGGGGAAGGGGGAGGAGAGAAGAGTGGCAGAGAGCAAAAATGGGGTGAAGAAGGTGAGGAGGTCAAGTTGCAGTAGGTTAGGGCACATCCAAGCAAAGCTAGAGATTACAGTTCCTAGCTAGCCGGGCATTCTTCTTATCTTCCCACCTGACTTACCTCCCTTCATCCAACACGTGCATTCCCACCCAGCTGCTCCACGTTTTGTGAATAGGGAGTCATGCTCTGGGCACTTAATCATCACGACTGCTCATGCTATTCTTGGACCTTAGGACAGACACTAAACACAGAGGCACCCAGTGCCCAAGGAGTGCCTGCTTAGGGAAAAAGGAGTAGTATAGGCTGTACCAGGAGGTTTCTAAGGCTCTGATAGTGATTATTTGGGATGGAGGAAAGGATCATAAGTGAATTCTGGGCCAATCAAAAAACTGTAGGTGTTGCTGCCAGAGGGGACACAACTATGGGATCAAAACTTTTAATACTGATTTATGTGGTTTGTACAGGTGCAGTTGCTAGTGGAAAAGCCAATGTGTTAGCCTGTTCGGGTTGTAATGTACAAAAAGGCTTACCCATTTTACCCTGAGTGTTGGTGTTTCATGAAGCTACGTGTTTTAAGAAAGGGTGACATCTTGGCCATATAACCAGGTCCCTGGTGACCCTATTAATAGCTCAACAGCTAACCTCCCCAGAGCCTAGAACATAGTTTGGTAATTGGAAGGTAGTGCAGGATCCAACGTGGTCTGGCAGCTGGGTGATCTCTATACCTCCCTCCGCAGCAGGAGGAGCCAATCGCTACTCCAGAGCTTCCCCATCATTTGAACCCAGATCCTCCATCCTTTCTTTGCTGTTCACATCTCCACCTATGAAACGCTTTTTGCTCTTCATCTGACCTCACACCCTGCTCACTCATAGCTTCAGCTCATGTCTTCTTACTGCCTGTTCTCTGTGTCTTTTGCCCTTCCTATCAATTGCTCAGAGCCTGATGTCTCATATTCAAAAATCCTCAAAAGACAGAATCTAGCGGGTTCAATTAGTCACTGGAGTCCCTCCTGCTCAGTTTATAGACCAGCATCTAGGCTGGCTACCCTTCCCCCCTTCAGCTATGGCCATGCTGGAGGGCTCAACAGTAGCAGCATGGGCCCTAAGGTGAGAAAGCCTTAGAAGGGGGTCATGGGTATAGGGCTGAGGTCATTAGACTTCTTTAGGACAACCAAACTAAATGCTGGACTCACACCCCAGCCCCATGAATTCCCACATGACCTTGCCAAACAAGCCTGTCAGGTAAGCAGGGATTTGTTGTATGTGATCTCTAAGTTCTTTACAGCCCTGAAAGTCTAATTTGGTCGTTCCACCTGTCTGCAAATAACACATCTGCTCTTCCTGGTTACTAGTCCTTCCTCTTACACGATTGTCTCATTTACCTACCATTCTAGATAAGACATCAAGACCATTGTCTTTCTTTCCTCGTCAGAATGAATTACATATTGCATCTGCTGACGATCCCTGGTAGACTCAGGATGTTGCAATGTGGGAAGCACAGTGTTGAGAGGAAGGAATGCTTGTTCCCCCTTCCTCACACTGTCATAGAGAAGAGGTGAAAGCATGGGCAGACACGTTCAGCCCCTCTCTCCTTCACACAGTGCTCCCCAAGGGAGAAGTGACTAACCAGAAAATTCTCTTTTGGAGCAGCTTGCTCTCTGAAAACTCAGGTTCTCTGCTCCTCCATGCCATGAACTTACTGGGATATATTCTGCCCCTCAGAGAGAAAAGACTGTCATTCTGGGGATAAATAATAGAAAGTCTGGGGAGGTGAACCCATGGTCTCCTTTTCAGCCATAAAGCTAGTATTTTGAGCTTTGTTTTTGTGAGATCTTATGATTATGCCTCAGTCACTTTGGAAGCTGGCTTAGGTGGGAGGAGTATGGTGAATGAACACCACCTTGTTTCCTAATATATGACCATCCTTGGGCTTGGATGCTTGAGAAAGCATGCCACACCAGCCTTTGACTACAATACACAGTGATTTGCCTTAAAGTCCCAAAGCAACCTGAGGAAAGAAGGACACCCTGCAGGGATACTGGCCCCCTACAGGGAATCTCAGGCCCCTGACTCTATCCAGAAAGATGCTCCATGCTTCATTTTCCTCTGTGGCCTGATACAGTGGAAAATGTTCTGGTTTTGGAGTCAGATGATTTGAACTCAAACCTTGGCTCTGCCGGTTATGAGTTACATAACTGTACACATGTAAGTCTACTTCTGAGTCTCAGTTTCTCCATCTTTTTTCCCTAAAATTGTTTATTTTTGAGAGAGAGAGAGAATGAGTGGGGAAGGTGCAGAGAGAGAGGGGGACAGAGGATCCAAAGCAGGCTCTGTGCTGACAGCAGACAGCCCTATACAAGGCTCAAACTCAAGAACTGAGAAGTCATGACCTGAGCCAAAGTTGGGCACTTCACCGACCGAGCCACCCAGGCTTCCCCTCAGTTTCTCTATCTTTAAAATGGACCTCATGATACCTACTCAGAGAGTTCTTGTGAAGATCTTATTCAATAGAGAAACAAGTGGGAACACGTTTGTAACTCTACAGATGGGAGTGGTTGCCATCAACCCTGCTGAGAATGAGCACACTGAGCTCTTGCTCCCCACTCCCCTACCACCCCTCTGCTTTTCCTATTGGGTTCTGGTGGTCCCAGGCTGGAAGTCAAAAAGACAGTAGTTTTCCAATGACCGTAGCATTACTAAGTTTTCTGTGAGCCCTTTTGTATGGAGCAAAAGGAGAAGTGGGGCCTCAGCCAGATCAACTGGGGCTAAGTTAGCCTGGCAGGTGGGAATTCTGAAAACAGTGGGTAACTCACTTGTCAGAATCCCTGATTACTCTTATCATCTATAAAATGAATATAATCAGGGGTGCCTGGGTGACTCAGTTGGTTAAGCATGCAACTCTTGATTTTGGCTCAGGTCATGATTTCATGGTTGCGAGATGGAGCCCCGAGTAGGGCTGTGCGCTGGGCATAGAGCCTGCTTAAGATTCTCTCTCTCCTTCTGCCCCTCCCCTGCTTGCATGCACGCGCGCACTCTCTCTTTGTCTCCAAAAAAAAAAAAAATATATATATATATATATATATATACATATATATATATATATATATAATCATTACAATCTTATAAGGTTCTTGGAAGGAATAAATAGGCTCACAGATTTGGTGCATGATTAGATAGTCGAATGTTACTTCTCTTCTTCCCATTAAGCACTGAGTAAGATGCTACTCCTTAGAAATATTTCTTATAGAATTAATTTGCTTTGCAGAAACGTGATTTTTGAGGACCTCCCAACAAAGAAAGTTCAGGGGATGTCAAATTGAAACTTCATATGACATCTGGACAGATTTGAGTTGATAATTTTTTCAGTCAACTCCCAGAAAAAATGGTTAGTAGTGACTTTTAATATATTAAAAGTTGTGATTGGAAAGCCATGTGAGTTCTTTGACAACAGCCAAACCAGGAATGAGACTGTTACCCGCCTCCACTCTCCCTGATCTAGACCCCCATCTGGTCCAAGCCTAGTGTCTCACCTACACTAGTGCAATGGTCTCTTCATGAGCCTTGTCGTGGCTTTCATTGGAAATTGTCTCAAGTTCCTCCTTAATAAAGCTTCCCTATTGTTGCCAGTTTAATTTTTCCCAATGTTTGCACGTATGAGAGACTTACACTTAACGAGGCAGCAGCCCCCATATTTTCATGGCATGCTTCTCTCGCTTCAATCACATCTGTATCTTACTCAGGTCCCTAAAGCATCTGCTGCATCCGGGCCTCCAGGGTATATTAGCTTGATGTCATCAATATAATGGGCCAGCATCATGTCCTATGGAACAAGGAGATAGTCAAGCACGGACTAAATTGTGGCACAGAGGCAGAGTTGATGTAATCCCAAGGCAAGACAGCCAAGGTGGACAGCTATGCTTGCCAGGTAAAAGCAAATTGCAACTAATGCTTTCTCCTTATTTGAATGCATAAAAACAGTTATCGCGCCCATAGTTGCACACCAGATGTTAGGAACTATGCTTTGCTCGAGTAAAGACAGCACATCTAGAACAGCAGATACAATTTGAATCACTACCTAATTAAATCTGTAAGAATACTATATATTTCTTTGAGTTTATCTGACAGCTGCAGAGATAAAACAGGTATGTTAGAAAGGGATATGAAAGAAACATTACCAAATAACCATAACCACAATCAAATCTTTTTAATTACATATGCATTTCTGAGAATCTTCCAGGAATGTATCATTGCTTCTGGCTAACTCTCATGGTAGGCAGGAGAAGGTCTAGAGTGGGGCTATCCAGTCCTGTAGCCAGTGGCCACATGTGGTTACTGAGTACCTGTAGTCCATAATAAGTTGTTCTATAAGTGTAGCATAGGACAAAAATAAGTTTACTAATATGTTGTATGTTGATTTAGTGTTGAAATGATACTATGGTGGATATAGTGAGTTAAATTAGATATACTACCAAAATTAATTTTACCTGTTTCATTTTACCTTTTTAAAATATGGCCACTAGAAAATTTAAAATTAAATGTGTGCTCACATTATGTTTCTATTGGATAGTACTCCTTGAAGGCTTAATTTGCTTTTTTTTTACCACAATAGCCCTCATAACGGGGGTCAGGAAGCAAACTTGGAAATTATACCAATTGCTAAATTTATTTATTCCAGCTACACTCAACCACACGATAGGTTCGAGGGGCAGAAAGAGAGGGAGGGAGACAATCCCAAGCAGGCTCTACACTGTCAGCGTGGAGCCCGACATGGGGCTGGACCTCATGAACCATGAGATCATGACCTGAGCCGAAACCAAGAGTCAGACGCTTATCCGACTGAGCCAGCCAGGCACCCCTACCTAAGGTTTTAATTTAACATTCTTCAGAATTAAATTTTGAATATTAGGTAGCAGTAGGGAAAGCCAAACTGTGAGTGGGAGACTGGAAAAGGGAAATAAAGTTAGCACTGAGAGCCTGTCATATGCAGGAACAAATTGGAGAGTGATGTCCTGGAGAAGTCAGATGAAGGTAGGAAGTTAGATGAAGTGGGATGTCACTCTGACAGGATTTTTCTTAGGTGTCAGCCTCCGGGATTTTGTGAGGTCAGACCCTCATAAAGACAGATATAGGGTCGGTATGGGACATGAAAGGATTCCCACTGTAGAAAGTGCCAGGTTGTAAGTGGCACATTCCCATCTGACCTGCACAAATGGAAAAAAGAAAAGTTTCTAGCCACCCTGAGCTCATAAAGGTGGGGGTGATTTCCATAAATAAACAGAATTCCTCTTAAATTAGAACAAAAAATTTCCTTCTGGTCTCTGCCTTCAAGGTCATTATCACTAAAAACTCTATCTCCATGTAGCAACCAGAGAAATCTTTCTAAAACACAAACCCTTCAATGCCCTCCCTCCCCCACTGCCTTCAGGATAAAGCCTACATTCTTTATCTAGGAGTTCAAGGCTTAGCATGCTCCTGCCCTGTCACCCCATCCGTCTTCATCTCATGGTCCCCACCTCCATCCCTATCCCTATTCTCAACCCTATTGCTTCCCAATGACCTTGAACTTCATACAGGACCTTCTTTTTTTTTTATGTGTGTTTATTTTTGAGAGAGAGACAGAGTGTGAGCGGGGAAGGGGCAGAGAGAGAGGGAGACACAGAATCTGAAGCAGGCTTCAGGCTCTGAGCTGTCTGCACAGAGTCTGACGCAGGGCTCGAACTCACGAACTGCGAGATCATGACCGCAACTGAAGTCGGACACTTATCTATCTGACTGAGCCACCCAGGCGCCCCAAAGTGCACAGCCTTCTAATGAAAGTGTATTCTGTAAAAAGACAGACCATAATCACAAGGTTTCTGCTAGTCCTTTTTTTATTTCTAAGGGAGAAGTTGTTCCTTTTGTCCCACTGAACATCTTGATGGGTTTTGGATCTGAACAGGTGGGCCTGGAGCTAAGTTTGCAATCTGTAGCTAACCTGCCCCGTGCAAAGGGTAAGACGAATGTGGGTAGAAAAAAAAACAGACAAAAAGGTTGGAGAGCTGAGGCGGTAAAGAAAAGACACCACCAGGTGGGAGAGGCAGAAAGAGAGACAGCAGACAGAAAGGGGTGGGGGGTCGGGGAGAGAAAGAGCTCGAAGAGATACTACTACTACAGTGAAGAAATCCTCAGTGGAAGAACAAAGGATGTTTCATGTCTAAGGAGCAATTTTGAGTTGTTTGTTGCACGCCGTGGAAATGGCACAGCAGCCCTTCCCTTGAGACTTGTAGAGCTCCACAAAGCTTGAAGCCCTAATTTCTTTCACGTCCCTACTCCTAGGTTTTGAGAGAAATTAGAATTTTAGCCAAGGCCATTTGAAATTTCCCCTATAAAAAGTCTTATCTGATTCAGAAATTCTCATTATTCCATGCTACACTAGCATCATCCTTTCAGACCGTGACTAACACAAGGTTCATTATTCACCACTGTTTCCTTGAATTCTTTCAACTCTCCCATGCAGAGATTTCTGATTGGGGTTGTTTTCTTGAGTACTTTCTTGACTTCGGATAGAGTACATGGTTGGTGTGCCTTCTGTAGCCCTACAGGTCCAGAAATGCCTTCTTTTTGCCCTCCTATACTAATGTTTTGACTGGACATAAGCCTTTCCAATCATAATCCACTTTGCCCCCCCTGGCCTATCCATATCATTCCTGTGCCTCCCAAGAGCCTAGGTAGTGCTGATAGTCCGATGATGGCCTCACTCTGTTTCCTTTGTCAGTAACTTGTTCTTTCAAGCTGATGAGGGTGAAATTAATCCTTGAAGCTGAGAAATTTCACCAGGACACTTCTTTGAGAGTGTGTCTTTTCAATAAACCCACCCGGGCCCCTTCAATGGAAATCAGGCCTTTAGTTTTCTTCCATGTCCTCTTTCTCCCAGGACTCCTACTGTTAGTCTATTAAGTCTCCACCTGACGAGTCCTTTATGTCTTGTATCTGTGAATTTTTGCATTTAGTATGTTTTGTTTTGTTGTCTTTGGCTCTGGGTTATTGAGACACCCTCCCACCCAAACATGAATTTGGTTTTTACAAGTAATTGCTCCATTTATACGTTGAAAATTTAAATTTAGAGATCTTTTTAGTTCCAGAATTTCATTTTTTTATGCTCTGTCTTCTTAAAAGTTGTCATTTTGTTCCCCCCCCTCCTTGTGTTTTGATTGAATTTCCCCCTCTGTTTCTCCCATTATTATTTTTTTTATTTTTTATATTTTACCGTTTTTATTTATCTTTGAGACAGAGAGACAGAGCATGAACGGGGGAGGGGCAGAGAGAGAGGGAGACACAGACTCGGAAGCAGGCTCCAGGCTCTGAGCCATCAGCCCAGAGCCCGACGCGGGGCTCGAACTCACGGACCGCGAGATCGTGACCTGAGCTGAAGTCAGACGCTTAACCGACTGAGCCACCCAGGCGCCCCTGTTTCTCCCATTATTCTGCCTCCACTTACCCTCATCTTCTGGCCAGCTTGGTCTCTACCACAAATTACACGTTCTCTTCATTTGCAATCTCTTTTCCCTGATAATGTGGCAAGTCAGCTGTTGGAATCCCTCAGGCAGTGTGGACTGATGGCCACTGTAATACAGGCCGGCTGTAACAGGGACAGGAAGCCCGACATTTCTGTTGAGGCTTTGGGGATTGAGACTTTGGGGTCTCTGTTCTCAGATGCAAGAGAGCTCAGTTTTCTTTCTAGCCCTACTGCTGTCTATGGAATCACACCGGTTTCCCCCAGACAAGGTCACAGCAGGACGTATGGCAGCCTGAGTGGTCCTAGCTGGGAGGGGCTGTGATCAGAAGTGAGATGGCAGCTTGTCATTTTCCCAGACTTCCCTGGCCGGACAGGTGTGGCACTGCTGGTCCAAATCAGTGGGACTCTGAAGGACAGAGGCTGCTTCCTACCTCTGCTCAGCAGCTTTGGTTCAGTGTCTTTAGACAGAGCCATGGTACTCCTCCATACACTTTCCCCCTTGTGCTAATCCATGCAAACAAAGTAAAAATTTAAAGTTCCAGTTACCCTGGTTATAAAGTTCAAAATTACAGGTTCTAAGAAAAAAATATTGAAAACTTTCTGTTAACTTTTCAAATATGTTTTCCTCTGCCTCGAGGTTCCTGTTACCAGACCTCTGGATTGCCGATCAACACCTACTGTTCGGTATGGTCTGCCTTGTAGATTCCTGTGTGTTGTGGCAACCACTGGTGATTACACTTCCAGCCGGCCACTACTGGGTTCCCGATCAGGATTCCAGTGTGTGGTGGGAGAGGTTCTTCCCATGTTACCTAGCAATGCACAGGACACCAGCTAGGTGTCCAAGAGTTTAACTCAGTTGTGACACTATCTACCCAGAGAAAGCATTAGATCCCACAGGTTAAGGTTTCAGTCCTACAGGACTGTCCCCTAACTGGCCCCCTGCCCCTTCAGACACCTGTCCAGGTTGTCACCTGTGCTTCTGACCAACTGGCTATGGATTGGAGTTTCCAACCACCCCTGCCTTGGGTTCCATTAATTTGCTAGAGTGGCTCAAAGAACTCAGAGAAACATTTTACTTACCAGATTACCAATTTACTAAGGCAAATAACTCAGGAACAGCCAGATGGGAACGATGCAGAAGCTAAGGCATGAGGAAAGGCTTGGAGATCCCATGCCCTCTCCAGGCACGTGAATCTCCTCAAATCTCCATGTGTTCACCATCCTGGAAGTTCTCTGAACTCCATCCTTTGGGTTTTTATGGGGCTTCATTACATCGGCATGATTTAAATCATTGCCCATTGGTGATTGATTCAACCTCCAGCCCCTCTCCCCTCCCTGCAGGTCAGGAGGGTGGGACTGAAAGTTCCAAACCTCCAATCCCAAGTTTGGTTCTCAGGGCAATCAACCCCAACTCTAGATGCAGGTCCTAGAGTCGACTTATTAACATAACAAAAGACCTCTCTTCACATAGGAAATAAGGGTTTTAGGAACTCTGTGCCAGAAAGGGCGCTGAAGATGAAATATATGTTTCTTATTAAAGGGGTGCCTGGGTGGCTCAGTCAGTTGAATATCTGGTTCTTGATTTAGGCTCAGGTCATGATCTCATGCTTCATGGGATTAAGCCCCACTTTGGGCTCTGCACTTTAAGTAGGGAGCCTGCTTGGGACTATTTCTCACTCTCTCTGCCCCTTCCCTGCTCGTGCTCTCTCAAAATAAACATTAAAATACACACACACACACACACACACACACACACATATCTTACTGTAAATCACAATATTGCAACCACTTCACCTAGAGATCAAAAAAATTATATCCTAGGGGCTGAGCCTCAACCCTCCTGCCCACAAGGCCACCACCTTCACTCCACTGTCAACTTGAGTAAAATGCATCCCCATGGTGATACAACTCCACTGAAATGTTTCTCACAGTGTCCTGGAAAGTGCCTGCATCAGAATCTCAGGAAAGCTTATAAAGGTTTAGAGTTTGGGGCCTTATGATAGGGGAGTGGGGCACTACAGTTGGCATGTAAAATAATTCTTATCCGGGGCACCTGGGTGGCTCAGTTGGTTAAGTGGGCTCATGAGTGCAAGCCCTGCATCAGGCTCTGTGCTCATAGCTCAGAGCCTGGAGCTTGCTGAGGATTCTGTATCTCCCTGGCTCTCTGCCCCTCCCCCGCTTGCCCTTGCGGTTGCTCGCTCTCTCTCAAAGAAAAAAAAACATTAAAAAAATTAAAAATAAAATAATTCTTATCCTACAGCTTAGGAACCATGAAAGCTGCAAAGCCATGTGCAAGAAAATTCCCCTTCACATGGCCAGGTCTAGAGACCTCAGCCTCCACACTCACTGCTCTCGGTGCTCAGGGTCAGAGAACACCCAGGAAATGTCTTTTAGTTACACAGAACCAGTTGTCCTTTTAAAGAATAATAGCAGGAAACATTCCAGTCAGGTAAAATTCCTTGAATGTTGCCCATGTCACGGGTGCACCTCATTGCACATAGCGTGTTGCAACGCTCTGCTGTGAACACCACGTGCTCAGTCTTCAGATTTTGCGGACTGTTCTTATGGGAATGCAGGCCTGTGCAGTGAGGCCTTGCAATTTTCTGCCAGGCCTTGCAGTTCAGGCCACCAGCTAACATTCTGGCCAGTATTATATGGGCTACAGTAGCACTATTTATAATAGTTTAAATAAATCAGATTGATTTTTTGTCTTGAACGCTAGATAGAATATTTACTGTGAACCACCAAGGGCGGAGGGGTCAGTTGCCCTACAAAAGATCAAGCAGCTCTCTCCATCAGATTCTGAACGATTCTTTTCCTCAAGCCTTGGAGGAAGAAGAGCTACTTTGTCCGACTGTGCAACTAAGCTTTCATTTTCACTTAGTGACTGGAGATCCTTATTGTAACACAAGCTTTTACCAAGAATGTGGCTTTTCATATGCAGTATTTCCTTTAATTCTCACATCGACCCTGAGAAGTAGATCACACTGGAATCCACTGAGGCGCAGGGAGTGTATACAGGAAGCATATGGTGACGCCGGAAAGTGGGCCCAACCGGTCTGGCTCCACAGTCTGCGCTCCTAACTATGACGTGATTGGCTGTAGGCATAAGATTAGTGCTGCAGGCATGCTTATCTTTATTTGTTCGTTAATTCATTCAATAAAACGGACTTTGTGTCAGGTCCTAAGCTAGGCGCTTGGAACACAAAGTCAAGTAAGAGACTGACCCTCCCTGCCCTTGACATTTCGAATTTAATGATGAACACAAACAACTATAGGAGCAATTACAAGAACTAGTATTAAGTGCTAGGACAGAAGTGCAGGGTGAGGCTGGGGAGGCACAGACACCGGGCATATAACCAGAGAAGATAGTCATGGAAGGGTTGGCACCCTGAGCAGAGTCCCGAGAGCGGGGCAGAGGTCAGAGGAACTGGAGTTTGAGTAAGCAACAGGCACAAAGCCCAGAGCAGGGAAGGGCAGACGTCAAGGAATGCAGGAAGTTTACAATGAGAGTTTATGTGAGTGAGTTTGGCAAAATGGTAACAAGTGGATCTGGAGGTGCTGGCGAGGATATAACCTAAAATGGCGCGCTTTTTCATGTTTTTCTTTTTGAGAGAGAGAGAGCGAGCGCCAGCAGGGGAAGGGCAGAGAGGGAGACACAGAATCGGAAGCAGGCTCCGGGCTCTGAGCTGTCAGCACGGAGCCCGATGCAGGGCTTGAACCCACAAACTGTGAGACCATGACCTGAGCCAAGGTTGGAAGCTTAACCGACTGAACCACCGAGGCACCCCATAAAACAGCCTTTCTGCCATAGTAAAGCTTGGGCTTTACCCTGAAGGTAACATCAAGCCATTAAAGCATATCAAGAGAAGGAGTCACAGGGTCAGGGTTTCTTTGTAGAAAGAGGGTATTGGTAGCCTCGGGAGGGGTGGCCTTGCCAGCCAACTCTACTCTCAGATCAGAGGTCCAAGTTCAACCCGCACGGGGGCTGCAGACCTCCTGCCCTGCAGCATACGTAGCTAGCGAGAGTTGGAAGAAAATTATGAGAATGCCATATGCATCTCTATGGTGTAAATGACTAAAAGTGACTTTAGAATAGAGGTTGGAAATGTGAACTGATTATTACCAATGAAATAAACTGAAAAGGTTTTTGAAGTGCTAAGCCCGTAAAGTCTTATGGATAGATTCTTTTGAACTTTCAAGGAACAGATAATTCCTGACTAATTTCTGAAGCATGGGGGTGGGGGAGTGGGGTGGGGAGGGAAAGCCCAAATGACTGCACTGTTAGCGTAACCTCACTCTAAAGCCCAGGAAATATTCCACTAAATACTAGCCAATGAAGTTCAGAAATGTATTGAAAAAAAATAGTACTCACATGCCACGTAAGCTTTATGTCAGCATGTTGTTACTTCAAAGCTAAAAATGGTGTGTTCTAAGGCAGGGAAATCACATTTGGGAAGACTGATCTTTGATCAGGACACTTGTGTGGGCCATTTAGTTACACAAATGCTAATCAGTTATTTCCATGCCTACCCCATCTTGCCTTGGGAAAACATTATCTTAAATGTAAAGATTTTAGCAGTGTTTTGTCTGGTAATGTAAATTGTTTTTTATGGTTAAAAAGAAAAGAGATGTGGAATACACAATAGAAAAGCATTAAGACCCTCATTTAAATAAGACCAAGAAATGGAAGACATTCCAGCGGTTGTAAATCTTACGTGCAGAGATAATCTTGCCAGTCGTAAAAAATTCCTTATGTTTAGGGCGCCTGGGTGGCTCAGTCATGAAGCATCTGACTTCAGCTCAGGTCATGATCTCAGGGTTTGTGAGTTTTGAGTCCCACGTCGGGTGAACTCGAGCCCTGCTTCAGGGGAGCCTGCTTCCCTCTCCCTCTCTCTCTCTGCCCCTCGCTCAGTTGCACCCTCTCTCTCTCAAAAACAAAATCCCTATGTTTAAATAACGAGGTACAATATTTTCATCTGTCAAATTTAGATTTTGAAAATGGCAATTCTTAGTCTGAGCAAAGAGCAGTCTCTCGAAGCCATTTCAGCAAACGGTACCAGAAGACTGGAAGGAAATAATACATTTACAGTGGTTTTAATTTTCATTTATTAAAAAAAAAAAAAAGGAATAGAATTAACCAGACCATAAAATTTGCCTTTAAAGGCAGACAATTCAGTGGGTTTTTTGGGTATAGTCACAAGGTTGTGCAACCATCGCTACTATTTAATGGCAAAACATTCTCATCCCTTCAAATTCCTTTTCGACTCTTCCTCTCCTGGGATGTGCTCCTCAGTTAAAAGTACTCTTCCCTCAGAGGCTGGTGGTGAAATGGGCCCAGAAACGCCTCTAGGCCGGGAGGGGCCTGGCACTGGAGAGCGTGGGGGACGGCCTAGTCTAGCTCCCATGTAGGTCTCCAGCAGCAGAGCCGGTTCCTTTCCTTGGTTCCGCCTTTCCCCACCACTGGAGTTGTACCATTTAAGAGGCTGAGTCAGGCTCTGAGCCTAGGCGAGGGGGTCACGGGGGCAAATGGGTCTCTTCTACAGGCGATTGTGGGCCAGCGCTTCTCAGGTCTGCCTGCACAAACAGAACAAGCAGAGCTCAGCCCTCACCCCACACTAATTAAACCAGAATCTCTGTGGGCAGGGCCCAGGCATCTGTATTTTTTTTTTTTTTTAAGTTCTCCAGGTGGTTATAACGTGCAACCAACACAGATAAGCCGAACGTCAAGCCATAAGCCTGACTTTGTAGCCCAGGTAAAAAGGAAGATTTCAAATTAACACTTGACACAATTCTTTTGGTAATTCTGATATGAATGGTGGAATTGTTGTTTATAAAAATATAAGACAGCAAACAAGAATACATTATTGTTAATGTTTTGATTGTATTCAAATTTTTATTTTAAACAAAAAACTTCATACAATGATTTTAAATAAAACGTGGTATATTCTAGACAATTTTTTTTAACGGTTTATTAAATTTGGACTCCTACAGTTCTGTTGTGGTGCTTTCTTCAACATTTATATTATTTCTTACCATTTTACCATCACTCCTAAACTTGCTAAACAAAGAATCACTCTGTCCTGCTTAAGTGAAGCTTCACTTCAAGGAAATACTCCACGACCACATAAAACACACACACAGAACAGTCATTGTTTCTATTTACAAAACACAAGAAGTCTGTCCAGCCATTTGGATGTGTTGTTACATTGCCCATACTGAGATCAGCAAAAAGCCAATAAGCAAGATTTCACTTCAGCAGCGCAAAGGATGGCATCAACCAAACTTCATTAAACAAACCGACAAATTACAAACATATTCAGCAAAATTCAACTTGTGTAATAGAGATTAAAAAAAAAAAAACACAGTGGGTCACAACTAGACTGGTTTTCACTGTGCAACTTTCCTCAGGGAACACTACTACCCATTTCACATAGAAAGGAATATGCATCAAAGCCTTTGTTCATGAAGAAAATGCCCTTCAAACAAATTCGTCATAAGGCGCCAAAAAAAAAAAAATTTTTTTTTTAAATGAAGCAGTTTGGCCCAGAGAAAAGCTTATACATAATGTATATACATAGTGTATACACATTGATATATTACAATTTAAACCATGTATATTAGTCATTAGACAATTAAATGAGTTGGCTCAGTGAGGTGAAAACGTGTTCATTTTCTTTAAATATGTAATTATTGCTGATATGCTACACACTATGCTTTGACATGGAAACTGTAGTAACAGAATTTAAAGCTGCCATATTGCCAGCATCAGCCCTGCAGCAGGCGTTCATATGGACAACATGCCATCTAATCCCGAAGAAAAAGCAAAAATTCCACTACCAAAGGTTAAAAAAAAAAAAAAAAGGCTTATGCACTATCCCTTACATTTTTGCCTATTTTTTTTTTTAAACAAAAACAAGTCCAGTTCACCACAAGTTAAGCACAACCTGACAAGCAAGTTCAGCGGCATGATGGGGAGAGAAAAGTGACATACAGCATGCATTTACAACTAGCACTGATCTATTCTGTCATACAAACTGGAATACAAAAATCCAATTTAAATAAGACTAGACTAACTGTAAGAGTAAAAAAAAAAAAAACACACACACACAGTAGACTTAGTTTGATACTGATTAATTTTAAGAGTAAAACTCATCCTGTCCCCACTTAATACTCTACTGCAATTTATTTGATGGCTAGAATATTTACTTAAAAAAGATATTAAATACCTGTATCATGAAATTACATTCTTTTTAACAAGACATACTGTGTAAGAAAATAGCTCATGTGTGAAATGTGTCTGAAATGCATTTTTCCTCACAACTATCAAAACATCCACTCACACTAAAACAACCCCCCCCCACCCCGAAAAAAAAAGTTAAGGAAAGAAGGGACTTGGGCAGGTGAGGAGCAGGGAAGGAAAGGTCTACCAGCACAGTGATTAACAATGGTTCAAGACAGAACCAACAAGAGTTGGTCAAAAGGATGCCTTCAATACATGGCTACAATTAAAAACCAAACTCAACCACTTTTGGTTCATTGCAGTGAGACCAAAAAAAAAAAAAAAAAAATATCTCTCACAGATTCATATAAATACTAGACTCCAGCTCTTTTATTATTATTTTTAAAGTTTTTCCATTTGTTTTTGCAAGGCCTAGCTACCTTATTACAATTTATATTTGCTCTGCAACAACTACAAGAGGTAGGCATAGAGCATGAAAAAGTTTCTTAGTTAGTACCTCACCGTGGACTGTTCACCACGTGACACCATTCACTTTAGATCCGTAAAGTGATTACTTTCTAGTCTTTTCTAAACCCCAAAACAAAGCTGCTGCCATCCCATAAATGTTCTAAAAGAGTGTACTCACAAGTAAGAAACTTTCTCTACTGAAGGATACTGTCATAGTGTTTGCTGCAGAGCATTCATATTTTATATATATATATATATTTTTTAAAAAATAAACAAACAACAACAAAAACCAAAGCCAGGTTCCTAGAACCAATTCTCTTGATTCTCTACTTCCACAAAACAAAGGGTACCATTTGGCCAAGACTACAGATGTGGGTTTTTTTTTTTTTTTTTTCCACAGATGCAAGTGCCATGCAAAATAAATTAAAGAACAGATATCAAACATACATGTGATAAAACTACTGAAGGTAGATCTTTAAAAGCATTTATATAAACATAATTTATAATACTTCTCTTTTTTCCTTTATGTACAGTCACAAAGCTGTAGCTATACATCTAGAATTTCCTCCGCTGTGCCCCCACAGCGCAATCTGTAGCGACCAGTTCTCCAGCTTATAGTAGGGTCCCATAATGCCGACAAAAAAATGTATATTGTCATGGATTCACGGATGAACCAGGCTACTGCATAATCAAGTTTTGAAAAACACAGTGTGCCACCCTAGGAATTAAAAAAACAAAAATTTACTGTCGAACTATACACAGTTAAAAAATGGAATTCTTCAATTTCACTCTTTTAAAATATACCATATGAAATCAAGCCTGCTTCTTTAGATAACTGAACTGCTTAGCATCATTTTTTTTGGAGGCTTAATAAAAGTGATAGTATAACTACCACCTGAAAGTTGAAAATCAAGTTAAGTTTTGTGTCCACATTCCACTAAAGAAGGTAATGTTTAAACCCGATGTTAACCTTCAATGGGAAGCTGAAGAATGGGTTGGATAAATTTCAAGCTTTTCTAAATTAAACCAGTTTTAGTTCCACCAAATGACTGCCAACCTTTTCATGCCTATCCACATACCTGGACACCCCTGAGTTGAATGTAGTCAAATATAAACCATGCCAGGCAATGACACATGAAAAATACCATAATATCCCATCTGAATACATGGTGGGCTGCCCATCCAATAATTAAACTGGCAACAAAGCACTCTGAAATTGGCTCACAAATTATTGTAGCAGGAAGCATGTTAATTCGCAATTTGGTCCACCTAAAAAAAAAACAAAAAACAAAAAAAACCTTTTCTTTAAAACAGCCTGGTTACAAGACTAATCAATTCCCTGCCCCCCAAAATGATCAGCTCTTTAGCTTGTTACATAAAAGCCCTTGTCTCTTTAAAGAGTATTTAAGAATCACTTTTCTATTTTTACTTAGTACATTAAAGAAAAAAATCTATAAATTCATTTGTATGGCCTACACTCTAATGAGTAAAGATTATAAAATTCACAGTGTAGAAAGAAAATAGAGAACAGCACATTAAAGATAGCAAAGTCTCAACATCTCTTTACTGAATGCATTCAGGATTACACAGCAAGAAAATATATTTAGACATTAAATTTATTTTAACAAAGATGCTAACCTCTCTTTTCTGGAACTAAACAAAAATTTGACTTTTAGATATTTTAAATATCAAGTTAGACCATGTAAAAATTACTCTCTCCCCCCTTTTTCTTTTAACCATGTATAAAAAGAAGAAAGCCAACTGATTTACCTGATCATTCTGGATTGAAATTGGGAAATTGAGTAAGAGCCAGAGTTTTGCATTGCAACCTGAGTGGACATCGCAAACCTCCAACCTCTGAAAATTAAGACAATTATAAAGTGAACTGTGATGATGAACACCTGCAGGCATGACTGGTTATGCATTTACTTACTCATCACTGTAAGGAGTTAAGAACTGTTGGTGTTCAGGGTGAGCCTAGTTCTCAGGATCAGCACCCTTAGGGTGTATCGTACTCCTGGATGTTTTAGCAAATACACAGACTATGACCGTACCATCTAGAACTGGAAGGAGCTACAACCTCTCAGTTTACAGTTTAAAAAACTTATAATACAGATGTTCTCAAAGTACCAAGTGGAGTGGGTTCGTATTTAATAGTTTAGTCTCGCGTCACCTAGGTGGGTCAGTCGGTTAAGCGTCTGACTTTGGCTCAGGTCATGATCCCACGGTCCGTGAGTCAGAGCCCCGCGTCAGGCTCTGTGCTGACAGCTCAGAGCCTGGAGCCTGTTTCAGATTGTGTCTCCCTCTCTCTCTGACCCTCCCCTGTTCATGCTCTGTCTCTCTCTGTCTCAAAAATAAATAAACGTTAAAAAAAATTAATAGTTTAGTCTCTGATCACTACTAACCAAAACCAAAACCAAAAAAACCCACCAAATCAAATGGCGGGCAGTGGGGGGTGGAGTGGGGTGGGGTGGGATGGGGAATATGTGTGATGTGTGTGTGGATATTCAACATGAAATGCAAACAAAAGTGGTATTATATATACATCGCATTGGAAACGCTATGAAACTATGAGCCACATGAATAGCATCATGAATTTTTAAAACATACCAATTTTTAAAATCCTATCTTTAGTAAATTATCACATGAGGCAATGAACCCCTTTAAAAGCAAACAATTTTGTGACAGAGAAAATGTTAAGCCAGTCATATGAATCGTTAAGTGGCTTTTTAGCAGAGCATCAAATAATCTACTGAGAAATTCCAAAATGTGGAATCATATTCTTTAAATTTTGTAAATCTTTAAATTTAAATCACCTGCTAGCTTATGACTGCACTAACATTTTTAATTCTTCTAAAACACATAGAAATTTACATCCATAATAATGAAAATTTATAATCACAGAGAAGCTTCCTTTTCATTATGTCAAATCACATTAAAGAATGTAGAACAATCATTTATTCACATATTTCTTTCATAACAATATCTAGGAACAGGAATTACTTTCTTAAAAAATATTGACCTATTCTGTACTCACTAGCAAAAACTAAAATAAAATAGCCCCTTAATCCAAGACTTTAACAAATACAATAAACCAACAGAAGTCAGGTACTAAAAATACTACAGCCTAATGTGATTTAGTTTGCTTACCGGTCAGCTATGGCTTTGGCCATAAAGTAATCCTCAGCAATGTATTGAGCAAAAGCTATAAGCCCTCCTGCTTGATCTAACACATCCTTTCTCATTAAACAAGACATTCCTGTCACACATTTGAAGCCAGTTACGTTGGCAGAGATATAGGACCTTGGATGAGAAGTTCCAAAATATACCTGCCGAAACAAAAGCAAAAACATATGTGTGTAATTAGGATGTTATGTTAAAAGTATGGTATGTATAAACTTTTTTTTTTCCGAAAGAATATCCTTTAGGTATGACTATCTTAGTATTCTTACATAAACTACCTGAATAAAAATTTTTATAAAACAGTGTTTTCATGTAGCAGGCAATCAGTAATTTCTTGTTTGGTTGACTATTCCTATTATTACCATTACGAAGAAAATATACTTCTAGGAGGGAAAAGTATATATTGTATTCCCAAATAAATACTGTCTTCCCTAAAGATTCATCCAAATAAAACCTAATTTGGATATAAGTCAGGTAAAAATAGGACTCAAACACATATAAAATATTCATTAATATTTTATATTTTATAATATATAATGCATATTGTACTTTAAATATGTGTAACTGCACACACACACCCCTACACATAAAGGTGTTATGTATTTGCATATATGTGTATGCGTATGCACGTGTGTTTATGTGTGTACTCACACATGCATACATAACACACAAATACTCAAATACTCACCTGTAGGTATATCAACCTACAGGACAATCCTGTTTCTAAATTCCTTTTTTGTACCCTTTTTTGCAGAGCTGGCTGCTTCCTGCCCCCGAGTCACTGAGCTTCTTCCTGATTTGCCCAATGCTATCTTTCAATGTATCTTTCACAAACAGGGAAGATACTGAGATTCTGTCTTCCATTTTACTCCCCCTTTCCCTAGATATGCTTTGAAGTCATGAGCTATGCAAGTTGCTAAATTAGTGGTAGAATAAAATGGTCATCATCCTAATTATTAGACATAAAACCCTTTTGTTTACATCTTAGATATGCTGCCTTTCCTAACTAGCTTGAAATAGAGAAAGGTGATTTTTCCCAATGGCAGCAGTTACATACACACAGCATGGAACAAGAGAATTGGCAGGGGTGGTGACAAATAATAGGATTCTTGCTGCCTGCTCAACATCCAGACTGTAGTGAAGTTGTGGTTTATGGGGCTGAACTGAACCAAACGCTGAAGACCAGAAGCACACATCTTAATTTCTTAAGCAGTTATTAAGTGAGGCTTTAGGAATGAGGTGGAAATAGGGACTCCATCAAAGGCTCCCAGGATTTCTTTACAGACTGGAACAATCCCTCTATTTCCATTCACTCTAAGTATGGCAAAGGGGCCTTTAAGGATTACATTTAACCTAAGTCACTGATTTGTGTGATCTGGGAGATGCTTACCACTGCCATTATAAATCAACTTGGATATTTGTAAAACAAAAGTATGATGTGGCATGTAAGAATAAAAAGTTTTATTTTTGGGGTGCTTGGGTGGCTTAGTCGGTTAAGTGTCCAACTTCCGATCAGGTCACGGTCTCACGGTTCCTGAGTTCAGGCCCTGGCATCGGGCTCTCTGCTGTCAGTACAGAGCCTACTTTGGATCCTCTGTCCCTCTCTCTCTGCCCCTCCCCCACTCGCACGCTCTCTCACACTCTCTCTCAAAAATAAATACTAAAAAAAATTTTTTTAAGTATTTTATTTTAAAGTAACTACTCAGAGTTTCTCTTACTAAACAAAAACTCTGATATTTAAAGACTTGCAATAGGACAAATCTATTCATGGGCAGTATTGAGAGGTCATGGCTCAAAGTGCCAAAGGTTAAATTCCACACACAATGTACCTTTACCCCCTAAGATCTGTAGTAATCACAAGACTGCAATTCAAAATCATACAAGTGCAGATACACTTAAAAGCAAGTTGACGTGTTTAAAAGATTGCAACCATATGTCCTTCCCTTATGACGTGAAAACATTCTTCCTAAATGTTTAACAGCACAGGAATGGTTAAGTCAGGTCTAGGATAGGATGATAGACTATGATACAGTCAACAAAAATCACTTTTATAAAAAATTACTCATGAGGCGCCTAGATGGCTCAGTCAGTTAAGTGTCTGACTCTTGGTTTCATCAGGTCACGATCTCATGGTTTGTAGGTTCAAGCCCTGCGTTGGGCTCTGCACTGACAGCATGGAGCCTGCGTGGGATAAGCTCTCTCTCTCTCTCCCTCTCTGACTCTTCTCTGCTCATGTGCTGTCTCTGTCTCTCTCAAAATAAATAAACTTAAAAAAATTAAATGTTGCGGCACCTGGGTGGCTCCGTCGGTTAAGCGGCGGACTTTGGCTCAGGTCATGATCTCGTAGTTTGTGAGTTCGAGCCCCACGTCGGGCTCTGTGCTGACGGCTCAGAGCCTGGAGCCTGTTTCCAATTCTGTGTCTCCCTCTCTCTCTGCCCCTACCCTGTTCATGCTCTGTCTCTCTCTGTCTCAAAAATAAATAAATGTTAAAAAAAAATTTTTAATTAAATGTTAAAAATTATTAAGGATAGGGAGAAAAGCTGATGAAGTGACAAAAATCATATATGAATTGTTTTTAGAGTACCACCTCAATATAGGAAAAAAATAGAAACTTCCTCTAGTTGGTAGGGTTATGGCTTTTTTTTTTGCTTCTTACATTTTCCCACAATTTATAGTTTATATAATTCTATTATAGGGTGAAGAGAAAAAAATGGAAACCACAAAATAAGTTTGTCCAGTAATTAAAAACATTTTTTTTCAATGTTTATTTATTTTTGAGACAGAGAGAGAGTGTGAGTAGGGAAGGGACAGAGAGAGGGAGACACAGAATCCAAAGCAGGCTCCAGGCTATGAGCTCTGTCAGCCCAGAGCCTGACGCAGGGCTCGAACCCACAAACTGCAAGATCATGACCTGAGCCGAAGTCGGACGCTTAACCAACTGAACCACCCAGGCACCCCTCTCCAGTAATTTTTAGAAATCCATTTTAAAAGGAAATCAAATGGATTTTATAATAACTTATAATTGTAATAACTTATAATTTTATAACAACAGTTTTCCTTTGTTGTGTGTATTTGAAATACTCTGATATTTAAAAAAGATTCTTGGGGTGCCCAGCTGGCTCAGTTGGAAAAGCATGTGACTCTTGATCTCAGGGTTGTGAGTTTGAGCCCCACTTTGGGTGTAGAGATTAATACTTAAAATCTTAAAAAAAAAAATTATTTTCAGATTAGATTTCTGAAAGAACTATATGTCATGTGCTTTTATGTAAGCCTAGAACCAAACTCTAGAACTGAAAGCAAGGACCAGAAGGAAACAATATACTGTGTTCAGCTGGTAATGAGACCACAAGATATTTCCTGTGCACATTCATTCACCGCCAGAGCGCGGCTGTGAGTGATTCCAGGGGCCCAAGAATTTCTTCACTACTAAAACAGCTACTCTCATCTTGAGGATGCCAGTACTTAGCAGGTTAAAACAGACTTAATTACAGTTAACTTCACGTAGTCCATCCCAACTCTCAGAATAATCTCAAGTTTCTGGAAGATCAGGGATGCGACAATATTATCTATGACAACCATACTTACCTGTTCTAATGTAGCAGCAAAGCCCTGTCTGTCTGCTACATAGGGCAGCCCATGAACCAGGCCCACTTTCTCTGTCATTTGGTTAACCATGTCAGTAAGTGTGTCTGGAATTACTACAATAAAAAAGACAAACAGGTGGTGAGGGAAAGAGAAAAAAACAATCCTTTTTAGTAAAATGCCCACCAATGTGAAATGTATTTTGTGAGCTGTTATAAAGTTCTTTTTTACATCTGGATCTAATAAAATCATTCTCAATCACTTTTCTAGGTAGAATACAAAATTTCAAAAAGGCATACTTTATGATAAGCTAATTTACTCTACACACTTTCAGGCTAATAGGTACCAGAGCTAGGATATACCTTGAAAATGGTACTCCCCCTATTTCAGAACCTCCCAACTAGAATGTGGACAATGTGTTCCTAATGGAAAAGTTACAGGAGCAGAGCTGAAAGGACCTCAGTTCTTACGCTGGTTTCCTGCACTCTCTAACTACAGGAGATGAGCCTCCACTTTCTTGGAGGATATGAGATATCCTATGTCATAAAACTGCTAATGGGAATTGAATGAGATTATACTTGACCGAGAGATGAACATACATTATGAAAACAAAACAAATGTACGATAGAAAATAATTTAAGGTAGCAAACACGAAGAATGAACGTAGTCTCTCTGTCCATGAACTGACAAGACTCATAATAAGCCTGATTAATTAGGCATGTCACACTTCTATTAATTTTCACATCTGTTTCAAGCTAATAAAAAAAATTTAAATCACTGTCCCCTCTTCAAATAGCAAATACCTCCTACCTTTTTCCATGACTTTGTATTTTTATTTCCTTCAAAAATACAAAAGCTATGAACAAACCTATTGTATAAAAGTGTATTTGGGCCTTAAATACACATATTCTACAACAGTGGTTCCCAACTGCTGCCCTGCAGGGGACACTTAGCAACGTCTAGGGACATTTTTGGTTGTCACTACTGAGAAAGAGGTGCTACTGGCATCTAGTGTGGAGAGGCCAGGGATGCTTGCTAACCATCCCATAGGGCAGCCTCAACAACAATCACCCAACCCCAAATACTGAGCTTGAGAAACTTACGGTAATTAGAATATAAATGTTTAAAAATGCAAACACGCAAATTATGATTTCAGTATATTTTCCTCCTAAAACCAATTAAAAGCCATGTTTGTATTTCGGTAAAATATTCACTTATTAATTTCTGTCCCTTTGTGTGAGACAGTATTGGTGCCACAAACAGATTAAAGTAAAAGACAAGTTATTACATGAACTCGGGAAAACTTACAACTATGAAAAATCTTGTGTAAAGGATTGTATGGTAGACCGTGACTATTCTTTTTTTAATAGTTGGAATTTTCTCTTCAAAACAAAAACAATTCTACAGATGTAACATTCTAGAGTAGCATTAAAAAAAATTCCAAATAAGTATAACTTGACATTTTACCATGAAATAATGATGAAATGAATTACTTTATTAGGCAAACAAAAAGGATTGATGCATGTATTTTTAGAATGCTTTTGGCATTTTATCATCAAATGAATAGTTCTGTAAAACAAATAAAAAGCAGCTCACCTCTTATTCCACTATCACAGATCCATATCAGATCATACTTTGCAACTTCATATCCTGGCATTAAATTATTAATTTTAGGGTTAATGCCAACCTTTTTGCCACCTAAAAATTTAAAGATACAACTATGAAAGATTCATCCAACACTGAAAATATATTCTATTATACAGATACATGGTAGGGAGAAGTGAAAAGTACCTTCATACGTAATAACAGAAACAAACATACTTTAATGTGTTTTGCATTCCTTATTATTCATATTTAGAAAAAATTGTTCATTCTCAAAAAGAGAATGAATTTGTCTTTGAAAATACATTAGTTTCAGTTTGATGCTTAAATTATTGCATCAATAGTTAAGTATGAATCAATGTTTAATGGCAAATATCTCTCTACAAGTCTTTAGAATAAGCCTGCAGGCTTTTGAAAAATATTCTTTTTGCAATATAATAAAAGTAAATTCTATTGCTCACTCCCAACTACAGTGAATGAGATATAAGAAGGCCCACAGGTTGAAAATAGTAAAGAAACAAAAATAACAGATTCTCGTGTCTGAGAAAAACATAACTTGGGGTGGTTTTTTTTTGGTTATTTTGTTAATCCCAGATATGGAAAAACAACCACGACCACCACCACCACCCTGTGTTTTTATAACTTAAGTTCTCTCGAAAGGCTAGAAACACCTTTCCCTACTCTAACAAACACGCAGAAAGCAAACATCCCAATAACGTCAGTGGGTGGCCAACAGCTTAATCTATAGTTTAATGCAAGGATTACTGACACTTAATACTATTAAAGCAAAAGGGTTATGGTAGAATTTATTTGTTACCTACCAATAAACAATCTAGCATCAACATTTGGGTATTTTCCAAGAAGCTTCTTACATACATCAATGGCTGGATCATCGTGATCTTGTACACAAAGGAGTACTTCATACTAGTCAAAGAACACATTTTACGGAGATTAAACCTCTTTTACAAAAATAAGCACATTATTGGTATTTACTGATTGATAAAAAGCATTAGGAAAAAGAAGCCGTTGTACACACAGCATTTAAAAGTTAAGAGAGTACTCATAACGATGCAAATACTTATGACATCAAGTGTTGCTTTAATTGAGAGCAGCTTCTCCAGAACAGGGGCTGATTTGCAAGCAGCAGAGGTAATGAAGAGACTGGCAACCCCCACAGTTGGAAGTCTTGCCATTCCCAGACAGGCATGGCCTGAATTAAACTGGATCTCAAGCTTCTCTGTGGCCTTCATCATGAAACATCTCCCTGTTCTCTAGAAGCTCTGTCTCTGAACTTACTATTTCATGAAGGTGCCGTAAAGTATGTATCAAATCCCAGAATGATCAACGTAAAGAGTTTTTCCAAACTCTTCCCATGAAAAGGACGAAGTGCTATTAGATTTTTGCTGTATAATAATTTTTTGAAATAAAATAGAATTTGGTTGAAAGTCTATCATCCTGAGAAGCATGATTAGCCTTCTAACAATGAAAATATCCAGGGTTTTATTTTGCTCAGTGCTACGTTTACTCTTTGATAGGATGTTTACTCTTTGATAGGACATTAGGGAAGTCATTTCTTCACATTTGACTGGCTGTGTCGGTTACCCTGGGACATTTATTCAAAGAGAATACTGGGCCCCACTCTTACTTTTGAATTAGAATCTCTGGGGGCAGTTCGGACATGTAACTAAGTTTAAAAAATCTGGAGCTAAACCTTTAAATTACCATTTAATAAACTACTACATTTTTTTTTTAAAAAAGTGTTTGCTTTCACATACAAAGATGCTACTTTATTATTTTGTGGGATAAGTATTCTTAGTAGTAACTTTTTTTTTTAAGTGCTGCTAAATTCATGCTGACTCAGTCAGTGACAAATATCCTACCAATTCTCTTTCTAAAATGGGATGGACATTTTTAAGCAAAGGAGGGAGGTTAGCTGTGTCCCCGAAAAAACAAAGCTATGTGTTTAAAAAAAAAAATACAAAGAGCTAAGGACATAGCTTTTTAAGTATCTAACATACAGGAACCAGCTCAGGTAAAGGGAAACTCAGCAAAAACTGGCAATATGGAAATTAGGGGCTGAGTATGAGAAGGGCCAGGACTAACTAAGGTCAATGAAGAAGGTAATAAGATTTTTTTTTTCAGGTGGAAAAAAAAAAAGTTTTCTCAATAGTTAAGTAGACTCTGGGAAAACAATGTATAGTTTTCTCATACTTTGTACCTATTATTATTATACATTCTATCAACTAGCTACCTTTAATGATGACTGACCAAAATTGCCACTCAGGAGGTATTGAAACCAACTTTATAGCTACCTAGCCTTCAGGGACCAGATAAAAATCTGAGAATGGGAAGGACACCACTCCTGTCCACGCCCTTGAATTTTCCAAAGGGTTGACTCCTAAATCCTGTAAAGCACCAGTCCTCTTCCCAACCTGACTCTCAAAACAATGTTCCACTGAACTAGCCAAAAGGCATCGACCTTAACAATGAAGATCAGAAAGATTAAGTGACTTTCCAAAGGGTAAAAGTTACAATTAGCTTCCCTCCTAAAATGAGCTGCTCAGCCAGCCTTGCTGTAAGAATGCCTAGTTTTCCCCAACACCTCAGTTTCTTTAATGCTTTTATAATTTATGCTGTTTTGCAGGTATGAGCAAATACAAGTGAAAGGAAATGTCCATAAATGATACAATTCCATAAAATATAATAAAAAAAGTTAGTCTTTGCTTTCTTCCCTAGCAAGAGAAAACTTTGCAAAATACAGCTCTAGAAAAGTATTCAAAGGAGACAGAGTTTTACCTTTATTCAAATGTAAGATTTAAAGTTTCCATTTTTATTGATTATGCCTTTTAATTTCAAATGAAAACCAAACATCTCCTGATTAGCCAGAGTGCAAATAAAACTCAATTCACATTATCTAAAAAATGTTCAGACTTTTATTTAAACACACGACTTAACTTATGCTTTTGCTTGTTTCTAATATTGAAAATTATACCAAATAGGAGGTAGCATTCCAAGTATGTTCTAAGGTATTAAATGTTACCAGGAATCTTGATTTTTCAGCTCTGCTAACCACCTCTGTGTCTTCAGTTTGATCAAACATTTTATTTGCTAGGAATCTCTGTATTGGAATAATTAAATCACTCCAACTACACTGTAACCGGCAAAACAAAGCATATTAAGTTGGTTGAAAGCTTTCTTAGCTAATACAAAAAAAATTTTTTAGGGGTGCCTGGATGGCTCGGCAGGTTAAGCGTCTGACTTTGGCTCAGGTCATGATCTCACGGTTTGGGGGATTTGAATCCCATGTCGGGCCCTATGCTGACAGCTCGGAGCCTGGAGCCTGCTTCGGATCCTGTGTCTCCCTCTCTCTCTCTGCCCCTCCCCCGTTTGTGCTCTCTTTCTCTCTCTCAAAAATAAACAAAAAAAATTTTTTTGTATATTTTTACACTATCTAAAGGATCAAATGTAAGTATATATGTTCAAAAATATAGCATTTATTAAAAATATTTCAAGAAAACGCTTACTTTATAAATCTGAAACAGCTATACAATACAGTGAATTCCAGTATAAATGGGCAGTATGAATCTAGAAATAAACACCAGAGCAATTTATTTATTTATTTTTAATAAACTTTTCATATCTCTTTATTTTATCTTATTTTATTTTATTGAGAGTGTGAACGGGGGAGAGGGGCAGAGAGAGAAAGACAGAAATAGAGAATCCTAAGCACGTTCCACACTCAGCGCAAAGCCCAACACAGGGCTCGATCCCACAACCCTAGGATCATGACCTGAGACGGACACTCAGTTGAAACAACCAGGCACACCTAAAACCCAGAGTAATTTAGATGAGAAGATTAGTCTCCAACAACTCCTTAGTAATTTCCTTTTCAAACAGTACAATGACTAAAAGGCTGAGAACAAGAGAGGTGTAGGAAATCCACAACCTGGGATCCAGCCCTTTGATATTCAAGAAGTGAATGTCTGAAATGGCAATAATCACGTATGCTATGTTCAGATGCATATATAGCATTAAATTTAGGTAGATAAATGACATAAGAAAAAAGGGCTCACTGATTCAGCCCTGTAGACATTAGGAATATAAATTTTGAACTATAGCAAACAAGACAAAACATTTTCTTAAAATAGAAAACTTTTTAAAAAAATGTTTTTAACGTTTATCTTTGAGACAGAGAGAGACAGAGCATGAACGGGGGAGGGTCAGAGAGAGGGAGACACAGAATCTGAAACAGGCTCCAGGCTCTGAGCTGTCAGCACAGAGCCCGACGCGGGGCTCGAACTCACGGACAGCGAGATCGTGACCTGAGCCGAAGTCGGCCGCCTAACCGACTGAGCCACCCAGGCACCCCAAAATAGAAAACTTTTTAATGATATTAATCAATTACATTGCATATCAGGTAGGAATATCTTCAATTGTCTATAAATAACTACATATCATTTTTAAAGAAAAATTTTATGAGGGTATTTGGATTACAGAATATAAATTTTCTATGACAAGAAGAGATTTAGACCCCAAATGCCTAGAACAGTCTCTGGCATGGAACGATTAATAATACACTTACAAGTTAATGCATTTGTCTTTAGGGTAACTTCTGAGTAAAAGATAGATGCTAAGAAGGAAATGTTTCGTAAGAACACAGCTCTGAATTCAAAGACTGGACAAGTTGAGTTATATGTATCTCTATTTTCAAGAAATAGTTTGTTTATACTGTTTTCCAAGTTTACTTGGTAAATTCCTAATCTTGCAGATTTGGAAGTTTCACTAACATATGTTGTGCTTGGTCTTTTGATAACGGATTCGATTTTCTGTCTTCTAATTCTTTGTTTAGAAGACTATCCAGTTAGAAAACAATTCTTCTTAAGGAGAGCTACACCACTGGTAAGAAAGAGTCTAAACATGGCACTGGACTTGTAACATTTTAAACCAATTGTGTATTTGCAAAAGAAGCAAAAAACCCACCACAATGACCACACCCTCACTCTGGTAAGAATTCTGATCATTTAACTAAAAAACTCTTCATATGGCAAGGATTTACTAAAGTAAAGCTATTTTGCTGAATCTTCCTGCTACAGCTAAATCTCTCCCTAAATGCCTTCTTTGCTGCCACCGAGTGCTCAATTTGCGGAAAATGAATTACATGGCTTTTCCATTCCCCCCCCCCCCCAAGAATAAATATCAAAATAAGTGAATTGATAAGACACGTAAAGCACAGACATCTTTCAGGACAATTAACATAGTAACAGTCTCACCAAAATTTAAACCTAGAAATTTAGAACAAGTACCAGAACAAGAAATTTTCTTGCACGTGTCCAAAATTAAATTTCTGACCATGTTCTTTTTTTTTTTTCTAGAATCACCTATAATGTTCCAAATCAAATCAGGAGGAAAAATTTAGGTCCAGGATGAAACCAGACATATTTCTCTAAAACAGTGTTCACACTCGACAAAAAGCAAATAGTAAAGTTTGCTGGGCCTGGCAGTCACACAAATGTTCGTTTCAGGACTACAGGCCTCCTTGGGCACACAAGCGACTTGTCTGTTCACACTCAGATTGGTGGGAGGTCAGTGGTTTCACTTCAGTTTCTTGTGGAACATGGGCCATTGCTCTTGGTCTTTTAAAAATCAAACGAAATTGGGGCGCCTGGTGGCTCAGTCAGTTAAGCATCCGACTTCAGCTTAGGTCATGATCTCCTGGTTGGTGGGTTTGAGCCCCGCATTGGGCTCTGTGCTGACAACTCGGAGCCTGGAATCTGCTCAGAGTTCTGGGTCTCCCTCGTTCTCTGCCCCTCCCCCACTCACACTCTGTCTCTCAAAAATAAATAAATATTTAAAAATTTAAAAAATAAAAGGCAAATGAAATGCCGTGAGATCCAAATTTTCCTTTAGACTGCAGGTGCTTAACACTTTTCCTCCACTTTACAAATTTTCGATTTACACAGCTAACAGTACTTTTATAATTAGTAAATAAAATTTTGAAAAAGTAATAAAAACAATCTCTTACATTTGGAGTTCCTCATTTTATAGTAAGAATCAAAGTAGTTTTCTCCTTGACGAATTTAAATACCTCAAGGGCATAATTTGTGGAAAAAGCAAAAACAAGAGCTCTTGAGATAATCCCACATTGTAATAAAAGAAAAATCATTCAGAAGAAGAAATCAGTTATCGACTTACCCCAAATGTTCAGAATTAATGGATACATATGTTCCTGGATTATTTTTAGAAACTATTTCTACAACTAAAGCCAACACTAACTTCCTCAACCAATTAAATTCTGTGACTATCATCTCACAAGGGCTGCAACACAGAAGTTCCATAACTTAGTTGAGAGTGGTTGAATGGGGAAAGGGTAGGATGAGGAAATTGAAATGTGACATTAAGTTTCACAAGGATAAATGTATGATTCTAAGCTGTTCTGAGATTTAATAATAATCAATGAAGATATTCTTTCATTTATTAAAAAAATCTCTTGCACCTGGATGGCTCAGTTGGTTAGGCGACAGACTCTGGGTCTCAGCTTGGGTCATAATCTCACAGTTCGTGGGTTCAAGCCCCACGTCAGGCTCTGCACTGCCGGTGCGGAGCCTGCCTGGGATTCTCTCTCTCTCTCTCTCTGTTCCTACCTTGCTTGCACTCTCTCTCTCTAAATAAACAAACTTAAAAAACATTAAAAAAAAAAAATCTCTTGGGGCGCCTGGGTGGCGCAGTCGGTTGAGCGTCCGACTTCAGCCAGGTCACGATCTCACGGTCCGGGAGTTCGAGCCCCGCGTCGGGCTCTGGGCTGATGGCTCAGAGCCTGGAGCCTGTTTCCGATTCTGTGTCTCCCTCTCTCTCTGCCCCTCCCCCGTTCATGCTCTGTCTCTCTCTGTCCCCAAAATAAATAAACGTTGAAAAAAAAATTAAAAAAAAAAAAATCTCTCTGCATATATTTATACAATGTGAGGCTTGAAAAACTTCCATTTTTATTTTATTTTTACGTTTATTTTTGAGAGAGCGCAAAAGGAAGGGACAGAGAAAGGGGGACACAGAATTAGAAGCGGGCTCTGCGCTGACATCAGCAAGCCAGATGTGGGGCTCAAACTCACAAGATGTGAGATCATGACCTGAGCCGAAGTCAGATGCTCAACTGACTGAACCACCTAGGCATTCCTGAAAAAACCTTCCATATTCCTTATTGCAAAGCTTATTTTACAATTAATTTTATTGAAGGCCACTTTTTGCACTTCTAGTTGGGGAAAAAAATCAAGTATAGATCTTATTTTTTTTTAATTACATATTCAATTTATGGGATAGATAATACATGCGTGATTCAGATCTCTAAAATTATTAAATACATATATAATACACAACACACACAAATTGTAAGAAAAACACATAATGGTTTTGCTTAAAATTAGCTTCAAATACCTCGACTTCCAAACTTTAAAAGCAGTAATATAAAAACACTACAAAATGACTGAATTATACTCGTGTCTACATACTTAATAAGAGCTGCATTAAGGCTATCACGTCTGTGTCTTCTCTATTCTTTTCATTGATGCTACTGAGAAAAATAAGAGCAAAAAGAAAGAAAATAAGAACATGAAAACCAGTTACTACGAGAAGTGTGGTGTGTATTTTATCTTCCTTCTCATTACTTGGGTTACACTGTCCTAAAGAAATAGGAAGGAGTCTCCAAGTGGCAAAAACTATAGAAAAGCTGAGACAGCGAGGGTAAAAACTGAGTCAAGTGAATAGAGACCGTGGAGGGAAAATTCAAATGGACTTAAAATCAAGCATGTAGACATGTAAAGAGACATTCAAAAGCAGTGTTTCAAACAGGCAATTTAAAAAGCTGAGATGAAGCTAAATATATAAATCGAGGAATAGTTAAGTTCTCGTAAGAAACTATAGGCAGAGGGGCACCTGGGCGGCTCAGTCAGTTAAGCATCTGACTCTTGATTTGGGCTTAGGCCTTAACCTCATGGTTTGTGGGATTGAGACCCGCACAGAGCTCCTCAAGGTCCAAGTGACAGTGTGGAGCCTGCTTGGGATTCTCTCTCCCTCGCTCTTTGCCCTTCCCCCGCTCATACGCTCTCTCACTCTCAAAATAAATAAATGAACTTAAAAAAAAAAAAAAGAAACTACAGGTGGAATATTAAAAGGAAGAAATAAAAAGAATACTCTCATCTCAACAAAACCGGGAGTTCTCCAATGAAGGATTAGGTTGAGTTCACAGATCTACAACTTGTATAGATAAATGATAGGAACAAAACAATTGGGCATTAAAACTCAGAAAGATACAGAAATTAGAAATTAGGTATGAGGAAGACCCATGTTATCACTAACTGCAACCTATTCTTGGCTCAAAAGCCACATTTTACAGGGGGGTTATGTTTACTTCTAGCTATCCTGAATCCCATTTCAGACCATTAAACGCCGCTTTTTGTTTCTCACTGCCTCTTCTTCCTGTCATTCACGTACAACTCTCATGGAACAAGATTTTTATATTCAAATTGCCAGGCACTTAACCATGTCCGAGTTCCAGGAGGTTTACTCACAGATTTCAAATTCAGATGGACAAGCGGTTACAAAAAGGAATCTGCACCCCTCCCTTCCTCAACCCCATTTCTGTCCTGTGACTGCTGCTACTAGAGCATAAGTTGTATGAGGCCGAGATCACCATGAATGTTTAATACCTTCACCTTTTACAGTATCAGAATGCCTCTTTAAGTGTTTACCATGAGGGAGAAGCGTGTGCACGCACACACACACCAAAAACCAAACATGATCCCACCCATTTCTTTTTTTTAATTTTTTTTTCCAACGTTTTTATTTATTTTTGGGACAGAGAGAGACAGAGCACGAACGGGGGAGGGGCAGAGAGAGAGGGAGACACAGAATTGGAAACAGGCTCCAGGCTCTGAGCCATCAGCCCAGAGCCTGACGCGGGGCTCGAACGCCCGGACCGCGAGATCGTGACCTGGCTGAAGTCGGACGCTTAACCGACTGCGCCACCCAGGCGCCCCATGATCCCACCCATTTCTAATGAGTACATGACTGTACTTACTTTGGGATAATCCAATTCGAAGAATGTCTCCAAGTTGTTGATTAGGTTAGGATCTACTCCTTTCAAAGGTTTCAGAAGAGACACACCTGGGAGCTTGCTATATGGCTGTTTGTCCGTTGCCTTCTTGTTGAGGTGTAATCGGCTGAAAAGCAAATAATATATACGTTATTTCTGGAGAACATAATAGTGCTATATAAAGTATGTGTCAAGCTATCAAGAAACTACTAAGTTCTAAGTTAAATTTTTTTTTAATTGACATCTTTTTAAAGGGTTATCTGAAAATGAAGGAAAGTAATCAGGTAAGCATCCAGTTTAGGAAAACCAGATCTAAGCAGAATGAATGTTCCAATGGAGGCTGGAGCTTAAGAGTGTTGTTTACTGCTGTACTCACAGTGCTTAGAGAACTATGCTTGGCAAAGAATAGGCATTCAATAAAAACATGGTGAAGAAATGAATTATAGTGTTAGCCTACACATTAACTGCCCTTCCTCCCAAAGAGCCATCAAAAGAGACCAAAAACTATAAAAACTGTAGGGGGCGGGGGGAGGGAAATCCCTATCTTCCCCAGAAAAATAGAGATGTGTAACCAGAAAAATCTGAGATATTTCTATAGTAAGCAGTCCACATAACACATGATTGAAAGAAGCACTAGGCTACCAGCAGGGCAAGCAAGAAAATGGGATAACTAGCAGCACTCCCAATATTCACAAGCTCAGAATGGCTGGGATGGAACAGAGGGAATTTGAAATCTCAATAATGAGAAAAATGTCTGGTAATGACACTGGAAGATACACCATTGCCACCAATTCACAGATAAGTTGGCCAAGGTTCTCAGTGCTGGCCCATCCCATGGCTCTTGAGGAGGGAAGCCATGCCAATTAAAGAGAGAATTTGCCCCAGTTAATGTTCACGGTGTCGCAACAAAGAGAAGAGATGCCTTTCCGCAGAGTGATGATGTTTCTAAAGGAGGTCACCAAAGTCTTCCTCCCTCCTTCTCATAAGCACGTCTCTAAGCACTCAACAGTAATTACAGGTTAGAACAATCAGGGGGCCACGTGCAAGATATTTTAAGACACACGTTCTTCCACATTTTAACATCTCCGAAATCAATGGCATCTTATGATTGGTAGCAGCCAGATGGCAGTCCTAAGTTAATAGCATGAAACCCAACCAATGAAACCTTCTAGAAGATCAAGAAAACACCAGCATCCTGGATTTGATGAAATACGCAATTAATCTATGAATGACTTCTGGAAGTACATCACTACCGTCATCCAGAACAGTTAGCCATGGGCTCACTCTCAGCTAATTAAAGACAGGGATGTGCCACAGTGAACATCTAATGTTTCAGATAAAGCCATAAAAGATTTTACAGAAAGAAAACAGGTTACCTACAATGGAAAAAAATTTAAACCAACAAAAGATTTCTTAAAGAACAAGGTGATACCAATTTCTGATCCACAGTCCCCAAATGCTGGATAATAATGGGGCACCATTTCCAGCAGTGCTGCTCAGTATGGTCAGTGAATAAAGTGGCTTTTTACTGGTCTGTGATGAGAAGAAATTGAGAGAAGCATTTAGAAATGTTTATAGCACTTTGACCTTTCCATGCCATCCAAGCACATGATCAGTATGTATGTATGTATATGTATGTGTGTATGTATGTATGTATGTATGTAGTTAGTAGCCTCCCAAAACAGGGCTTGAACTGACAACCCTGAGATCAAGGCCTGAGCAGCGATCAAGAGTCAGACAGTCAACTGACTGAGCTACCCAGGCGCCCCCAGTATTTATTTTTATTATAGTTTACCAGAGTATTAGTCCATGCCAGACTGGAAAAATTTTAAAGAGCTGATCCTTTGCCATAGATAGTTTGGAAAATATTCATCTACCAAGTTCATTGAGAGGTTGGACAGAGGTAAAACCATAATCTAAAATTTATATAACCACAAAAATGACCACTATTCCGTATCTAACAAAATGGCAGATTAGATGTCTGAGGAAACCCAGCCAATAGAGAACATATAGACTGCTGGAGACAAAAAAACTTATATATTTAATTGATTGAACCAGTTGTATCCACATGGTTCAAATCACTGAAGATATTAAAATATTCACGTAAAAGAAGTCTCCCTGTCGCCCCTGTCCCCCATCTGCCACGTTCTCACCACCACATTCTCAGCAATATTAGTTTCTTGTTCATCTTTCCAGACTTTTAAAAAATGCATATACAAGCCAACACACATGCACACAGGCGCGCGCGCGCACACACACACACACACACACACACATTCTTACAGAATGGTTATAATATTTGATACAACTGCACTCAAAGCATGTTTTTAAACACATGACTGAACTGTTAAGAAAATAAGGGAAACCTCTCAGGTCAGAAATGAGGAGAAATTTCTGAGTGAGTGAGTGTTGGATGCTTTTGCCCCAGGGCCATCTGTTAGTCCCAGGTGATCTGGAGACGGAGACAAGGCTGAGGTAAGAATGATGGGAACTCTGTTCTGACAACCTTGTATAATATGGAATCCCTGAAAGGCAAAGTAGAAAAATGCTGGCCCACAGAGGGAAGATGGGGATGTTGCCTTCTTGGATCCACCCCTCAAAGAAGGAAAGTCTTCCAGGAGAACACCTGACCACACAGGTTTGGAACCCGTAACGCAAACTACCTGTGTTGCTGAACAAAACCCAAGAGAAAGATTGAGAGAGACCATCATATATATAAAGACAACATGCAATGTCTAGAAATAAAAATCATGATTGTTGACATAAAAACTCAATAGGCAGGTAAAACAGAAGACTGCATATACAGTTTAAGAGAGGACTGGACAAACGGAATCTAGATTTGAAGAAATTATCCAGAATGTGGCACAGAGAGAATGAGAAGCAAAAACACTGAAATCATGAAACAGTTTGAGACACGGAGGATAAAATAAGGTGGACTAAAATCCCAGAAATTTTTTATTCTCTTCCCACTGCAAGATCATTCAAGTGCTATTAAGCTTATCAAAACACGCACAAGGTCATGACCAATTCAGAGAAACCCAGCCCACTATCTCATTGCATTTAGCAAGTCTTTAGATTAAGAACAAGGATAACTTAAACAGTGTTAAATAGTCTAGTACTGATCCTATTCCCCCCACCCCTTCTCCTTCATTAAGATATTTTGGTTTAAACACTAACATAGATATACCTCCTATCCTTTGAAGAGCTTTTCATATCAAGAATGCAGTATTTTATCAGACTCATTCTGACTCACCAAACAACAATGAAGTCCTCTCCAGGTTTATGATGAAGACAACTGGTAAATACTAGATCTGAAATTTCTACTCAAAAATAACTCGAACTCCCAACTATATCACAGGACCTTTAAAAAAAGGTCTTTTGTGTTTTCCCCCACATCCATCTCTCCTCCCTCCATCCCCCAATATTTTCTTTCCATATCCCACTGAGTCCTCTTGTGGAGTATACCCTAGGATACAAGAATCCTACTTTGGAGAATACAGTTTCAATTTATGTAACACAACTGACCAAGCCCCTTGTTACAAATTGCTTGAAATGTTTAGCAAAAACAATAAAAGAATATCCATGAAGTCACACACAAAATCACAGAGCACTATGATGAGCACACAGTGGTGCTCTACAACTACTTAGCATCCCCTTACCAAATAATCCCTTTTTTAAATTTAATTTTATTTTATTTAAAAAAAATTTTTTTTAACGTTTATTTATTTTTGAGACAGAGAGAGACAGAGTATGAACAGGGGAGGGTCAGAGAGAGGGAGACACAGAATCCGAAACAGGCTCCAGGCTCTGAGCTGTCAGCACAGAGCCCGATGCGGGGCTCGAACTCACAGACTGCGAGATCATGACCTGAGCTGAAGTTGGCCGCCCAACCAACTGAGCCACCCAGGCGCCCCTAATCCCTTTTTTTAAACAATCATTTTTGAACCCCGAATGTATACTATGCATTATCCTGTGTGCTGGAGATACAGTGATGGACAGGCAAATTCCCTACTGTCAAGGAGCTGCAGTCTAATGGGGGAATTGCACATGTATAGAAGTTCTTCTTCATATAAAACTCTCACGGTCAACCAAGCTATGTCCTAAAGCAAGAAATCTATTAACTTCGCCTGCCACACAGAGAAATGATGTTGGCGGGTGCCTTGGCCTTGGCCAGTGTATTGTAAACCAATCTGTAGCTTTCAAAACATGATCAACAGCCAATTTGCCTGGAGTCTCAAAAGTGGCCCAAGTGGTAGAGTCTTCCAAGTGGGGTGGCTCTGACAGGGTCTACAAGGTTTCCTGGTTTCAAACCAGTTTTTACTTTGGTATCTCGGGGCACGGTTTCTGCATCACTTAGAATTGAACTTGAGCTTACTGCATCCACACATTGCACAGGATCGATCACGGGTATGCATTTCCACCAGTGGCCTGGAGCAGGTGACCTGCCTTCTGTCAGGATCCTTTGCACAGTTCTTTCTCACTTTCAGGTTCTACACTGGGAATCCAGTTCTACCTTCCCATCACGCATTTTGTTTGCGACCTTGTCCTTCTTTTAGAGGGTGGAGGAGAGTACTTTTTATTGATGCATGACACACATACAGTGAAGTCACATATAAATAAGTATACAGCTCAATGAATTTTCTCAGAGTGAAACACCCATGTAACCAGTACCCAGATCAGGAAACAGGATTACCAGAACCCCAGAAGGCTTTGCATGTCCCCATCTACTAACTACCTTCCCCCTCAAGGGTAACCACTGTCCTCACTTCCAACACCATAGGCTAATTTTGCCAGTATTAAAATGTTATCTAAATGGAAACCCATAGGATGTACTCATTTGTGTCTGGCCTCTTTGACTTCATATGTTTGTGAGATTCATCCTTGTTGTTACATTTAGTTATAGTTCATGCATTTTCATTACAGCATGTATTCCTTATATTAACATACCACACTTTATTTAGCTACTTTCCGTTGATGCGCATTTGGGTTATTTCCAATTTGGGGCTAATACAGCCTTGTCTCTGTCTTTACAAAAGTATCAAAAAACTTGACCTAAACCCCACCCCACCCCCCACACTTAAACTTTTGGGCAAGATGAAGAAACAGGGACCCAATTTGCTTGCCCACCTGAAACAACTTTTTAAAAATCAGACAAAATCAGGGTGCCTGGGTGGCTCAGTTGGTTAAGCCTCCGACTCTTAATTTTGGCTCAGTTCAAGATCTCACAGTCATGAGATAAGTCCTATGTTGGGCTCTGCACTGAGCATGGAGCCTGCTTGGAATTCGCTCCCTCCCTCCCTTCCCTCTGTCTCTCTCTCTGTCCCTCCCCTACTTTTTCTCTCAAAATAAATAAATAAGCATAAAAAATCAGACAAAATATAGGAAACAATGGTTTTTAACATACTAGACATCAGGTAAAGAAGCTTAGTGACTCCTGCAACAGGGAAAACAAAGAAGCTAAGCCCTCCAACTGCTCCAGCTACTGCTTTGATACAGTTTCCAGACCAGGAGACCAGTGTTTCTCAATATTTGTATACATAATGCCCACAGGTGAAAATCACAACTTAATGGACTGGTTGCAGAGCCTAAGAA
This sequence comes from Prionailurus bengalensis, assembly GCF_016509475.1. Taxonomy (NCBI): domain Eukaryota; kingdom Metazoa; phylum Chordata; class Mammalia; order Carnivora; family Felidae; genus Prionailurus; species Prionailurus bengalensis. Next base: position 72,325,088 of record NC_057359.1, on the reverse strand, counting down.
TCTGTATTTTTATAAGCATCCAAATGATTCTGATGCAGGCCAGCGGTGAACCACACTGCTGTAGATTATAAATTCTCCAGGCTCCGGCAAAATAAGGATAAACAACAGTATGTTCTCAAGTTTAAAAAACATTGACTAGATAAGAATAAAGAAATATATATACAGAGCTCAGAAGGTCAGGTTAGTCTAGAGAGAGAAATATGGAGCCGTCCAGAGTTTGTTGACTACATAAGCTCTCCCGGGTAAAGCATGCCATTAGCAGGTGGCCACAAATCAATGTAACTGACATAGAGCCAGTAATACATGCAGGAGACCAGGAGGGAGTAAGCCAAGACGCAGAAAGGCAGGAAGAAAGGATTTATTAAAGATGGCTTTATTTGGCTGTTTTCTTTCTGAAAGGGTTCAAGGAAGAGCAACATTGAATGCAGCTGAGAGGTGAAGGCAAGAACTGAAATGTCCACCTCACTGTGTGGATCTGCTGCCTCTGGAGCACTGTGCATGGGGAGGGGGGAGCATGGAATGAAAAGGAAGCAAAGGAATGAAGCAAAGGGATGGATGCAAAGGAATGAAAAGTGCAATGTGGTAACACGGAATAAACACTAATTTCTCATGAAACCTGACAGTGAATAAAAAGGCAAGAGTAACTAGATGGAAAAAGGTTTTTCAGTTTAATTTGGGGGAAAATATTTTTAAATACTTGAGTATACAGAGTGAGGGGAAGAGCTAGTCAAAGGTAAAGACAGAGAAAATGGCATAGCACGGCAGGCTCCACAGTGTGGAGCAGGAGTGAAGAAAAGCTGACAAGACGGAAGGCAGGATAGTGAAGATTTAGAAGGGAAGGCAGGATAGTGAAGATTTAGAAGAGATTCCGCCAGTAATGGGTGACCTAGGCTAAATAAAGAAACAAGGCAGTGCCAGAGAGCACTGAAGGCTTAGCTGAGATCTGAGACCATGAATGTGTAGTAGTACTAACCCACATGGCTGTGAGATTACCCTCTGCAGGATTTTGAAAGTTGAGAAGCTATAAATTATGAGATGGGTTCAGGATAACAAGGCAGACTGATAGGAGGGAAGGCAAGGGGCAAGATGATGAAGGGATGAACTTGAGTTCTGGCTACATGGAGGATTCAATGAAACCAAGAGAGAACAGGTGAGGGCCACAACTGTGGATGAACAGCCCAGGGCACCTGTTCTCAACCTTAACTGCACATGAAAATCACCTGGGGAGTTAAAAAAAAAAAATCCTGATGCCCAGACCAGTTAGATCAGAATGTCTAGGGCTGAGACCTAGGCAAGCAGTACTTAAAAAAAAAAAAAAAAAAAAAAAAAGTTTATTTATTTATTTTTGAGAGAGAGAGAGAGAGAGAGAAAGAGTCCCAAGCTGGCTCTACACTGTCAGCACAGAGCCCAAGGCAGGGCTTGATCCCATGAGCCGTGAGATCATGACCTGAACCGAAATTTAGAGTGAGAGGCTTAACTGACTGTAATTTTTTTTTTTTTTTTTTTTTTAGGCCTCCCCTGGTGACTCCCAAGTGCAGTCAAAGCTGAGAACCATGGACCTAGGAAGACTAGATTTCCTGTAAGGAGAGAAGAAAGCTCAGGAAAATCAGGAAGATCAGCAGCTAGTTACAGGATGGGCTGAAAACAAGTAGCCCACGAAGTAGCTCAAACAGTGTGAGAATGGGGAAGAGCTGCAGGAAAGCAGTAGGGGCTCTCTCCACACGAGTCTCAATGTTGCCAGTTATCAGAAGCAAGATTCACAGCAACTGAAGAAATTCCCATATTAACACTCTATCCTTGCAGATTACTTGCGGGGTTATTTTTAGGTTATCCACAGCCGTACAGACAGCATACTGGTTTAAGAGCCTGGGGTGGAGGAGGTTCTCCTGGATTTCTATACCAGCTTCACAGATAATTAGCTGAGTAATCCTTGGGTAAATCACTTCTTTATCTCAAATTTTGTTAAAGTGTGTATAATTAATTAGTACGTACCTCAAAGTAGTTGTAAGAAACAGAGGCAATTAAGCCACAAGTAAACATTCAATGATAGCTAATATTGATCATTTTTTAAAGCTGCTAATTTTAAGGACGTTTTCCACCAAATGTAACTTCTCCGAATTACCATAGTTCTAGTAGGAGATTTAGAGATGACAAACATTGATGAGGCTTATACACCAGAATGGAAGAACTGGAAATTCACATATTTAAAGATTCTTTCATAGGTACTTAAATATTAAGCTATTACGTTGGGTTTAAAAATTTTTTTTATTTTTTAAAGGCTTTTATTTTTAACTAGTCTCTACACCCAATGTGGGGCTCGAACTCACAACCCCAAGATCAAAGAGTCACACACTTCACCGATTGCGAGTGCCAGCCAGGCACCCCTATAAGGCGTTTTTTTTTTAATTTTTTTTTTCAACGTTTATTTATTTTTGGGACAGAGAGAGACAGAGCATGAACGGGGGAGGGGCAGAGAGAGAGGGAGACACAGAATCGGAAACAGGCTCCAGGCTCCGAGCGATCAGCCCAGAGCCTGACGCGGGGCTCGAACTCCTGGACCGTGAGATCGTGACCTGGCTGAAGTCGGACGCTTAACCGACTGCGCCACCCAGGCGCCCCAATATAAGGTGCTTTTTTAAAACATAAAACAACTCTGGTGTATTAAGAAAGATTAAAGGGGGGAAAAGGGATCATCAAAATTCCCAAATCACGGTTAAAAGAGACAGTCAAAACATGGCATAAAACACATTTAATACAAAGTTTAAATGATACGCAGTTCTCAGGCTAAAATTATATCCCAAGTTAAAATTACACCCAATACTTAGGAACAAATCTGAAGTTCTGCGGAGATCATCCAAAAGTGTAAAGGCAATGCAACTAAGGAACATTAACAGCAATTATCCCCTGAAGTGGCCTGATCTCTTCCTTTAAACCATTAGATGGGTTCTCAGTGGGTCAGAGGCGCTGCATCAGTCCTGGCTTCTCTGAATTCCTCTACCCTCAGAGCCTGACTCAAAATGTGGGATTCTGCTGCCACAGAACCCTTCACTTGGCTCTCTCTGCTAGAGGGAGAGCTGGCCACGCTCAGAGTGGAGCGGGGAAGGCCAGACACCATGAGCAAAGGAACCCCCAGTGACTATGTAATCCAAGCACACTGCCTCCTAGAATGGAGACATTTTGAGGGAGTCCAAAAGAGACTGTTCTGTAGACTATTAAATCACCACGCCCGGTGCAGTCCCCAGAGCAAACACTGCAAGGCAGCCTTCTAAGCACTCCAGTCCAGGCCAGAGGGAGGCCCCTCCACACAGCCCTGAACACCTGGAAAGCCCTCAATCAGGGGCAGCGTGTCCCAGGCATCAGGCTCCAGCAGAGCCATAATTTGGGATTTTAATAATAATCTTAGTTCTTTATGGAAACAGAACCACCCCTCCTAATATATATGTCCATCTGAGTTTCAGAAATTTGATTTTATTACATTTTCAGGAACACAATGGGTTACAAAAAGGAATGGACCTCCTCTATGTCCGGTCAATGGTTTTGACTGGTTTCATGTTTAAAGAATAAAATCATCCTGGAATGTGACTGAGCCATTTTGGGGAGACAGAAAGCACGGGAAAACTTCAATGTGTCATTTTCCCGAGGAATTATTTCTAAATTAAATGTTCAGTCAGGAGCTGGAGTCACCCTCTGTCACAAAAGTCGCATTCATGTAATTAAGGCACGTCACTCTCAAGGGCAGGGAGGAGGAGGTGCTCATGGCCAGCTGCTCCAGGGCTGTACCTGCCAGCAGCAGGACAGGGGACAGAACACAGGGGACAGGAGTATGGGTACACGGGCTGGGCTGCTTCCTCAGAGTAACTTGGTCAAGTCCAAAAAGTCGTGAGGGGTGAATCACAGTCAAAAGAGAGAGCCCTTCAGGTCCTGCCCTCCATTGTGAGCTAGAAGGACATCTATTCACAGAACACTTCAAAGACCTCCAAGTGACTGTAAGAAATATTCAGGGTTTCTGGTGGACTTTATAGCAGCTTTACCTCGATGAATCCTAACTGCCGCTCTGCAGAAGGGTTTTCAACCTCTAAGCTGATGGGATGGCCTTATTTTATCTTGGATGATTTGTGTTTCCTAACAGCTCATTTCTAAAACTGTTACTCTTTTTTGCCATTTTGGCTTATCGTTTGAGCCTTCTAATCTTTTTTTTTTTTTTTAACGTTTATTTATTTTTGAGAGAGAGAGAGACAGAGCATGAATGGGGGAGGGTCAGAGAGAGGGAGACACAGAATCTGAAACAGGCTCCAGGCTCTGAGCCGTCAGCACAGAGCCCGACTCGGGGCTCGAACTCACGGTGAGATCATGACCTGAGCCGAAGTCGGCCACTTAACCAACTGAGCCACCCAGGCGCCCGAGCCTTCTAATCTTTTAATTCCCCTCCCTGCTTTCCCTTTCTCATAAATTTTTTTATTTAATAGTGCGTACCACTTAAAAAAATGTTTGTTTATTTGGGGCAGGGGGAGAAGGAGAATCCCAAGCCGGCTCCACACTGTCGGCACAGAACCCAAGGCGGGGCTCAATCTCACAAACTGCGAATTGCAAGATCATGACCTGAGCCGAGATCAAGAGTTGAGCCACCCAGGCGCCCCTAGTGTGTACCACTTTAAATGGCTTATTTTACAGTTTCATATTCTGATTGCATTTTGAGCAGGAGGGAAGCCTGGTATGAAGGGACACTCCCTGGAGAGAGGGCAGGCTCTGCTCTTCCCCTTCAGTCGGTTGGTAGCAGCCTCTGCAGCAACCTTAATGCAGAGAACTACACCTCCCAGAAGTGAAGAATCTCACACAAGGCTTCGAAGGGAGTAAGGATTCCTCGAGGGCAAAGTTCACCTTGCTTAACAGCCCCCCACCCCCACCCCAACAGCGCTTTTTTTTTTTAAATGTTTTTATTTATTTTTGAGACAGAGAGAGCATGAGCAGGGGAGGGGCAGAGAGATGGGGAGACACAGAATCCGAAGCGGGCTCCAGGCTCTGAGCTGTCAGCACAGAGCCGTCGCGGTGCTCGAACTCACGAGCTGTGAGATCATGACCTGAGCCAAAGTCGGACGCTCAACCGACTGAGCCACCCAGGCGCCCCCAACAGCGCTTTTTTTTAATAGTTCTGCGGGGTGGCTCGGTTGAACCGATTTATCTGACTCTCGGAATTCATCTCCTCTGTTCCATGCCACCAAGCCTGTTAATATTTCATGTAAAATTAGGCTGACTGCTATATCAGCAGGTCCCCTACTTCACATAGTCCATGCCTGCAATTTCCAATGATTAAAGGCTTCTGTTGTTGTTACTTCTGCCTGTGCCCTGGAAGGCTGTTACTGTGTGTTTATGATCACTAGGTGTCATGACTAATGTTACTTCTAGATACCACTTAACTTTTAAAAAATTGCACTGCATCAAAATGGGCTTCTTCAGCAACACAAAGCACACCTTCTGGTGCAACCTGAACTCTGCAGACAGAAGATTCCCCAGAGGACACAAAATAACCAATAGTGAGTTAGATTTATGGGAAAACACAAACCATTTCCACTGGACAGTAGACTTTAATTACATACTAGAGAATACGAAAAATTCCATTACCATTGAAAACAAATAAGATCTTTATTAATTTTACCATTCCCTCCCCCCAAAAAACCCCAACTCACTAATCCTTTGGTGACAAGTTAGCCCTAGTGTATGGGAGATGGACAGGGCATGGTATTTTGCTAATAACAACTAAGTAAGACAGGCACCCAACAGACTATGAGCCCAGCACACAGTGCTCAAAAACACAGGAGACCCTCAAATATAGCATCCACTCAAGCTGTTTTCAAATCAAAACTGTCTCAATGGTCTTCCAGAAAATTCCCTAAAGCAGAATGTGATGTTTAAATTAAACTGTTCTGTTTATAAAATAAAATTCTGTGGATGGAGGAAAAGTGGGGACACTTAATGATCTGCATGTCAACCAACTCAGGAAAGCACTGGGTTCGGCATCCCCTGAAGGCCAGATCGAAGGGTAAAGATTATTTATGACAAGACAGGCATTCCCATAGGAAAACCTTGGGGAGGAGACTCAGATCTGTAAGTAAACATGTTATTAATAGAGTCTTGTTTCTATTTTAATGTGCAATTAATTAGAAATAGGGAAATAAAGATTCCGTTCGGTCCAATACATTTCATCAGAGTCCATGGCCACTGAAAGCATCCCCAAATCTGACCATCTACCTCAGATCACAATGGCCAAATGATACTGAACTAATGAACGTAAATCCACCATCACTACTGGAAAAAATTCAAAGACGATTCATTCAACCAGCAATAATTGAGTGCCTAGTACACACTGGAGACGGAACAGTAAATAAAACACTATCCCTACCCTCAAAAGCTTACAATCTAATTGGGAAAAGAGACAACTGAACACACATTTACAATTTAGATGGGTAAAATCTAGTTACTAAAGAAGGATAGAAGGGGGGTGCCTAACCCAGTAAAAAGCTAAAGTCTAAATAGACTTGAATGAGTAGAAGTTAGTTAAACAAAAAAGGAGGGGAAAAAAAGGAGCATAAGGAAGGAGAATTCTAAAGAAAACACATTGCATAATCAGGGGAATGTCAGTAACTCAATGTTGCTGAAGAAACAAGTACAGGGCTCAGCTCCTAAAGAACTATGCATGTCTTGTTAAAGAGCCTGAATTTTAACGTGAAGGCAATAGGGAATCATAGTAAAATTTTAAGCACATGATCTAAGATTAGTGCTCCAGGAGGATAAGGCAACAGTAAGAAAAGTAAAGTAAAAAGGGAGCAAGGCTGTTGGAAGCGATACCAGTGAACAGAGATAGTTACAATAATCTAGAATAGAGATAAGGGGTACTGCACTAACCACGTAGGAAGAGGGAGGGTTGATGAATCAACAGAACCATCACTGAATATTAACACTGAATTACAATGGTCATTTTGCTTTTTAAAGCTATCACACTATAGTCCAATTTGGTATCTTCCCAGGCTCAGGTTAAAGGGGCACCCAAAGTGGTCCTGGCAGCAATGACCCTACCTGATCAACATGTGGCCAAAGTCCAAGTGTATCTCAGAACTGAACCCAAACAAGAAGCTCTCAATTCACATTCCACTAAGGCTCAGAACGCCAATGTATTAATGAATTTAAGGCAAAGGCCATACTATCTAAAAATAACATTTAAAGTGCTAAAATTTACATTAAAAACAATTCGTTTCTGACAGGTGGTTTACCACAGACATCCTGATACAATGAGTATTTAAATTCCATTCAAAAACTACGCAGCAGGTATAGAAGTTGTTGTGCTAAATAGGTTAGAAAAAAGTAGAATGAACTGGAAGGAAACCTCCAGGGAAAAGACCTCTGCTTTACTAGAGGGCAGTTAATATTTACAGATACAAGGAGTATTTCTACACTAGCCTGGCACCTCCAGTCAATTAAACGATAAAGCCTAGCACTAATCATTAGGACATTACATACAGAGGACAAAAAAAAAAAAAAAAAAAAAAAGATAATCCAAGCAGAGGGAAAATGGGAGTGCGGGGGGAGAGAAGAGAAAAAGAAGGGAGATAGAGGGAAAAAGGCAAGGTGTCTTGCTCCGATACCCTTATCATCCAGCAATATGGCTCCCGAGGGCTAAAAAGAGAAGAAAATGGCTGCTTCCAGACTTTTTAAAGGATTTCACCGCAGCCCCCAAGCTATCAAACCACATTAGATCTCAAAAAAGGAAAAACTCATAAAGATCACTTAGGGAAAAAAAAAAGTCTTGGGGATAAGAGCCCTGAATTTCAGTGCTCTAATCTGAATTTTATCTTGAGCATTATAGGCAGTAATCCCGGAAACGTGTGCCATCTAGAATATATCATGAAATGACTAAGTATCAGTTCAATATTAAAATTGGAAAAGAGCAAAGCAGTAGTATACTGATAGAGATACCAGTGAACAGAGATCATTTTGAAATATTAAAAAGAATGGCTCTCTAGTTTACAAATTATCTCAGTTATGTTAAATTGCAGGCTTATAAGAATTGTAAGACATCTGTGAAATCTTAACAAATAATCTGAGCAAGAATTGTTCACTGTATTAATCACACTGATCTCTATTTTTTTTGTTGTTCATTTACCCTTTTTTTAGTAATCTTACACCCAATGTGGGGTTTGAACTCACGGCCCTCACATCAAGAATCACAGGCTCTACGGACTGAGCCAGCCTGAGCTCCATTTTTTTAATACTTGGCTCTGTCTCTAAGAAGACACAATTCAATAGAACACTGAATCTAAATTAACTAGATACCATTGCACATTGTATTTGATTTAAAAAAAGAAACAGTTGGTTTTTTAAAAGTTTTATAGCTTTTCTCAGCCATTTTCCTATAGTATCTGTATGACTTAAATGTTTTTGACAATTAGGTGTCCATGATTAATCTCTTTAATGTGACAACCAGAGCCATATAAGTTTTTGAAATAGGATCCATTTCCATCAGTTGCTAGCACACAAATTTTATAAATTTTTTTTTTTACATTTATTTATTTTTGAGTGTGAGCAGGGGAGGGGCAGAGAGAGAGGGAGACACAGAATCAGAAGCAGGTTCCAGGCTTTGAATTGTCAGCACAGAGCTCAATGCAGGGCTCAAACCCACGAACCGTGGGATCATGACCTGAGCTGAAGTCGGACGCACAACCGACTGAGCCACCCAGGCGCCCCAATGAGCACACACATTTTAGAAGAGTCTCAATACCTGCTTATTTTAATATGTATACTTTACCTTGTTTCAAAAAGGATTCTAGAGGACACAGAACATGCATTCAGAAAACATATTATTCAATAAAATACAGAATATTGGCACATCTTAACCAAAATATTGTTGCCAGTGTTCTTTAGCTTTCCTTGTCAAAATGTTGATATTAAGTTTGCAATTTTACTAAGTACAGTAGAAAAAGGGGTAGAGGAACAAACCTTAGTGCTCAGCTAGAAAACAATTCAAACCAGGAAGTATCCTTATTACAATAAGAAAGGGATCAAATCAAATCAGTAAGTAATTCTGAAGGTGGCACCAGAAGAAAGAACTTAGCAAAAAAAAAAAAAGGGGGGGGGAGGTAAGATTTAATTTATACAGAAATTAAGCTGTTGCCTGGGTGGCTCAGTCAGTTAAGCATCTGGATTAAGATTCTGGATTTTGACTCAGATGATGATCTCAGTTTGTGAATTTGAGCCCCACTTCTGGCTCTGCTCTGACAGCATGGAGCCTGCTTGGGATTCTCTCTCTCTCTCTCAAAATTAGTAAATAAACTTAAAAAAAAAGAACTGTTAAAAAAAAAGAAATTAAGCTGTTGACTATTTGCTCTATGTTGAGTTACTCATTTCAAAAAGGTATTCTTAAGATTCCTTTAATGAATGAACTATTCATTATAATGTTATAAACTAATTGCATTTTTTTCATTCTATTTTCAGGATCCTGTTACTGGAAGTCACAAAGGTAACTATGTAGGGCATGAGAAAATAAATACAAAGCCTCTCTATGGTATTTTAATGAAGCTAAATGCACTAACTGAAAGTATTTAAAGAAAACTTTACTGTGTATCATTAAGCACAAAATAAATAACTTACAACAATTGTAGAGTTGTCTCAAGTCTAACACCATGGGTTACTTGGAATATTAAGCTACATTTCTCATGTTTGTTTTAATTTAAAAAGTGCGATTTTATCATTATGTATATATTATAGAGGGAAGGGGATATATTATACTCCTATGTTGAAAGAAGTCAATTTTCTCCAAATTGAGCTGCAAATTTAATACTTCCAATTAAAAATAATATTTTAATCATTCCAATTGAAAAACAAGGTTACTTAGGGCTTGGGAAAAAATCTTAAAGTATATCTTTAAGCAAAAATGCATAAAATCCAATAAAGTTTGCAAAAGAATAAGGGGCTTTCCTCACCAGTAATGAGGTAATAAAACTTCATTAATTAAAACAGTGGAGGGGTGCCTGGCTGGCTCAGCGAGTGGAGCATTTCACTCTTGATCTTGGGACTGTGAGTTCGAGCCCCTCACTGGGTGTAGAGATTACTTAAAAATAAAAACTAAAAAAATCTTTAAAAAATAGCGGATACTAGTACAAGAACAGATCGATGAAACAGCACTGGGAATCTTGAAACATGCAAGAATACAGAAGAATTTTAGTCTATAATAAAGATAGTATTTCAAAACTGTGGTATAATCAAATAATAATTCAATTAGTGATTTTGGGAAAAGTGGCTAAATATTTAGGTGAACCTAAAATTAAGTCTCTAGATCTCATCATATCACAAAGCAAAATAATGAGTACATTACATGATAAAATGTAAAAAAAAAAAAAAAAAAAGAGGAAAGAATTCAAATTACTAAAAGAAAACGGATATTAACCATATAATAATTGGAGGAATAGCTATAAAATTACACAAGTCAGAAACATTAAAAAAAGAAAAAAAAGGCCTTGACAATCCAAAACACAGGTGCACATACTTTCCTCTACGTTAAACGTATGTACAAAGTTGAAAGACAAAAAAAAAAAAAAAAAAAGCTGGGGGAAAAAAATGCAACCTATCACAGAAAAACAATCTTCGTATCAAAAAGATTAATACAGCAATAGATTGCAGCACAAAGGATTATGAGTATGTAATTTACAACTAAATGTAACTAGCATATCAATATATGAAAAATGTTCAATAGAACTAGTAATTAAAGGAATGAAAATAAAAAACAGAAAACAGTGAGGAGCACGATAAAATGCAAGGGGGAAATGAGGACCAAAATACAATGTTACCAGGACTCCGAATAGATACAACCTTCCTATAGGGCAATATGTAGCAAAGTTTAAAATGTGCTCCTGGCCCAATAATTCCTTTCAGGAACCTAAACTAAGGAAATCCTCTCAAAGATGTACACATATGAATTCATCACAGGGTTGTTTGTAATGTTGATAATCGGAAACCTAAATGCCCATCAACGAATACATATTAGTACCTCATAAACGAAAATGCCATAAATCTATTTAAAAGGATGCAGAGATGATATTTATTAAAATAGGAAAAAAGTGGTCATGACATTTTACATGGAAACCCCATGTGGGCAGGTTGGGCAAAGCCTGGATGTCTTGTTCTTCAACCTTATTTCCAGCACCTAGAAAAGTGCCTTGTAAAAAAGGAGCTCCCAGAAAGCATTTTACTAAATAGATAAATTTTAAAAGCAGGCTACAGAACAATAATTATAATGTCAATCCCCACCCCCTTCCTTCTTTCTCTCTACACACACACACACACACACACACACACACACACAATTGGGAGGACAGCCACAAAAGGCTGACAAGGTGAAGTTCTGGTGTGTGTAACTTTTCTTTATTCCTCTCTGTATTGTCTAAATTTCTTACATAGTTAGCATTTTTAAAATTTTTATGATTGGAAAATAGTAACAACATTGCTTTTTAAGAACTCATATATATTTAAAATGAACTCCAGAAAGTGTTCAGTGACATCAGCTACAAACTACAAAAACTGAGATCAGCAGTATCCAAGTGGCATGTTTTTTTCACCTCCAAATAAATATCTTTGGAGTATGTTTTCTACAATGTACCACCTTTTTCCAGTACCAGGAAATGCCACCCTATCCTGATAAAATGCAAACTTTCCAAAAGGAAAAGCACATTTTTTTCTAGAGTAAAAAGCAGGGGGGGGGGGGGGGTGAGTAACAAATTTCTTAAAAGTCCTCCCATCTCAGGGTGGCTCAGTAGGTTAAGGATCTGACTCTTGATTTCAGCTCAGGTCATGATCTCACAGCTCTCAGGATAGAGCCCTGCATCCAGCTCTGCACTGACAGCCCAGAACCTGATTGGGATTCTCTCTCTCTCCCTGTCTCTCTCTCTGCCCCTCCCCCGCTTGTGCTCTCTCAAAAATAAATAAATAAACATTAAAGAAAAAAGTCTTCCCATCTCCTCTATTGACATACGCCCTCTTCTAGTTGGTGATAAAGATTACTATGTATAATCATGTTTTTTTCAGACTAAAATGCCAGTGAATCTGTATCAGCAATGTGCTCTCTGTAATTCTTCCCTTTCTTTAGGAAGGCAGATTTCATTTTAAAGACATTTAAACAAGTGAATGTTTATTATTATTCTATCATTATTCATTACTCATTATTCTATCATTATTCATCCCACTACCCTGTTTTATATCATTCAGACTTTATCACTATGTGAAATAACCCTATTTGAATTATTATCTGCCTCTCCTTTCCACAATGTAAGCTCTATGAGGACAGGAATGTTGTCCTGCTCACCACTGTGTCCCCAGTGAATGGCATCTAGTAAGGACTCAAGATGTAGTTGTTAAATTAATAATGAAAAAGGTCGGGAGGGGGGAGACAAATTTAAATAAGACTATATGTAAGGAAATGGAAAAAAGGAAAGAAAACTACAATGAAATACACAAGCTGACATGACTCTAGGCTGTAACGTCAGCCCGGAGGTTTGGTGGATATTTTTCAAGGTGGACAGGTGCTCCACACCTATCTAAAGGCATCCAGGAAGAAGAAAAATCCACAGGGAGGTCTCCGGGTAGCTGTGTACAGCTCCCAGAAGAGTGAAAATGATCATCATCATAACAGAAATGTCGTCCAGTTCGAAAAAACAACTACAGCACAACAACACACTATATTTGGCCCAGATGAAAAATCAAACGAAGCCCCAACACAATGAAACCAAGCAAGCAACGTTCCGCCGACACATAGAAAGATCATAGTCTCCTTTCCCCAGGCCGTGCAGTCGCCCGCAGCCCAGCAAACCCCCTCACTCACCACTTTCCCCCCTCAAGGACCCCCGCCCCAGCTGGTCCAAGGTGAGAGGGAATGGAGTAACAGTCTGAGAATTAGCTTTCTCCACTCCCACCCGAGCCCAATCCTCTCCAAAGCGCAATGCCTCCCACTCTCCCACCCGGAGGCCCTGACCCCCGCGCCAAGGGCTTCTCCTGCTGCCCCTCACTCACGTGTAGATGATGGCCATGAAATGCATCAGCCACAGCACCAAGAAGAGGACGAACCCGAAGACGGCCATTCCCTCCAGGGCCAGGTCCAGCAGCGCCATCCCCCGGCCCGGCCCGGCCCGCTCCGGCCGCCGCCGCGGACCGCGCTCCCGCCGGAGGACAGGGTGGGCGCCCGGCGCGGGGGCGCTGGAGGGGAGAGGAAGGTGGGGAGAGGAAGGGGCGGAGGGGGGTGGGGACGGAAGGGGCGGGCAGGGCCCGCGCGCCCCGCCCGCGCGCACTCGTTCGCGCGCTGCCCTGGGCGCGCTCGCGGCTGCGGGCGCTGCGGTGGCCGGGTTCCGTGGTCAGAGCGGCAGTGGCCCCCGCGCTCCGGCTCGCCTCTCCACACCCTCACAGGCGCCGGCCGGTCCTTGAGCGCCTGCGCCCCAGATGCCAACGCCCCGCCGCCTCGCCGCGGGACCCCGGGCCGCGCAGCTCCGCACCCTGCTCCGCCGCCGCAGCTCCGTGCTCTAATCGAAACCGGCGGCCAGCGATCCGACTCCCCGGCGCGCCCCGCCTCGCCCCCGCCCTCCGGAACCGTGGCGCCCGCCTCTCCGAGGGGCGGTGCGCGCCGCTGCTCCCCGCCCACCTTGCCGCCCTCGCGCCCGCTGCGTCACCGTCACCTTCGAGAGCGCGCCCCTGCGAGGCTTCTGCTGGACGCGAGCCCGCCTTCTCTCCCCGGGCTCCTGTCTCCGCCCGCGCCTACCCCTCGGCGTCGGGCGGCGGCGCCCCGGGCGGCCAGCCCTGCAGCCCCGGGGCAGGCCTCCCCCGGCGGTGGCGGCGCGTGACCGTGTGTCCGGCTCAGAGGCTGCTTGCCCTCTGTCCGGCTGCAGTGTTCGGGGGCGCCCCAGAGAAAGACACGGAGTTCCAGGCAGCCTCTCGGGTTGTCTCGAAATCCAGTTTCCAACGCTGTGTCTGCAGCTTCTCCGCCGGGCACCACTCAGAGAGGCTTAGGCCCTCCTCCAGGCCATGCTCCTGGACGCAACGGGTGTCCCATTGCCTTTCTTTCTCAATGCTTTTAATGCTGTGTTGTCTTGGATCACAACCGACCGGAGAGCAAAATAATCGTATGCCTCACATATCTCTAAGCACCGTAGAGAATGTAACGTAAAAGAAATTCTCACATTCACAAATATAAGGAATCAGTTAGTATGGAAGTCCCCTAAGACTACTGTCCAATACGGTAGCCATATGTGGCTATTGAGCGCTTAAAATGTGGTTGGTAGAAATTGAGACGTGCTGTGCGTCTAAACCATCCGCCGATGTCGAAGACCACCTCATTAACCAATTTTGGTTACAATTATTGATTACATCGTGAAGCTATTTTTTGATATATTGGGTTAAATTAAAAATTATTAATTTTACTGTTTTTGTTGTTTTACTCTTAAAATATAGTTACCAGAAAATTTTAAATTACGCATGTGGATAGCACTGCTCTAAAATGTTAAGCAGTGGCACTATGGATTGTAAGGCAATTTGGCATTTATCTTCATTTTAAATCTGTCCAGGGAGACGTTTTAATCTAGTATTAAATGTTCCTGTTTGTTTCTTTAGCCTAGATGAGTTTATATTGTTTCTTGATTGTTTTATGTTTAGACGGTGTTTATTATTTCAAGTGATTTCCTTTAAAATAATCCATGACCTCCCTTGAGATTTCAGAATTGAATTCAATTTTGAAAAGAAGTTGGTTATTTTATCATTGCTATTTATTATAGCTGATATTGAGTAAATGAACTACCTTAATCTACAGTTAAGTGATAAATTACAATCAGAGAAGAGTTTAAATTAATGTCTGTACTGAGAACCAATCTGCATTTACTATACTTTGTGTTTTACTGGGGTAAAGTCGGTGAGAAAGAACAGTGCTTACAAAGGAAACTTCTATTGTTCAGAGTTATTGGTTGATGAATTAAAGTTATAGTGGGATGATACACTACTAGCAAAATAACTACAAATGGAAAAAATTTTTAAGTTTATTTACAGAGAGAGAGTGTATGTGCGCACGTGTGCGCGTGTGCAAGCAGGGGAGGGGCAGAAAGAGAGGGAGAGAGAATCCCAAGCAGGCCCCACACTTGGAGTGCAGAGCCAGAAGCAGCAATATTGTACTTGAGCCTAGTTTCGGTTGGTCTTGTACAAACCATTCTACAGTATCTGTTAGGACCACATATTCCAAAATGAATATGCATGAATATGTAACCCTAAATTAGAATATATAATCCTAACATTCTATAGATACTATAAAAGTGTGCATTTCTTCCATGTAGCACAGCAGCATAGGAGTCTAGCAAAGAACCTGTCCACTGATCTCACTTTTAGCAGTTAACACTTTTTTTGGTTATCTAATGGGCACTCTTCTCTTTTAGAAAACCGATTTCATGAAGGCCAGGGCTTCTGATTCTCTCCAGAGATAATCTAGTAGCATTTGTATATATTAGAATTCACACTAATAAATTTTGAGGAGCAGTGTTTTGAGGAGCAGTGTTTTCAGAGGCAAACAAAATCCAAAATTAACTATCATTTAATGGCCCTAGAAACTTTAGTTTATAAAACCTTAACAAGAAAATAATTCCAAATATCTGGTTCAAACCAAGTAGTTACAACACATTTTTGGCTTGAGCCAAACCCAAACCAAAATATTTATAGCTGACTCTAAACTGAAACTTAAATAAAATTGTATTAATTCTGGCCCCATGTCCCCGAAAAGATAGGGCAGAAGGCTGGGAGAATACAGGTACATACATAAAATTACTTCATAGAAACAAAATTTATCTTTGGTAAGTTAATACTCTTAGTTATATAATGCCCTATATGCCTATATATAAAGGTTCATATTACATTTTTTAAAGTTACATTTTCAACAATCAGGATACCTAATTTGGGTTGTGTCTAAGAAACATCATCTTTGGTGAGATTCTAGATAAATCAAGTTTAAAATGTGACACTTGAAAGGCTATGCACAGAAAAAACACTGAAAGAAATACCAGACAATTATTTATCTTTGAAGAATGAAATGTGTTGATTTTTTTTACCTGCCTTTTTATATTGTTGATTTCCTATAATGAGCATTATTGTTTTTATGGTGAAAAATATGGCCATTTTTCTATTTTACAAAGGGGTTGATGAGAACCAAGTAGAAAATTTTTGTTATTTATTCTTTTAAAATTATGAGTGGTACGGTCACTTTGGAAGACAGTTTGGCAGTTACTTACAGAACTAAACATACTCCTAACCATATGATCCAGCAATAGCATCCTTGATATTTATCCAAATGAGTTGAAACATGTACACACAAAAACCTGCACACAGATGTTTCTAACAACTTAATCATAACTAACAAAACTTGGAAGCAACCATGTCATTCAGTAGATGAGTGGATACAATGTGGTACGCCCAAACAATGGAATATTATTCAGCACCAAGAAGAAATGTGCTATCAAGCCTTCATGAAAGACAGGAAGGAAGATTCAATGTATATTACTAAGTGAAAGAAGACAATCTTTTCACTTATGTGGCATTCTAGGAAAGGCAAACCTAGAGACAGTAAAAAGATCAGTGGTTGTGGTTGTCATGGGAGAGAGACATGAATAGGTGATCACAGAGGATTTTAAGGGCAATGAAACTAATCTGTACAATACTTTGTTGGGGTGCCTGGGTGGCTCAGTTGGTTAAGCGTCTGACTCTGGATTTTGGCTCAGGTCATGGTCTCATTGTTTGTGTGATTGAGCTCCACGTAGGGCTCTGCACCGGCAATGCAGATCCTGCTTGGGATTCTCTCTCTCTCCCTCTCCCTCTGCCCCTCTCCCACTTGCACTCTCCCTCAACATAAATAAAGAAACATTAATACTAAAATGATGGGTACATGTATTATACATTTGTCAAAACCCATAGAATTTACAACACCAAGAGTGAATTCTAATATAAGCTGTGGACTTTGGGTAATGACATTGTCAGTGGAAGTTCATCAGCTGTAACAAAGGCACCACTCTGGTGAGGATGTTGTTGGGGGTAGGGGGTGCTGTGCATGTGTTGAGGCAGAGTGCATATGAGAACTGTCTATAATTTCTGCTCAGTTTGGCTGTAAACCTAAAACTGCTCCAGAAAATAAAATCTATCTTTTAAAAACTAATGAGTACTCCACCATATGTATATGTACATATTGTAAGTGTCTGAATGAGCGAGATAATCTAGTTTGTCATCAGATCCCAGGGCTTTGCACCTTCTAGGCACTCAAATATTTGTTGAACGAATGAATAAATAATCTATGTTGAGAGAAGTCACCGGAAAAATTGTTAAATTTTCTCCTTTTCTCCTTTCAACTTTTTAAATACTTTAAAAATATTTTTTCTTTGTGGAAAAAAATACACATTATTTAACATAACCCCTCCTTCATATTACATAATTAGATCACAGAATTGCAGAGAGTAACTACATGTTAGTTTGCCTAATCACAACCTGAAGACCTGCTCCAACTCCTATATTCTCCTTGACAGAGTCAATGCATGACTTTTATGTCAGCATGGGACGTATTTTCCATCTTTGTCATTATTATAAAGAATCTTTCATATAAACATTTTAAAAATCACAATTCAGTTCCCTACAGTTAATGTGTTGTTATTTTTAAAAGACAGGTATACTGTGAATTTTCAGCCCTATAAAAAACTTTTTAAAAATAACATTTAAAAAAAAAGGTGATCTTCCAGAAATTGGGTAAATTTGAAGTTTCAAAAACAAAGTTAAAATAAATTGATCTGGAATTTGTGGTGCTAGTGCCAAAAGAAGTAATTTAATTCATTTGTTTTTTTCTCCCCCTCAGCATGTTTTGCAATTAGTTAGAAAAATGCCTTATCTACTCATTTAACTCAGGTGCTTAACTTACATTGGTTTTGTTACCCATGAAATCCTAAGATACTATATTGCTGTGAATAGCCTTCAAACACACAAAGGTTCTAGGTAAATTCTCAGTTCAGGGCCTGATCCTGACGGTCCACACGTATAGTGTGTTTGTATGTCTGGGTGTGGTCCAGGGGAGTGCCTGGAGTTCACTAGAGTTCATTAGTTCATTCTCAGCTGTTTTGCTAACTTATTCAAATGATTAATTAAAATGATTTACTTATACTAATTTTTCTTTTCAAATCTCATATTTGGTTTTGTTTTAGTCCATAGTGTGCTAGTGTGCTAGGTTGAAGCACTAATGTTTATTCTTAAAGGAAGCTAAATAAAAGATTTCCAAATATGTCTCATGTAAATGTCAACTATTTTCTTTTTCAAAATATTTTAAAAATTGCTTTCCTTTTATTCTTTTAATTAAAATTTTTTTTTATTTATATTCTTTAAACTTTGTTTTTTTTAAAGTAATCTCTACTCCCAAAGTGGGTCTTGAACTCATGACCCTGAGATAAAGAGTTGCATGCTCCACCAGCTGAGCCAGCCAGGTGCCCCTAAAGTTGCTTTCTTTTTAGATAGACTCAAGTCAATTTATTTATTAAAGTTTATAATGTTAAAACATTATCCTAGGCTGTGTGCGTGTGTGTGTGTGCGTGTGTGTGTGTAAACAAACTTGGTAGTTTATTGAAAGAAAGAGACAAAGACAGGCCGAGACTCTAATTTATTGAACACAACATAAGTTATATGCCAAAAAGTTTTTGAAATATTAACTTGATGGAGTGCCTGGGTGGCTCAGTTGGCTGAACGTCCGACTTCAGCTCAGGTCATGATCTTATGGTCTGTGAGACTTATTAAAGTCTGGGGACTTTAATACCCCACTTACAACAATGGATAGATCATCTAGACATAGGATCACTAAAGAAACAAGGGCCCTGAATGATACAATGGACCAGATGGACTTGACAGATATATTTAGAACTTTTCATCCAAAAGCAGCAGAATACACATTCTTCTCAAATGCACATGGAACATTCTCCAAGTTAGAACACATACTGGTTCACAAAACAGCCCGCAATAAATATAAAAGAACAGGCACATGTTCAGATCAAAATGCTATGAAACTTGAAATCAACTACAGGAAAAAGTTTAGAAACCCTCCAAATGCATGGAGGTTAAAGAACATCCTACTAAAGAACGAATGGGTCAACCAGGTAATTAAAGAAAAAATTAAAAAATATATGGAAACACATGAAAATGAAAACACAACAATCCAAATCCTTTGTGATGCAGCAAAGGTAGTCCTAAGAGGACAATACATTGCAATCCAGGCCTATATCAAGAAACAAGAAAAATCCCAAATACAAAATCTAACAGCACACCTAAAGGAACTAGAAGCAGAACAACAAAGAAACCCCAAACCCAGCAGAAGAAGAGAAATAATAAACATTAGAGCAGAAATAAACAATATAGAATAAGAAAAAACCCCAGTAGAACAGATCAATGAAACTAAGAGTTTGTTTTTTGAAAAAATACACAAAATTGATAAACCCTTAACCAGACTTCTCAAAAAGAAGAGAGAAGACACAAATAGATAAAATCACGAGTGAAAATGGATTTATCACAACCAATCCCTCAGAAATATAAGCAATTATCAGAGAATACTATGAAAAATTATATGCCACAAACAGGACAACTTGGAACAAATGGACAAATTCCTAGACACCCACACACTACCAAAACTCAAATGGGAAGAAATAGAAAATTTGAACAGACCCATAACCAGTGGAAAAATTGAATCAGTTATCAAAAATCTCCCAATAAAAAAGAGTCCTGGACTGGATGGCTTCCCTGGGGAATTCTACCAGACATTTAAAGCAGAGTTAATACCTATCCTTCTCAAGCTGTTCCAAAAAATAGAAACGGAAGGAAAACTTCCAGATGCATTCTGTGAAGCCACCATTACCTTGATTCTTCAACCAGACAGAGACCCACAAAAAAGGAGAACTACAGACCAATATCCTTGATGAACACAGATGCAAAAATTCTCAACAAGTTACTAGCAAATCTAATTCAACAACATGTAAAAATAATTATTTACCATGATCAAGTGGGATTCATTCCTGAGCTGCAGGGCTGGTTCAGTATTTGCAAATCAATCAACGTGATACATCACATTAATAAAAAAAAGGATAAGAACCATATGATCCTGTCAATAGATGCAGAAAAAGCATTTGACAAAATACAACATTCCTTCTTAATAAAAACCTTCAAGAAAGTCGGGATAGAAGGAACATACTTGAACATCATAAAAGCCATATATGAAAAGCCCACAGCTAATATCATCCTCAATGGGGAAAAATGGACAGCTTTCCCCCTGAGATCAGGAACACGACAGGGATGTCCACTCTCACCACTGTTGTTTAACATAGTGTTGGAAGTTCTAGCATCAGCAATCAGACAACAAAATGAAATAAAAGGCATCAAAATTGGCAAAGAAGTCAAACTTTCACTTTTCACAGACATGATACTCTACATGGAAAACCCAAAAGACTCCATGAAAAGACTCCTAGAACTGATACATGAATCCAGCAAAGTCTCAGGGTACAAAATCAATGTACAGAAATCGGTTGCATTTTTATACACCAATATGAAGCAACAGAAAGAGAAATAAAGAAACTGATCCCATTTACAATTGCACCAAGAACTATTAAATACCTAGGAATAAGCTTAACCAAAGATGGGAAAGATCTGTATGCTGAAAACTATAGAAAGCTTATGAAGAAAATTGAAGAAGACACAAAGAAATGGAAAACAATTCCATGCTTGTGGATTGGAAGAAAGAATATTGTTAAAATGTCAATACTAGGGGCGCCTGGGTGGCTCAGTCGGTTAAGCGGCTGACTTCGGCTCAGGTCATGATCTCGCAGTCTGTGAGTTCGAGCCCCGCGTCGGGCTCTGTGCTGACAGCTCAGAGCCTGGAGCCTGTTTCCGATTCTGTGTCTCCCTCTCTCTCTGACCCTCCCCCATTCATGCTCTGTCTCTCTCTGTCTCAAAAATAAATAAATGTTAAAAAAAATTTAAAAAAAAATGTCAATACTAGCCAAAGCAATCAACACATTCAATGCAATCCCAATCAAAATTGCACCAGCATTCTTCTCAAAGCTAGAAAAAACAATCCTAAAATTTGTATGGAACCACCAAAGACCCCAAATAGCCAAAGTAATATTGAAAAAGAAAACCAAAGCAGGAGGCACCACAATCCTGGACTTTAGCCTCTACTACAAAGCTGTAATCATCAAGACAGTATGGTATTGGCACAAAAACAGACACATAGACCAATGAAATAGAATACAGAACCCAGAACTGGATCCACAAATGTATGGCCAACTAATGTTTGACAAAGCAGGAAAGAGCATCCAGTGGAAAAAATACAGTCTCTTTGCAAATGGTGCTGGGAGAACTGGACAGCAACAGGCAGAAGAATGAAACTAGACCACCTTCTTATACTATACACAAAAATAAACTCATAATGGATGAAAGACCTAAATATGAAACAGGAAACCATCAAAACTCTAGAGGAGAAAGCAGGCAACAACCTCTTTCACCTCAGCCACAGCAATTTCTTACTCGACACATCTCCAAAGGCAAGGGAATTAAAAGCAAAAATGAACTACTGGGATGTTCAAGATAAAATACTTCTGCACTGCAAAGGAAACAATCACAAAACTAAAAGGCAACTGACAGAATGGGAAAAGATATTTGCAAATGACATATCGGAAAAAGGGCTAGTATCCAAAATCTATAACTTACAAAACTCAACACCCAAAAAACAAATAATCCAGTGAAGAAATGGTCACAAGACATGAATAGACACTTTTCCAAAGAAGACATCCAGATGGCCGACAGACACATGAAAAGATGTTCAACGTCACTCATCATCAGGGAAATACAAATCAAAACTACACTGAGATACCATCTCACCCTGGTCAGAGTGGCTAAAGTGAACAAATCAGGAAACTATAGATGCTGGCGAGGATGTGGAGAAATGGGAACCCTCTTGCACTTTTGGTAGGAAGGCAAACCGATGCAGCCACTCTGGAAAACAGTGTCTCAAAAAATTAAAAATAGATCTACCCTATGACCCAGCAATAGCACTGCTAGGAATTTGCCCAAGGGATACAGGAGTGCTGATGCATAGGGGCACATGTACCGCAATGTTTATAGCAGCACTTTCACCAATAGCCAAATTATGGAAAGAGCCTACATGTCCATCAACTGATGAATGGATAAAGAAGATGTGGTTTATATATACAATAGAATACTACTTGGCAATGAGAAAGAATGAAATCATGCCATTCACAGCAATGTGGATGGAACTGGAAGGTATTATGCTGAGTCAGAGAAGCACAGTCAGAGAAGCACAGATAAGACAGTCAGAGAAGCACAGATATCATATGTTTTCACTCACGGTGTGGATCTTGAGAAACTTAACAGAAGACCATGGGGGAAGGGAAGGGGGAAAAAAATAGATACAAACAGAGAGGGAGGGAGGCAAACCGCAAGAGACTATTAAATACAGAGAACAAACTAAGGGTGGATGGTGGAGATGGGGAGAGGTAAAATGGGTGATGGGCATTGAGGAGGGCACTTGTTGGGATGAGCACTGGGGGTTGTATGTAAGCCAATTTGACAATAAGTTATATTCATAAAAAAAGAAAGATTCTGAATTTGACAGGTAAAAAACAAACAAAACAAAAACTAAACAAACAAACAAACCCCAAACCACCACCACCAACAGTAAAAATGTAACCAACAACAAAAACCCATAAAAACAATTCTCACGGTTCTGGTTGTAAAGTGATTTTTGTTTAGCACTATTTAGTTTGGAAACCAATGCTCCATATAGGTGAATTTCACCGTTGAAGGTACAGAAAAGCGTATTAAGAATAGGTCATGTATCTTACGCCTAGAGACACTGGCAATTTAAACATCTTACTCTTTTACCACATCTTTTGCTTCGGTTAAGAGGAATTTCGTAAAATATGTTGTCATTTCAGAACAATTCACCTAGGAGAGTAAAAACTAGTAGAAGAATTAAAAAGAACAGTCTTTTTTCGTAAGTGCTTTCTTCTCATAACATAATTCAGGGAAATACCAATAAAATCTGCTTCTTCTGGTATTATTTCATAGTATTAACAATGTAAGAAAAATGTGAATTTAACTTTTACTACGGAGCAAAGGCTGTTGAGATAACCTGGATCACCTGAGTTTAGGATCTCTACAAAATACCTTTCATCTTAAGAATGCTTTGTTTTAGGATTCAGTGTAGACTATCAGTTAAGCACATATACTGTGAACGTCAAAGTGTCTGGGTTTGAATCCCGGTTCTACCGTTTACTAGCTCTATGACCTGTGTTGTGAGGATTAAAGTTCACGTATTTTAAATATTTAGAACAGTTCCAAGCACATGAAATTCTATGAAAGTTTTATTATTATTCTTTAATAGAGTTCATTCATTTTAATTTCATATAGATCACTAACTTGGTCTTCTCCATTTCTCCTTCTACTGTTTTTAACTATTAAAAAATATTAAAATTAACTATTCCCATAAGGATTTTTTTTTTTAGCAAATCAGCCTGTCTGTAATACAAGCATATAACAATCCTTGCTTATTACACAAATAAGAATATCCTACTGATCTCATTTTCTTGCCAACATAACTAGTTTAGTCAATAAGAAACAAATGCAATTAGATGACAATTGCATGGAATAGGAAAGATATAATTAATTAATAAAGAGCAAACAAACTTTTATTCCATGAATAAATTCCTTTTATTTCAGGCCTTGAAATATAATATTATACCAAGCGAAGAATAAGATTAAAAAGGTATTTAAGGGTGCCTGGGTGGCTCAGTCGTTTGTATCTAGCTCTTGATTTGGGCTCAGTTCATGATATCACCATTGTGAGCTCAAGCCCTGTTCTGTACTGACAGCCTGGAGCCTGCTTGGGATTCTCTGTCTCTCCCTTTCTCTCTCTGCCCCTCCCCTGCTCACATGCATGCAGTGCTCTCTCACTCTCTCTCCCTCTCCCAAAATAAATAAATAAACATTAAAACAAAAGGTATTTAGATATACGTGGGGCCTTCTGACATGTAAGAAACAGTGATATTGAATAAGTGTTAATATTTTTTTGGGTAATAAATACCTTAAAAATACTTAGAATGAAATGCATCAGGATGGGGGGCCTGGGTAGCTGAGTTGGTTGAGGGTTTGACTTTGGCTCAGGTCATGATCTCACAGTTCAGTTCATGAGTTCAAGCCCTGCATCTGCTTTCTGCTGTCAGCACAGAGTCTGTTTTAAAACTTCTGTCCCCCTGTCTCTGTCCCTTCCTCATGCTCTCTCTCTTTCAAAAACAAATAAACATTTTTTAAAAAATGCCATCAGGATATCAGGATTAACAGAAGATGAAGTTTTCAGACAACAACATGACAGTTTACATGACAACATATATACCTGGGTTTTTTTTTAAGGTCAGAATTTTCTTTTTCAAAAAGATTACAACAAATGCATGAATGAGCAACAAACAAAGAATGAATTTGTGAAGATGAGCCTTCCTTCCATCCTACCAATTTTATGGTTCAAAAATCCTAACAGATTATTTTTAAATCTTTATTTTGTTGTGGGCATAAATTTTTTTTAAGTTTATTTATTTATTTTGAGAGAGACAGAGAGAGTGCAAGTGGGGGAGGGGCAGAGAGAGAGAAGGAGACCGAGAATTCCAAGCAGGCTCTGCACTGTCATCTTGAGCCCTTTGTGGGGCTTGAACTCATGAAACTGTGAGATCATGACCTGAGCAGAAACCAAGAATTGGATGCTTAACTGACTGAACCACCCAGGCACCCCTATTGTGGGCATAAATTTGAAGTATTATCTCAAGTGTGAAGAAGCATGAAATAGCCCATTGTGCAACTCAAGGAAATAGAAACAACTATTGAGGCCTTTTCTTTACTAAGCTCATCCCTAAATTCAATTGCCCATTTTAATTATTTTATAATCATTTGGGTTTGGGAGATATCATTAAGGGCCAGTCACTGTACAGTGGAAAATACTGAGCAAAATTATACGAACAAGATTGTTAAGATGACAAGGTAAAAGAACTGCTTTCCTATTTAGTCATTTCTTTTCCTTTTCTAGTCCTCAACAAATTTCAAAAGAAACTATGTTCCAGGCGCACATTGTTCTTGTGCTTTGGATACAAACTTAAAATTGATGTAATTGTTTTTTCAGGAGACACTCATAGCTGGCTACGAAAGATAAACATGAAAACAGATCATTGCATGCAATGTTAAAAGTGTTGATAAAGAGGTATGAGGAGAATTGTTTGGGACTGGGAATGATTACATGTATTTAGGAAAGTCTAGAAAGACTTCACGGAGAAGTCCTGGGTCCTGAAGAAAGAGTTTAAGAGACCACCAGGTAAAGTGAGAGGAAAGCAAGAGGTCTTCTGTTGTTCCTCCGTGATTCCAAGTATTTTAAATAACTGAATAACCGGAGGGAGCTTGCTGAGAGCCAGCCAGGAAACAGTGTGAATGGACACAATCTGAGAAACAGTTGGCCTTGACTAACTATTAAATTTAACTGGATATGTAACTGAAAATTCAGTTATAGGGAATTGACCATATAAATGATTGTCTAAATCAGGACCCTTTCCAGAAAGCAAGGAGCACTATTACCAATCAGGCTAGGAGAATTTGTGTAAGCTGAGACTTGTCCTAGGCAAATTTGTCATGTGGCACAGGACATTAAGTCACAACTTAAAAGACACAGGAGTCAGGCAAGGCTCCATTAGGGCTTTTGATCCATTTTTTTTGTGATAGTCTTGGCTTTCTCCTTCTCAGTGTGTCAGGTTTGTCTTCTAGCTGACTTCTCTCATGGTTGTAAGATGGCTGCTAACAGTTGCCTGTACCTCGCAGTTTTCCCTTCATGTGCAAGAAAGAAAATGTGTTATTCATTCATACCCACTTAACAAAAACCCTGATGCCACTTGCTCACTGGTTTATGCTATGGCAAAAAGACTAGAATGGTCAAATCAGGACCCACTGAAGCTGATAGTATGGATAATCACACCCTAACTGCATAGCAGCTATGTAATGAATGGGGAAAAATAGAATTGGAGAGATAACCACAATACCCACTACACTGAGTTTTTCTCCCTCCCTCCCTCCCTCCCTCCCACCTTCCTTCCTTCCTTCCTTCCTTCCTTCCTTCTTCCCTTCCTTCCTTCCTTCCTTCCTTGCTTCCTTCCTTCCTTTTGAGAGAGAGAGAGAGAAAGAAAGAAAACATGAGTGGGGGAGGGGCAGAATTTGGAGACACAGAATCTGAAGCAGGCTCCAGGCTCTGAGCTGTCAGCACAGAGCCCGACATGGGGTTCCAAACTTGTGAATGGCGAGATCACAATCTGAGCTGAAGTCAGAGGCTTAACCGACTGAGCCACCCAGGCGCCCCGCATACTTTTATTTTAATGAAATAGCCAGAATAGGTAAACCTATAGAGACAGGAATTAAACTAGTGGTTGCCATGGGCTGGAGGGAGGGGGAGGTGGGGAATGACTTCTAATGAGTCTGGGATTTCTTTCTGCAATGATGAAAATGTCCTGAACTTAGATAATAATAGTTGCACAACTCTGTGAATATACCAAAAATCATGGAACTGAAATCACATTCAGATCATAGAAACATTAGACACTAAGGAAATGCAAATCAAAACTGTAATGAGATACCATTTCACACTTACTGATATGACTATACCAAGTTTTGGTGAGGATGTGGGAAAATGGAAGCCCACATATATTGCTGGTGAGATGGTCAAATGGTGCAGCCATTTTAGAAAACAGTCTGGCACTTCCTCAAAAAGTTAAAGTTACCACACAACTCAACACTCCTAGGTTTGTATCCAAGAGAAATAAAAACATGTCTACCTCAAAATCTTTTAACCTGAATGTTTGTGACCACCTAAAATTCATATATTGAAATACCAACCCCCAGAGATGATGTTATTAAGAAGTGGTGCCTTTGGGAGGTGAGTAGGCCATGAGGATGAAGTCTTCATCAACAGGATTACAGCTCTTTTAAAAGAGATCCCACAATGCTCCCTGGCCCCTTCTACCATGTGAGGGCACAGTCAAAGGTGCCAGCTATGAACCACAAAGAAGGTTCTCAACAGAACATGACCATGTTGGTACCTTGATTTTGGACTTCCTGGCCTCCAGAACTGTGAGGAATAATTTCCCACTGTTTATAAAGTCTGTGTACTTTGTTTTAGCCGCCTGAATAGACTAAGACAGATGGTGAACATATTTTCATGTGTTTATTGGCCATTTGTATACATTCTTTGGAGAAATGTCTGTTAAAATCCCTTGTTGATTCTTAATTGGGTTTTAATCTTTTTATTATTAGGTTGTAAGAGTTCTTTATATATTCTAGATACAAACCCCTTATCAGATATATGACTTGCAAACATCCCATTTTGAGGGTTATTCTTTTTCCTTTCTTGACGGTGTCCTTTGAAACAAAAACTTTTCATTTTAATGGTCCAATTCATCTATTTTTTCTTTTGTCTCTTGTGCTTTAGTATCATATCAAAGACACCATTGACTAATTCAATGTCACAAGGTTTACTCCCCCATTTTCTTCTAAGAGTTTTATGGTTTTAGTTCCTATATTTAGGTCTTTGATCCAGTTTGAATTAATTAAAAAAAAATTTTTTTTAACGTTTATTTATTTTTGAGACAGAGAGAGACAGAGCATGAATGGGGGAGGGTCAGAGAGAGGGAGACACAGAATCTGAAACAGGCTCCAGGCTCTGAGCTGTCAGCACAGAGCCCGACGCAGGGCTCGAACTCACGGACCGCGAAATCATGACCTGGGCCGAAGTCGGCCGCTTAACCGACTGAGCCACCCAGGAGCCCCTGAATTAATTTCTTAAAATTGATTTTTATATGATGTGAGATAGGGGTCCAACTTCATTCTTTTATACATGGATATCCAGTTGTCCTGTCACCATTTGTTTAAAAGATGATTCTTCCCCCTTGAATGGTCTTGGCATGTTTGTTGAAAAACAGTTGACCATCAATGTATGGATTTATTTTTAGAATCTCAATTCTATTGCCAGTCCCATATGGTCTTCATCACTGTAGAGTTGCAGTAAGTTTGAAATTCGTATGTATGAGTTCTCCAAATTTGTTCTTTTCCAAGATTGTTTTGGTTGGCTCTTGAGTTTTAATATGAATTTTAGGATCAGTTTGTCAATTGTTGCAAAAAAGACAGCTGGGATATTGATAGGGGTTGCATTACTATTATAATAATAGTAAGTCTTCTGATTCATGATGGGATGACTTTCCATTTACTTAGGTCATCTTTAATTTCACTCAACAATGTTTTCAGTGCACAGGTCGTACCTTTTCCTTTCTTAAATTTATTCCTAAGTATTGTATTCTCTTTGATTATATTATAAATGGAATTATTTTCTTAATTTCATTTATGGATTGTTCATTGCTAGTGTACAGAAATACAATAGATTTTTATATAATGATCTTGTATCCCAAAGCCTTACTAAACTTGTTTTATTAGTTCTAATGGCTTCTTTGTGGCTCATTAAGATTTTCTACACAGAAGATCGTGATCTTCCAATAGAAATAGTTTTATTTCTTTCTTTTCAATCTGAGTACCTTTTATTTCTTTTTCTGGCCCAAGTGCCCTAGCCAGAACCTCTAGTGTAATGTGAATAGAACTGGCAAAATCAGAAATCATTGTTTTGTAACTGATTATTGGGGGGAACTTTCAGTCCTTCACCACTAACTATGATGTTAGCTGTGGGTTTTACTGGGTTGAGAAAGTTCCTTTATATTTCCAAATTGTTGAATATTTTTATCATAAAAAAAGTGCTGAGTTTTGTCACAATACATTTTCTGCATCTACTAAAAGGATCATATAGTTTCTGCCCTTTATTCTATCAGTACTTTAATCTATCAGCAGTGATTGATTTTCAGATGTTAAACCAACCTTGTGTTCTTGGAATAAATCCCACTTGGTCATGTTGTATAACCCTCTTTAGATATTGCTGGATTCAGTTTGCTAGTATTTTGTTGAAGATTTTTAGGCCTATCTTCATAAGAGATGTTGGTCTGTAGTTTTATTTTCTTACAATGTCTTTGGTTTTGGTATTGATAATATGGCCTCACAGAATAGCTGGGAAGTATTCCCTCCACTTCTAATTTTTAAAAAATTTTTGAGGGATCTGTGTTCTTCTTTAAATGTTTAGTAGAATTCACTAGTGAAGCCATCTGGGTTTGGGTTTTTCTTCTAGGTAAGTTTTTTTTTTTCTTTTTCGTTATTGTGATATCTTTACTTGTTACAGTCTAATCAGATAACCTATTGCTTCTTGAATAAAGTCTCCTCAGATGGTTATAGGTCTTTGGTTAATTTACAGAGCTCTGACAAAATTAATTTTGACAATTTCTGCTAGTACTCAAATTGCTTTTAGTGTTTCAAAAAGATAGAATTTAACATTTTTTAATGTTAATTGGGATATTTAACCACCTAGCATACATGGTACAATGGGAGTTAGGTTACATCTTAAGACTGATTAGGAAAGGGATTTTTTTTTTTTTACCAACATTTATAACCTCCTATATTACAGTGATTTTCCCAATCTCTTCTTACATCTATGTCCTCCTATCACCTTGACCAGCTCATCTTGTACATGGGCCCTGATGATTTATCCATGGTTTATATTACCAAGCAAACTTAGGTAGGGTACATGTATTTATCTTTATCAGTAGAACTGGAATCCTGTCAGAGGACTATAAAATGTATATGCCAGAAAGAGATAGGAAATAATCTAATATCCTAAAGAAGGAATAAAAGGAAAGTCGTTGTATTAATGTTGGCAATTCATAATTCTTCCAAGAGGGACTATTGTTAGATCCCTAGAAGAGAATAAATGAGAAGCAGATTCACAAGTTTTATACCTTTCTTTGATTTGCAATAGAATCTCCTCGTTATCAATATTAGGGAAGGTGCTGCTCCACACTGAGCCACATTACTCTCAAGATTTTATTGAATACCCTCTTCTGGCTCTAGCTGTTGGATCATCTAACATGTTGGCAGACTAAGCACATTTATTTATTCACTCATTTAACAAATATTTATTGAGCACCTATTATGTGATATCACTGTTTTTAGTGATAGCGAAATAGCAGTGAACAAAATTACTTAGTTTCTGTTCTTACAGAGGCTGTATTCTAAGAGCAGGCAGGCAATACAAGTAAATACATACATAGTACAGTGTGGGAGAGGGGAGAAAGAGTAAATATTTCTGCAGTAGTAGAGAGGGCTCCTCTGAAGAGATGACATTTGAGCAAAGAACTGAATAAAGTGAGGAAGTAAACAATGTATGCATGTAAGGAAGGAGAGATCCATTTAGTGCAAAGTGCAAGTGCAAAGGCCCTGCAGAGGAGCACTTTTGGCTTCTTGGAGGAAGAGCACATAAGCCAGTGGGGCTGGAGTATAGTGAATGAAGGGAAGAAAGGTAGGAAATTGGTTAGAGTGAGGGCCAGGGTCCAGACAAAACAAAGCTCTGATGGTCAAAGTAAGGATTTTGGATTTGGCTTTGAGATTTGAAGCCACTGGAACATTATGAGTACGTGGGTGACATGATTTTGATATGACTTTAATAGGATCTCTCTGGATGTTGTACAGTGAAGAGTCCATGAGAATGAAAATGGAAGCTAATGATCCAGTTGGAAGACTATTAATGTAGTCCAGGGAAAGGCTGTATGGAATTGTATTAGGGTATATATATATATATATATATATATATATATATATATATATATTTTATTACTCGCCTGCTCCATTAAAATATAGATTCTATGACAGCAGGAACAATGGAGGTGAAGAGAGTAAGTAATTAGATTTAGGATGTATTTTGAAGGTGGTGCTAACAGGATTTGCTAATAAATAAGACACAGAGTATGAGAGAAAGAATACAGTCACAGATGGCTCTAAGATATGGACCCTGAGTAACTGGGTGAATAGTGGTCCGATTTACTGGGATGGTAATCACCACAAGGAATAGATTTCGAGAGGAAATTAAGAGTTTTGTTTGGATGTGTTACAACTGAGATACCTATTAGGCATCTGTGGTAGATTAAAGATGGCCATGGATTCTCTGCTTCCCTTCTTTTTGAGAGGTAGAGTCTAATTCTCCTCCTCTTGAATCTGGGCTGCTTCCTGGGGAAAACCCAGCTTGCAACAGTCTTCAGTCTGCTTTGGAATTTAAAGACTCTGTAAGTCAGGTTAAGAGTCTGGCTATTATTCTGAGGATAAAGTAGAATTACTGAAGGGTTTTAAGAATGTGACCAGCTGTGGTTATTAAGTCCCCAGCCTACAATGTGGAGTGTGGACCCAAGAGGGCTCCATTGGAGGCAGGGACACCATATATGTGGGTACTGAATTACACAGACACATGATAATGCCATGAATTTGGTAATGTGACAACAGAGATGAAGAAAATAAGCTGTCAAATTCTAGAAGTATTTACAAGGTTCAAACAAAAGGGCTAATTGATTATATGTGGATGTGAAATAGTGGGTAGAGTCAGAAATGATGTCCAGGGTTCTGGATTGACAACTAGTGATGCCATCACTGACTCTAATTCAAGTCAAAGCTTTTAAAAAAGAGGGCACTTTCTACTTACTATTGCATCTGAGCAGCACTCTAAGTTGACAAGCAGCCCAATGATTTCCTAGGTCCTGTATATGGTGACTTTCTCCCATTCACTCCTGGTAGAATGGATAGCCAGCCATCCCCCTTCCAATGCCTCATGACCAGAACAAGAAAGAGGGAGGATTGGGCCCAACTATTTTGTGCCCACAAAACATATATGTAATTATTTATGCCCAAGAGAGAATGCAAATTAAGCATATGAAAACATTGAGGAGAAGCAATATAGTATAGAGATTAAAAGCATTCATTCTGGAGTTAGACTGAATTCAAATCCTGGATCTACCAATTATGACATACCAATTTGGGCAAGTTATTAACTTGCCAAGTTATTAACTCTGTGCTTAGGTTATTTTTTTAAATGTACAAAATATGGATAGTGATGGCACATACCCCAAAGGATTGTTGCAAATATCAAATAAATACAAATAAAATACTTAAAACCATGTCTTGCATATAGTATTCACTTAATAAATGTTACCAATTATTATTCCACTGGAATGTGAGTTATGTGAAGACAGAACTTTTTTTTTTTCCCCTGATGAAATCCTAATGCTTGGAATAGGGTCTGGTGCCTAATAAACAGAGTCATACAATAAATATTTTTTGGATGAATGAAATCCCTGAGAGTACAAGTTGCCTACCTCAACATGAATTCTTCCCTCCCTCCTTAGTAACAGAATCTGGACTTTTGTCTGGGCATCTTACCACTGGAACTATGTTTTTTCCAGCTTCCCTTGCAGCTAGTTTTGGTCAATGAAATGTAAACTGGAATGTTTTGTGAAATTTTCATAAAGACCACATAAAGAAGACTGCCCCCTGTGGAAGTGGCCTTTTATTGCCCCTATGCCTCTT
Source organism: Prionailurus bengalensis (assembly GCF_016509475.1). NCBI lineage: Eukaryota > Metazoa > Chordata > Mammalia > Carnivora > Felidae > Prionailurus > Prionailurus bengalensis. The sequence goes on along the minus strand of NC_057359.1, from coordinate 72,292,481 downwards.
CTCTTCCTTCTGGCCTGCAACTAGGAGAAGATGCCTGCTGCTCCAGCTGCCATCCTCAACCATGAGGTACCCTAAGGATGGTAGCCATGTGCTAATAAGGCAGACAGAAATATAGTGGCTTGAAGCCCTTATGTTATCAGATTATTGCTGAGCTACCCCAGGAATGCCTACCTTCAGGCTTCTTTTACAAGAAATACATTTCTATCGGGCTCTGTGCTGACAGCTCAGAGGGCCTGGATCCTGCTTCGGATTCTGTGTCTCCTTCTCTCTCTGCCCCTCCCCCGCTCACACTCTGTCTCTCTCTGTCTCTCAAAAATAAACAAACATTAAAAAAATAAAAAAAATACATTTCTGTATTTTTGAGCCATCCTTGTTTTAGGGCATTTAGTTTAATGCCACCAAACTAATCCTAATTAATACCTTTGTCAAATTTATATTTTAAACTATAGTAATAAGGCCAATTATTCACTCTCTGAGTCCTGTATAACAATCTTCAACAGCATTATAAGAAGAGAAAGATGGAATATCAGAGATGGAATGGACAAGAATAAAGACACCTCCTGTAGTGCTTAAGGATTACTTTTTTTATATATACCATGCATTACAGGGAGAAGATGATTACTTCACACAATTAGAAAAGGCTGCAGAATAGGATTTTGAAAATCAATGAACAGAAGGCACAGTGGTATCTGGTGAAGTGGTCTGAGTAGGCCATTTTGCCCTTTGGGACTTTTTATATAAATTTAACTGGAGACCCTTTGTCCATAATAAGAAGAAAGGGTGGGTGCCTGGGTGGCTCAGTCAGTGAGTATCCAACTCTTGATTTTGGCTCAGGTCGTGATCTCATGGTTGTGATCTCATGGTCATGAGATCAAGCCCCATATTGGGCTCCTTGCTGAGCAGGGAGCCTGCTGGGGATTCTGTCTCTCTCCCTCTCTTTCTCTGTGCCTTCCCCGTTCATTCTCTAAATAAATAAATAAGTAGTTTAAAAACAGAAGAAAGGGGGGCGCCTGGGTGGCTCAGTAGGTTAAGCGTCTGACTTCAGCTCAGGTCACGATCTGCAGTCCATGAGTTCGAGCCCCAGGTCGGGCTCTGGGCTGATGGCCCAGAGTCTGGAGCCTACTTCCGATTCTGTGTCTCCCTCTCTCTCTGCCCCTCCCCCGTTCATGCTCTGTCTCTCCCTGTCTCAAAAATAAATAAACATTAAAAAAAAATAAAAAAAAAAGAAGAAAGGGAAATCCATATATTTAATGCCCATAATGAATTAACTTCTTCCACATATATGAAATTATTTAAACCTCAGGCCTGGGATGTTTAATTGGCTTGCCCTCAATCACAATGCAAGTAAGTAGTGGAGGTGGGGTTTGAACCTGTGTTTGTTTGGCCCTAGAACCCTTGTGCCTCCCCTCACCCCTCATTCCAACCAACTGCATAAACTCATTCTCAAAGACTCAAGATCTGTGTTCCTCATCATATGTCTGAAGAAGGTCTGCATATTTATTTCCTTTGGCATTATCTGCCTTTACTTTTTCATTTTCTAGCATTTTGGAAACTTGAGGCCCATTGCTCTAAACCCATCTTTATTTTTCACATGCTTTGCTTGCAAACCACAAATTCCTATTCATGAGGTAAGAGAGGCTCCTAATATCTCCCTCAACCACTCTGACTGGCTGGAGCCGGTCCTGCCAGTGCTAACCAAATGCTGGTGACTCAAATTGAGATTATGACCCTCTCATCAGACCAACTGGAAAGAGTGGATGGCCTGTCTTGGCCACACCCCGTTCTCCTTCCCAGACCTTTTCTCATTTACTAAATATGACCTAAAGTTTGCTCCACCTCTGTGCTCTCTCTCAGTGAATGTCATCACCATCCATTCTGTTGCCTAAACCAGAATCTTCTGAATCATTCTTCACACTTCCTTTCCTTCTCCCTCATCCACCACACACATAGGAAATACCAATCACGCTCTTCCTTACCTTTTATGTATACAATTGATCCATTTTGTATTTCAGGCCACTGCTCTCTTACTGACATTATTCCTAATTTTTATTCTTGCTTCCAGTCCATTCTACAACGAGAGTGGCCACTCTAAGATGCAAATCTTGTTATGTCACTCCCCCCCTTTTTTAATGTTTATTTTTGAGAGAGAGAGAGAGAGAGAGAGAGAGAGAGAGAGAGAGAGAGACTGTGAGCAGGGGAGGGGCAGAGAGAGACAGGGAGACACGGAATGCAAAGCAGGCTCCAGGCTCTGAGCTGTCAGCACAGAGACTGATGCAAGGCTTGAACCCACAGACTATGAGATCATGACCTGAGCTGAAGTCAGACGCTTAACCAAATGAGCCACCCAGGTACCCTTCTGCTTTTTAGTTTTTATTGAGGCATTACTTAATAAAGGTGGTGACTTAGTAAAAGTGCCCAAAGTGAGAGGTGTAACATCATAAAGTGCCCAAATATTAAATATATGAATTGATATATTTTCAATTATGTATACCAGATCAAGATATAGAATATTCTGGCACTCCAGAAGGCTCCCACATGTCCCCACTTGAGTCATGCTCCACCTCCAAGGTAACTACTATTCTGATTGCTGTCCCACAGATTAGTTTTGCTGACTTTAGCTTTGTTTTAATGTTTATTTATTTTGAGAGGGAGTGTATGTGTGAGTGTGCAAGATGGGGAGGAGCAGAAAGAGAGAGGGAGAGAGAGAATCCCAAGCAGGCATCGTGCTGTCAGTGCAGAGCCCAACACAGGGCTCAATCTCACAACCCTGAGATCATGACCTGAGCCAAAATCGAGAGTCAGGTGTTCAACCGACTGAACCACCCAGCAAGCACCCCAGTTTTGCCTACTTTAAAAACCCATATAAGTGGGGGTGCCTATGTCGTTCAGTAGGTTGAACTGATTATTGCTATGTATTATTGCTATGAATGGTTATTGCTATGTAGTACTTCATTCTGTGAATACACCTCAATTTATTTACCGTTTTTAGTGTTGACAGCTATTTGGGTCATCTTCAGGGTTTAGATATTAGATATTATAAATAAAACTGTTTGAACATTTTTGTGTATATCGTTTGGTTGATACAAGCACTAATTTCTGTTGGTACATAACATATGGTGGAACCGCTGGATTGTGGTGCATTAGTAGGTATTGTATATAAGAATTACAGTTACTTCACATCCTTATCAATTCTTGGTGTTGTCAATATTTTCAATTGTAGTCACTCTGATTTTTAAAAACTCTTTCTATGACATCCCACCTAGATAAAGTCTAAACTCTTTAACATGATGGACAGAGTCCTTCATAATCTGACTTTTGCTTATCTGTTCAGCCCCATCTTTAATCACTGCCCTCCTTGAATTTTAAGCTGTAGTCCTGCTCAACTACATGTGGATCTTTGAGAGTTCTTTGGTTGGGTTCATTCTGTTTTTCTTCTGGCCTCTGCACTGTTCTTCTCTTGTGTCTTTACATCCGGATTAAGTCCTTCTCATCCACTGAGTCTCAGCTTAGACAATACTTTCTAAACTTTCTTAACCTTCAAGATTCAGTTAAATGCACTTCAATGGGCACCCAGCATTCCATGTGCTTGCTCTCTCATTAACCTGCCTCACACTAATTGTAATTGCCTACTGACTTGTCAATTTTTCCTGAGAGCAAGGGCTATATCTTGTTCATTTTTGTTTTTATCACCAGTGCTTAGAAGACTATGGGAACATAATGGGTGCTTAATAATGCATGGAGCTAATGAACAAAGGAATGAATTTAAAAATGAAGTATCAATGGAGTAATTCAAATTATTATTATTAGGAATTAAATGATCAGGCTACTTGGGGTTAATATATTGTTTTCTAAATTCTCATTCCTTAGGTTGTGCTTTTGACAAGTGACAGTGAGGGAAAAAACATAGGAAGTATTACATAATTAGTTATTCAAGCCATAGAATTAACTATGGTAGGATGGGATAAGAATTTTTCAAAATACACATGCCTCTAAAGACAGTTCCTGCAATTTGCAACTAAGGCAAAACATTGGAAAAATCAGGAAAGTTTTAAAAAAATACTGATGCCTGGACATCTAGCTCTGGAGTTTCTGATTTGGGTCAGCGTGGGTCTCTTTTTGAGGCTTGCCCACCGTAAAACAGAATAGGTTATAATCGTAAAGTTCTAGGGGGAAAAGTGGTTTATTTATAAGAAACAAGTATAGAAAAGCCAGTATACAGTTATCTTCATGCTTCTTGAGTGCTATGAAACTATATAGGGGCTGTCATTGTTCATACTCAACTATCATTTTCAATGGGAAACCTTTAAGATAGAAAGAAGAGAATCATATACACATGGTATATTGTAAACATCTGCTCTCGGGATGGAACATCTGTTAGTAAAATAAGAAATGTGGTTATCTAGCTGGGATCTTGAGCTTAATACATATTCTAATATCTTGAGGGTGAATAACCCCTTGAAATGTGTCAAGTAATAAATGTAAGTATGAGCCTTAGAGAATTGGGCCCCAAATATTTAAACTGAGTCTATTGAGGCAGTTCTCTCTTCCAAAGGCCCTTTCAGATGTAAGTAGAATGTATGGCAAGATTCTCCCCACTCCTATACTGGGCTCACAAGGGCCTTCCAAATAAGATTTAATCCTGTTTAACAGACTTAACCTGATTCTCAGATGTGGCCTCCTTGATCTTTGAGATATACATAGAACTCACTGAACTGTCCTAATTCCATGGCCAGCACAAGTTCAGGACCCTTTCTAAAGTTCTGGCACAGTCTAGGAGGCTTACATCTCATGGTCTTTCCTACATACTGGACTTTGGCCTCTTCTGTCTCATTTTCCATTCTGAGCAGGTCAATCTGTACATGAAATTCAGTTCCTTCATTGGTTTCCACACAAATCTCACTCATACACAAAGATTTTATTTAAGAGCCGGGCCTTGTAGGGAGGAGAGATTACAACACACAGAACACATTAAGCAACTTTTTTTTTTTTTAAAGTAGACTCCATGCCCAGCATGGAGCCCAATGTGGAGCTTGAACTCATGACCTCAAAATTAAGACCTGAGCTGAGGTCAAGAGTTGGACAGTAGGGGTACCTGGCTGGCTCAGTTGGTTGAGCATCAGACTTTGGCTCCGGTCAAGATCTCACAGCTTATGGGTTTGATCTCCGCGTTGGACTCTGTGCTGACATTTCAGTGCCTGAAGCCTGCTTCACATTCTGTGTCACTGTCTCTTTCTGCCCCTCCTCCACTCATGGTCTGTCTCTCTCTCTCAAAAATAAACATTAGAAAAAAAAGAGTTGGATTTAATGTTTATTTATTTTTGAGAGAGCCCAGGAGTGTGAGTGGGGGAGAGGCAGAGAGAGGGAGATGGAGGATCTGAAGTGGTCTCTGCTGACAGCAGAGAGCCCAATGTGGGGCTTGAACTCATGACCAGCAAGACCATGACCTGAGCCCAAGTCGGATGTTTAACCGACTGAGCCACCCAGGCACCCCCCAAAAGATTTTTTAAAACAAGAATATCTGAAGAGGCTTTTAAAAGTTGTTTCATGGTGGGGCGCCTGGGTAGCTCATTCTGTTAAGGGTCCAACTCTTGATTTTGGTTCAGGTCATGATCTTTGTATTAACCTTTTTACCAAAAGCTTTATTGAGATGAAATTCACATACCATAACATTCATCATTGTTTTTTAAATGTTTATTTATGTCTTTGGAGAGAGAGAGAGAGAGAGAGCATGAGCTGGGGAGAGGCACAGAGAGGAGAGAGAGGACCCCAAGCAGGCTCCACACTGCCAAGTGCAGAGCCTGACACAGAGCTCTACCCCACAACCCTGGGATCATGAACTGAGCCGAAATTAAGAGTTGGACACCCAACCGACTGAGCCACCCAGGCATTCCCACTGTTATCTAACTTTAAAACATGTTCCTCACCCAAAGCATTAATTTTTTTTAAGTTTATTTATTTATTGAGAGAGAAAGGGAGAGAGAGAATCCCAAGCAGGCTCCATACTGTCGGCACAGAGTCCAATGAAGGGCTTGATCCCATGGACAGTAAGACCATGACTTGAGCTGAAATCAAGAGTCTGAGGCTCAACCACTGAGTTACCCAGGTGCCCCAGCATTAATTTTTATTTAAAGAAGTATTACATTAAATATTACTGAGGGTGTAATTACATGTATACTGTCTCTACTCAGCTTTCACATGTGACACACACATCCAAAGCCATCGCACACTCCCCATCCCAGCCCCAGGGATATCAGACATTGCTTCCACTCTCCTATACTTCTTTATCTCCCTGCCTTGCCCTGCCAACACCATGCATTGCTCAAACACAACACTACCACAGATATCTCATTCTTTCTCTCACATTACAACATTAAAAGAATGGAGGGATATGTAAGGATTCCAGGGTTGCTGAGGGGAATGCTTATGTTTATGATGCCTACAAATACTTTCTTTCATGTTGAAGTACTAGCTTGGGTTTCCATGAGTGACTGTACTTTTGGGTAACACAACATTTCCCCCATGGACATGTAGTCACTTGTTTTCAACTGTTACACTGTTCCTTTTGAAAAAGGCCAAGGAAAGCATTGCAACACAGGGACACAGAAACATATAAATCAAAGATAAACTGAAAAGTTAAGAGCTTTTTATTTTTTATTGATAGGAATCACTTTCTTGTCTTTATGCCTTTCAAGATTTGAAACCAAAGCTAATTGGCACATCATTAACATGTGTATGCAACCATTATACATCCTAGGTCTCAGAAGAGCAGCATTCAAGAGCATAAGCAACTTTCAAGGTGCAAAAAAAAAAAAAAAAAACAAAGTATGTGTGGAGAGAGTACATTAGCATCCTTAAATCTGAGGGCTATAAGTAATCTAACAATTCTCACTGCAGTCCAGAAATTTTCTCTATGGCAACCACTTCTTACTAGGCCATAGGGAATCAGTCTCCTCCTGAATATTGCCAGGGTTGGGCAGCTCTTGACTTCTCAACACTACCACCCTGACCTCTGATGGCAGGAAATTTTGGGGGTGTTGAAGCCAAAATTGTTTTCCTAAGCATTAATACTATTGGTTCTAGTCCTTCCCCCAGAATAAAATAGAACACTCTATTCCATCTGTTCTAACAGTCTATGGAGAATTTATTCTTTACTTAACTGATTCAACAAATATTTATTGAACTCCACTGGCTGCCATGTAATACAGTAGCTACTGGGGAAATAATGGTGAGAGAACCAGTCACAATCTCTGTTGCAAAATTTAGTAACTGTGACTTCTCTGGGGGTAGTTGGAAATGGAATTATGAAGGAGAACTTGGACAGGTAAGAGGAACTGGTGATGTGAATTGGGAAACATATGTGATTATTCAATAAACTCAGAATCTGTTAGTCACTTCTGCTCTCTTGTTGAAATGGGAATTCGAGAGGAGGCAGAAATTGCAGGAGCCAGGATTTGGCATTAGATAAGAACAGAAGGCAAAAACCTAAATGGACACCAAGGAAATTAGATGGTGGCCCAAGATCCATGGGTGTTAATGATGTTACGTTCCAAGATAAAATACAGGATGTTCAAATAAATTTGAATTTCAGCTAAACAGCAAATACTTTTTTTAGTGTAAGCAGATGTCATGTGATATTTGGAACAACTACTAAAAATTTACCCATTGTTTATCTAAAATTCTAATTTAACTGGGCATCCTGTACTTTCATTTGCTAAATCTGGCAACTTTACATGATGCCAATAATAGGCAAGGAAGACAAGGTTCTCCAATTTGTGTAACTGGACTTTTCGATTCACTAGTAAACAGGAAGTAAATGGAGTCAAAGTGAAGAAGCCAGAGCCCCAATCTACAATGAGAAGAAAGAGGCAAAAGGAGGAGATAAGAAACAGGGCACTGATAAGTGGTGAGGAAGCTAAAGCCAGTGACCTAGGGCCCATTCCTGGCACGGAGTCTGTATCACAGATCTTACAGCTTGGTTTTGTTGCCAAACCAAAATCCATCTTAGAGCATATGCATATCTTAATTTAACATTTAGGGTAGCCAAAAATGAGATGGAAAGGAGCCAAAAACTATAGACCCCCTTAAATGTTCTGAATATCACATTTTTTGGGCTAAGTTCTAGTTCACTTTGGGGTTAACTTATAATCTGAAATTTTATTCTTTTCTAGCTATCAGTGTAGCTGACATTGTTTGCTACCTCCTGTTGACAGTAAATCTTCCTTTTAGAAAACTCCAATTGGTCTAAGAAGAAAAGAATGTTTTCTATACCCAGGGTGAGATATATAATTTGTGGGGTTCAGTGGAAAATGAAAATGCCAGGCCCCTTATTCAAAACTTGTTATGAATTTCAGGTAAAAATTAGACCAAGCATGGGGTCTGTCTAAGCGCAGATTCCTGTGCAACAGCACAAATCATATACCCATGAAGCCAACCTCATCCATACTTTAGTCATAGAGAGATAATATCTATGTACTAGAGCTAGGGCTGAGATGGAAGAAGTCTGGACTCATTTTAGAACTCAAAGGGATAAAAGGAACTGGGCAGAGACAAGGAGCACAGGAAGGACAGAGATGGGAGCCAACATGTAGCTCCCAATGTAGCTACTGCTACATTCCTCTTGAGTTGTTGTCTGGCTCACACTGACCTTCAGATAGTAAGTCTCCTTCTATTTGTTACTTGCCAAGTTTTTTTCACCACTTCCATCTGACATGGTGTTTAGACCCTCTTCTAGTTTTCTGCCCTCTCACTGTCCTTCCCCCTCCATCTATCTCACCTATTTTACCTCACCATAGATAATCATGTTTTAGGTATGATATGACAACACGCAGTACAGTATGGCAATCCCTTCTTTTGATCTGGACCCTATTTTTGATTCACAGTCTAATAATATGTTAGCCTTTTCAACAGCTGCTTCATGCTTTGGCTTCTACTAAGCTAATATTCAATTAAAACCTTTCAATCTAGGGGCGCCTTGGTGGCTCAGTTGGTTAAGCGTCCAACTTCAGTTCAGGTTCATGATCTTGCAGTTTGTGGGTTCCAGCCCTGCATTGGGCTCTGTGCTGACAGCTTGGAGCCTGGAGCCTGCTTCAGATTCTGTGTCTCCCTTTCTCTCTAACCCCTCCCCTTCTCTCAAAAATAAATAAACATTAAAAAATTAATAAACAATAACAACAACAACAACAACAACAACAAACCCTTTCAATCTAGCTCACATGAACTAATCCCACTCAGGACCTGAGTTTCTGTCAGTTCTCTTTAAATTTAACACATTGAACTTTACATCCATCTGCCTGATTTAAATTTCAGCTTATTGATTTCATACCAGCATTCCAGCCAGCCATCTATGGTCTTAGCTATCCTTCCTGGCTTTGAGTCACCTGCAGATTTGGTAATTCTGACATCTATATCTTCATACACATCCCTGTTAAAAGTGTGGAACAGGGCAGGGCCAAGGACAGACAGGATCCTCCACAAGAGACTTGCTCCTAAGTGACACAGAGACAATAATAAGCCCATTCCTCCAGGTGTGGTTCTGTCAAGTGTGGGAATGTATGAGGAATCATGAGAGGAACTTATTTGACATGCCTTGAGAAATGAATAGTCTAAAGAGTTACTTGAAATATTGTTTTAGGTAAAGTGTTAGAAACCCAAATCACTAGCAGAAAAATTTAAATGCCCAAAGAGATACTGGTAGGCATATGACAAATTAAGAAGAAATTTAGACAAAAGAAAAAGAGAAAGGGAAAAGAGGAAGGATGAGGATCAAAAGGAAAGATAGAGATCAAGGAGAGATGAAGAGAGACCTCAGTGACATCAGCTCTAAAAGTCATGTGACCTGTTTTAAGATTTATCATCTCCTGCCTTTGAATACAAAATAAAGCTAATAGCCAGTCCTTAAAGATTTTTTTTTTTGCAAATATAATAATTTAGTTTATGGACCACATGGATAAAACCAGGATTTCCTGAGGCTAATCCAACTGACTCTTTGAGGTTTGGATTCTACTTGCTACAACTGGTCATACTCCTCTATCGTACAAAAATAGAATTAACATCCTTCTGATTTGAATGAAATACTGCCAGGAAGCTTGGCTGAGAATAATTGAGGAATTATTCCCTTGACTATTCCTATTAATAACCATTCCCCTCAGCAAATAGTAAGAATAACTCTTAGAAGTTGAAGAGATGCAAAACTTCCTTTGAGTTCCGTCTTCCTGTATTTGGTACTAAGGCACTTGTAATTAAATGGTATAGAATCAGGGGTGCTTAGGTGGCTCAGGTGGCTGTCAACTCTTGATTTTTGGCTCAGGTCATGATCTCGTGGTTCATGAGTTCGAACCCTCAGTTGGGCTCTGTGACAGCACAGAACCTGCTTGGGATTCCCTCTCTCTCTCTCTCTCTCTCTCTCTCTCTCTCTCTCTCTCTGAAAATAAATAAATAAATTAAAAAAATAAATGATATAGAATCAGATTATATTCTTGTCAACTTTTTAAGGATTCTGCTAAAGAAGAGGGATATAATTAAGAGCTACTTTTATTTTTACTGAAATATCATCAGAATAAGTGACCAGACTCTCCTTTATCCACGTTCGCACAATATGCTCATTTACATTTCACTATTTACAAATTCACCATGTGCTCTCACTCTTCCATGAAAGATTGTTCATCATGTCTCTTCTGTCAGGAATCCCTTTTCCCCCCTGCCTGTTTGGTTACTTGCTGCCCATCTTTGAAGGGTAAGTTGAAGCATCATATCCCTAGAAAGATTTCTTTTAAAAAAAAAAGTTTATTTATTTTGAGAGAGAGAGAAAAGGAGAGAAAGAATCGCAAACAGGCTTTGCACTGTGAGCGCAAGAGCCTAACATAGGGCTCGAACTCACAAACCATGAGATCATAACCTGAGCTGAAATCAAGAGTCAGATGTTTAACCAACTGAACCACCCAGGAGTCCCACAATAGAAATATTTCTTGATCACTTAGTTAAGAAAAAAATATGTCCTGCCTAGGTTCCTGGCTGCAGTAACATATTCTCTTTTTTCTACCAGATAGAGTATTAAAGATAGGAAATGATTATTCATCACTAAATCAATACTAAATATTAATCAATACTTACCATAAGACCTTGAACATTGTGAGTGCTCAGTAAATGTTTGTGTGAAGAGGAGGACAAGGAAGAAGAGAGGAAGAAAGGGAAGGAGATAAGAATATATTATATACAAATGGCCAACAGACACATGAAAAGATGCTCAACATCACTCATTATTGGGGAAATGCAAATCAAAACTACAATGAAATATACCTGTCAGAATGGTTAAAATCAAAACACAGGAAATAATAAGTGTTGGAGAGGATGTGGAGAAAAAGAAACCATTGTACACTGTTGGTGGAAGTGCAAACTGGTATAGCTACTGTGGAAAACAGTATGGACATTCCTCAAAAAGTCAAAAACAGAACCCTACGATCCAGCAATCACAGTACCAGGTATGTACACAAAGAATACAAGAACACTAATTCAAAGGGATACATGCACCCCTACATTACAGCAGCATTATTTACAACAGCCAAGATAAGGAAGCAGCCCAAGTGTCCATTGATTTATGAATGGATAAAGAAGATGTGTGTGTGTGTGTGTGTGTGTGTGTGTGTGTGTGTGTGTGTGTGATGGAATATTATTCAGCCATAAAAAGGAATGAAATCTTGCCATTTGCATGGATGGAGCTTGAGACAAAGACTACTGCCATATGATTTCACTCATATGTGGAATTCAAGAAACCAAACATAAGAATAAAGGGGAAAAAAAGAAGAGCGAGACAAACCAAGAAACAGACTCTTAAATACAAAGAACAAACTGATGGTTACCAGAGGGGAGGTGAGTGGGGGGGATGGGTGAAATAGATGATGGAGATTAAAGAATACACTTATCATGATGAGCATTCAGTAATGTATAGAATCATTGAATCACTATATTGTACACTTGAAACTAAAATAACACTGTATTTTGGGGTACCTGAGTGGCTCAGTCAGTCAAGCATCCAACTCTTGGTTTCAGTTCAGGTCATGATCTCAGTTGGGCTCTCTGCTGACAGCATGAGCCTGCTTGTGATTTTCTGTCTCCCTCTCTCTCTCTCTGCCCCTCCCCTGTTCACTCTCTCACTTTCTCTCTCAAAAATAAATAAACATTTAAAAAATAAGGTAATGATACTAGAATTTTAAATTTTAATTTTTTTTTAATTTAAAAAGGAATATATTATAAAATCTTATCCTATGGAATGACTTATGGTCTAGTGCCTAAAAAGAGTAGGTGGCCTTTAAAAGACTCTTCTAGTCTTATAATTCCAATCTTTTTATTTATAAGTTTCATCCATCCAAACCCCATATAATGACCTCTGATTCAAAGAGAAGACAGATGACCATTTGGCAGAGTGGCACTGCAGATATTCAAGCACATTGATGAATGTCATCCTGTTCGTTCATGGAAATCTTCAAGTTTCTGATGAATGTTCAAGTGTACTTTGTGATGATATTTATAATCAGTGTGTTATCATCAAAAGAGTGTGTTGGTTATGGCAGTTCAAAGCAACATAAGATAATTTTTAAATATGTAATGAGGTAATTGAGAGTGACAGCAATTATCCATCAGAGAAACAAAGCTCAATTTTATCAAAGGGAATTTGGAATATGATAAACTTCTGAGGAGTAGTAGTTCAACCAAAGGCCAAAGACATGCCACCCAAAAGTTCATCAGCATTTCTCAGCCTCTGCCTGTTTCTACTCTAAATGTAGCAGATATTCTGTCAGTAAGTGGTACTCAAAGGAGGAGGTTGAAGCATCTGTAGAATAGTGTACTTTGACTTCTGGGGAAACAGTAAACTCATTTTCTTTTCCTCCCTCCTTTCGTCCCTCCATTCCTTCCTTCCTTCCTTCCTTCCTTCCTTCCTTCCTTCCTTCCTGAGAGAGAGAGCACAGGGGAGAGGGGCAGAGGGAAAGAGAGAATCTTAAGCAGATGTGGAGCCCAACACGGGGCTCAATCCCATGACCCTGGGATCATGACCTTGATGAAAATCAAGATCGGATTCTCAACTAATGGAGCAACCCAGGCACCTGCCCCCCCCCCTTTTTTAAAGCAAACCTTGTTTTATTATTATTTTTTTAAGTAGGCTCCACATGTAATGTGGGGCTTGAACTCACAACCCTGAGATCAAGAGTCAAATACTCTACCAACTGAGCCAGCCAGATGCTCCAATAAAGTCATTCTCTAACAAAAGTTCAGGGAGCCTTTCTTTTCTTTAAAAAAAATTTTTTTTAGAGCTTATTTATTTTTTTGAGAGAGACAGAGACAGTGTGAGTGGGGGAGGGGCAGAGAGAGAGAGGAGAGAGAGAGAACCCCAAGCAGGCTCTGCACCACCAGAACAGAGCCTGATGTGGTGCTTGAACCCATGAAATCATAAGATCATGACCTGAAATCATAAGATCATGAAACCAAGAGGTGTCTCTTAACCAACTGAGACACCCAGGTGGCCTGGGGAGCCTTTCTTTCTTTCTTTCTTTCTTTCTTTCTTTCTTTCTTTCTTTCTTTCTTTCTTTCTTTCTTTCTTTCTTTCTTTTTTTAAAGTTTATTTATTTATTTTGAGAGAGACAGAGACAACCATGATGATCAGAGAGACAAATAGAGAGAGACTCCCAAGAAGGCTTGCAGAGCCTTTCTTTTAATAAATAGGGCTGTACAATGACTCTAAGGGTTTCCTCAATTATACAAAAATATAAGAATTCCTAATAAAGACCCAGAGTTACACTGTTATTTTCTGCTTATAAGACTAGAGAATTTTTTTTGGATTCCACATCTGGAGATTGAGATGAAATTCAAAGTTATAACATCTGGATTTTCAGCACCAAAGACATAACTTTTTTTTACATACCTTTAAATATGTTAATATCCCCAAAACTTAAGAGGACTTTTGTAGCAAAATACTAGGAAAAGAAATACTCAGGGATAAGACCCACCCCCGTCTCATCCAAGTTAATGGATAGTTCTATGCCCTTGATGTGTCAGGGATATCTGGAAGGAAGAAAGTTGGATATCTAGGATTGATCTCTCTCCTAAAGATACATATGAGCATCTCCAAACCTCCTACTCTACATTTCTACTGGAATGGCCCATCAAACTCTGTACTTAAAAAACTAAAGTCGCAATTCCTAATTCTTGTTCCTAACAATTTTTCCCCTTTTTCTGACTTTCATATTTCTATCAATGGCACCCCTGAAGTAATGCTCAAGGTGGATATTTCCCAGGTGAGGCAAAAGCCTAGTGAACCAGGACCTGCCTGGTATAGAACCTTCTGAGATGCAAGTTGAGAGGGAGACATTAATGATAACAGAGAGTTAACTGATAAAGGCCCATGAGGATGTAGACAGGGATAAAATTCATGGCACATGTAGCTTTGGCTTTAGATTAGCTTTAGATCAGAAGATTAGTTTTAGACCAGAGGAGAGAGATGAAGGTAATTTTGCATACTGGAGATGAGGGACAGAGACTTAAAGGCAATTACTCTTTAACACTTTCTATTTTCTGTGTAAGGTATTAAATGAGGATGTCTTGTAAGAGTGACAAGGTAGGGTGGGACACAGAAGGGGTAGGGAATTTGTAGAGAATAGATAAATTAAAAATAAACATCGATGAGGAATAGGAGAGTTGATCAGTGATGTGTCATGAAAGGTCCAGCTGTTTTTCCAGGTAGGTTAGATAAAAGGTTAAGGAGACAAAAGAACAGAAAGTTTTGCCAAACAGTATTTGATCTGAAGAACTAAGAATTTCGTTTAGATAGGGGAGAGACAAATAGACTGGAAGAAAGTGGAAAATGGAAGAATCAAATACTGGAGGTCTTGTTAAGATCAAAGAGCAGGTTTAGAAAGAGCAAGGGGTGTGAGAAGTGGAACACTGAGGATAGGACACTAGAGTTATAATTCTAGAGATGGAGTAGTTTGGGGCAATTGACAAAATCCAAGATTAGTCCATGACTGGGGGGGTGGGTGTCACTGAAATTACATGGAGGTCATGGGATTGAGAAGGTCAAGAAGTTATGGGATAGATCATCCCCACAGACATTGTGGTCACCCATGGTTATTAAGGGACTGGACACGGATCATGAGCAAGAAGTAAATTTGGGGAAAGGACTAGGAATATAGTAGTTTGAGTCAAGGAAGGGAATTGTGATACAACCTAGTGGCTTGAAATTCAACAGAGGAAAATGTTCTATTTGATGTATAGGAATAATAGCTTGTAAATGACACTGGACTGTAAGAATGCTGCTCTTTCTTCTGGCTCCTGCAGTAGACAGAGTATGGAAAGGACAGCAGAGGAAGCAGTAACATTTGGGAAGAACCTGTGTCTGTTACGTCAAGGTATGTCAAGAGGAAGAAGTCAAAGGTGTAGAGGACCTTGGTTATCACAATCTGGGATGGAAGTAAGGGGAAAGTGGGAAAGATGGTCTTGGAAGTGGAAGTAGAAAATGTGGACCACTTCCCATAGGTAACTTTCCTCCACCAATCCAGTTTTTATTGATCTTTCATTCTTTGCACTTCTAAAAATTAAGGTCTTCAAGCAGAGAAACTGAAGGGCATCCCTCAGTATTCAGACTGTCTGAGTCATTGTAGAATGCTGTCTTCCAGGCATCCTCCTAGATCCTGATGATGTTACACACCTGAGTTCAGACTTTGTGAATATCCTAGCTTTCCTCAACTGGTCCAGCAAGCAAGTTGAGAATGATCAGAAGTGGGAAGTTATTTCATGCTCTGACTACCAAGAAGCCTTAGTAATTCTAACATACCCTAATACCTGCCCCCCCTTTCATTTTGTATAGCAGGGTAAACCAAAACCCAGATAACTTTGCCAACAGATTCCTTGTGTCCTTTCTAAAAACTCAGGCCTCCAGCACCAAAAGCAAGCACACTCTTAGGATTTAGGCATGAGGCCAGAGCCAGGAGCAACTTTTTTGCCTTTTCTGCCAAGAAGTTCTCTCAATCAGGTGTTCCAAGTCCTGGTGGAGCCATTTGGTAACTGACACAAGTTGCATGTACTACTCATAGCAGCAGGCTGAAGTCAAGGACATGGTCTAGAAGTTCCAGGAGATGGTTGGGTCATGGGCATCGAACCAACAATGCAAAGATGGCTGGTGATCAGGAATTCACAGCCATTCTGACCTTACTGTCCTCAGGTGTACTGTACTCACCTGGCAGAGACAGAGACTTGAGCTCTCAGATGATCAGCCAGGAGATCAATAAGCAGAAAACTGCTCTTCACATTGAAATCTTCCTTCTAGTTATAATGGTCTGTCTCAAGACAAGGTTTCTAGGACCTGTAGCTGGGTATATCTCTGAAATGGATGGTTCAAGTGCTAGGTACTGGCTCCTCTCACTTACCCAGTTCTACTGCTGTTAAATGGGCAATTCTCAGCTTTATTCTGGGATATGACAACTTTTTGTGTGGAGGGGAGATCATTGTCAGTATTATAAAGGAACACTTATAAGAACTAATTATGTATCGGACATTTTATACATATTGAATCATTTAACCAGGTTGACCCCATTTCTTTAGATAAGGAAATTGAGAAATTAACCATATCCAAGGTTACAAAGCTAGTAAGTACCAAAGTCAGTCTTCAAGATCAAACAGTCTGAATAAGGAGACCTTGCTCTTAACCAGCACATTATACTAACTTGCTTGTTTTCTACACATCAGAACAGTGTGTGATTGTTGCAGATAGTACATTTCATTAAAAGAGAACTCTCCACAGATAGAATGGGCTGCCTTGTGGAGGGGGTGAAATCCTTGAAGAATTCTTTAATTCTTGGTATCAGTAACAACACAATGGGGCTTCAAATCACAGATGGATGTTGGGAGACAGTCAACTCATCAGAGAGCACTGAGGTTGAAATTTAAGGGGACTTCCCAATGCCATTTGAGTGGACCCATTGGATGCTAACCTCTTCCATACACACACAAAATTATCAGGTCCAGCATAACTGGAGGAAACTACCACTTCAGAGGAAAAACATACATTTTTTTTTATCATTCTAATGAGACACCTGTTCAGATGAAACTGTGGTGAAAAAATGGCAAGCGTGAGATGTCAAGCCACAAATAGCCAAGTGCATACCTGTTTCATGTCTGAACTTGTGTCATTAGACAGTCAAGTTACCCCTCCACAGTGCAAAATTTTAATAGTCTTTACTGCCATGTGCACACTGGTGGTGGGGCAGAGGGGAGTGGATAGGTAGGAGAGGAAAGGAAATTATTATGTATTAGCCAGGCCCTGTGTTATGTGCTTTTTAGACAGAATCTCATTTAATCCTCATAGCAACTCCATGACATAAACATCATTATCTCCACTTTACAGATTAGGAAACTGGGAATCAGTCACATAACTATTAAGGGGTGAAACTGGAACTTCAAAGCTCCAGGGTTTTTACTGTAGCAACCTGCATACTCATGCACAGGTGGGAGGGATGGCAACTTAACGAATAAAAGGAGAAGCTGAAGCTGAAGTAAGTGCAGTAATGTTCGGTATGCCAAGGGTGATTATATCCTTGATTCACTTGGCATGAACTGCATAGGGAGAGAAGCACAGGGCTCTGCGCCTTCCAACCATATCATTCCTCGTGTCCTAGATGCAGGCTCCACGGGACTACAAACGAGGCCTTGCTGCCAAGTCACTTTTATGCTTCCAACCTCAGAAGGCCAAGCAGGGTATAACCACAGCCTAAGGGAACAATAAAGACCCAATCTTCTTATTGTATAGACCGAGAAACTGAAACCCAGAGAGAGGTAAGGACTTATTCAAGAGCAGGCATAGAGTTGGGATCAAGCCACGACTGGAAACTTGTGTTTTCCAGGCAGGTTTTTTAGATGACAGGGTTGGTCCCGGGTGACATCTCCTCAAATACTTAATGTTCAAGTCCCATTGCATCTTCCTGAGGATTCTCTAGGAATTTCCCATCCAAAGATGTCAGTGAGGATAAGGAGGATATATTCACATTCAGGGAGACAAACATCAACAGGACTAATGTGAGGACGGACTGGCTAGAAACCAGAAGCCCCACTATGAAGTCTGAATCCCAAGTTAGAAATATATTAGGATTGTCAGAAAAAATCCTGGCTCTAGGCTGTTTCAAAGCAGAGGAACTGATGTGGATGGCGATGTCCACTCTATACCTTGTTTTGTAAAGCCTGTGCCTCTTCACACAGCCGGTGTTCCCTCTCTGGTTACAACTCCTTGACCTTCTCATCAGAGAATTACAATCAGAGAAAATGGATCTACTTCCTAAAACATAGTCAGTCTACCTTTGTAGGAATGAGAAAAATGTGCCATCCTTTGCAGCACTCACCTCATGGTTTAGTGCACAGAGCACAAGCTAGATTTCTGCCCTGACTCACCTTCTCCAAGCACTCCTTTGCATAACCCAACTTGCACAACCATACTGGGCAGTGGCCCTTTCTGTTCCTCCTTCAAAGAGCCCAGATAACTCAAGGGAATCTTTCTATCCATCATACTTACAACTGCCCACAGAATCTTGCCAACCAAATCAGGTGTGGGTGTAGGAGAGGGTATTACTCAAGCATATGCAACTCTGATGGGGATTGCTCAGGTTTTTGGTTTTTGTTGTTTTTTTTTTTTTTAAGATTATTTAGTTTTTTGAGAGAGAGAGAGAGCAAGCATGGGAAAGGGCAGAAAGAGAGGGAGACAGAGGATCTGAAGCAGGCTCTGTGCTGACAGCAGAGAGCCTGACGCAGGGCTCAAACTCACGAACCGTGACCTGAGCTGAAGTCAGACCTTACCTGAATGAACCACCCAGGCGCCCCAGGGAGTTGCTGTTTTGTTTGTTCCACTTATTCCTCAGAAAAAAACCTACTTCAGTTCCTGATGTTGGGGTCTTTCAGACTTTTCCTAATTTAAAATTGACATGTGATTCTTACCACCTTCTTATTGGAGTAGTATCTGATACACATAGTTCAAAGCATGCCTGGTGAGTGAAGGAAGGAAAAAGGGAAGAAAGAAAAGAGGGAAGGAGGGAGAGAGGAGCAAGGATGGAGAATCCTCTGTGACAAAGACCATGACTATATGATGAAGAATATAGAATTCCAGGATCAGCCTTGGGCCACGCTGTATTCAGACAGCTGATGCAGGATTATTGGGCTAAATGGTATGCTATGTGGCAATGATCTTATGTCTCTCCCCCTACCCCTGGTCGGCAGGTCTGCAATTGCCAGACAATGCTGTAAGTGGATGTGTTTGGTCCCTGAGAGATAAGAATGCATCACTTAATAATACGGTTTCTGATGATGCTTTGCTTGGTTAGTGAGCACGTATTGCTTCCTGAAATCTAGGTTCCTCCTAAATGCATGGTCCACTCTCAACCACAGCATCAACTGCTGAGTGGAGAGAATTCTGATTCAGGGTTACCAGATCTAATGGTGATATTTCCAAAAACCCACTTGGGGGGCAGAATGATATGCTGAATGAGTACAGAGGAGACACTCCTTATAGCAAGTAGAAGTCATGTTAAGGGCAATGCCCAGCCCTGAAGGAAATGGGCAATAGCATTGTTGACATGCCATTCTGGAGAAATCAGGATGTTGACTCTTCACAAAGCTCTGGTGCTTGTGGAGTGAAGAAATGAGTTCCTGTTCATCTCATCATTGCCACTATCATAATCATTATCAACAATAACAACACCAATGTCAGCAAATATGTACTGGGTGCCTTTTCTGCAAAACTGTCAACAGGATCTTTGAGCTGAGGTTCTGAAAGACCTTTTCTTAAAAAACCTTGCAGAGAGAGCCTTAACTATATGTAATATTATCAAGTTATAGATTGATATTAAGATTTATAGATTGAAGCGGGTAGGATTCCCTAGACTCTTCGAATGAAAAAGAAAATTCCCTCCCCAAATTTGAAAGGTACCAAAGTGCAGACTGAGAAAAGTAAGTCTCTCTTAGATTTTAGTAGCCACGTTTTTTTTTTTTGCACCCTACAACACTCCACCAGGTGCCCCTGTCCACCCTCTGCTTTGTAGTCATCTTTATTAACAATAAATTTGTGGGGTGTCTGGGTGGCTCAGTCAGGTAAGCGTCCCACTTTGGCTCAGGTTGTGATCTCAAAGTTTATGGGTTCGAGCCCCACATCGGGCTCTGTGCTCAGAGCCTGGAGCCTGCTTTGGATTCTGTATGTCTCTCTCTCTCTCCGCCCCTCACCCACTCATGCTCTGTCTTTGACTCTCAAAATAAATAAATGTTTAAAAAAACAATAATAAATTTGTGTCTTGAAATTTTGTTTCATCTTAAGTGAGAATTTGTTGTTTTATTTTACAGTTCTCTCTCTCTCTCTCTTAACCTCTCTCCTTACCCTTTGTTGCCTGTCTGAGTTTTTACCTCCACTCAGCCCTTTGGGTCCCTAATTCAGAGCTAGGTCTCATAACAGTGGATCAGAGGTGATATTAACGATAAGACAGACTAGTCACATACCATTGGATGTCTTGGTTTATCTCCTGGTTGCAAAGCTATGATCTTGATCTCTGTCTCCTCAGGCCTGCAGTTCATTAGAAGTTATGGTCTCAGGCAGCAGTTAGCAGTGGTTAATTTTCATTCTCTTTTCAGTGTTGAAGATGGCCCACTACTGCTCAGGGTTTTGAGGTATGTGTCTGGTTCCAGTTTCCTGTCTCACAGGAGCATTTTTAACCCCTTTCACTTTATAAAAGGCAAACTTCCAGCTGCCCGCTTTCGTCCTTTTTACTGCTTTGAGTTTCTGTTCCTTTTTTGGATTTTTTGCATTTATCTGGTATTTGGGCCTAGTTATGACTTCCGGTTTTCTTTCTTTATGGTTTTATTATTGCTATGCATACAGAGCAAAGGGGATTTTCATGGAATATATCCACTCTTACCATCTTGATCTGAAAGTCTTTTGCTTCACATTTGGGTCATGACTTTTTTCTATATTTTGTAATTCTTTTCCTGGGATTTCTAATGACTTTTCTTTCTTCTTGATTTATTTGTATTTACATTTTCCTCAAGTTCTCCAAGTTGTCAAACATATTTTCTTTAATATTGGGTTCCCTTTATTTCTGTAAACTTTCATCTAAGAGCCCTTAATCTTCTAGTTTCAATCTGGAATAGCTGTTCTATAGACTTGCTAATTAGCTTCATCCAGGAACTTCCTTCCTTTGTCACTTTTTTTAAATGTTTATTTATTTATTTTTGAGAAAGAGAAAGTGCATGCATGGGGGAGGGGCAGAGAGAGCGGGGAGAGAATCCAGAGCAGGCTCCGTGTTGTCAGCACAGAGTCCAATGCAGGACTCGAACTCAGGAACCGAACTCATGAATCGTGAGATCATAACCTGAGCCAAAATCAAGAGTCAGACGCTTAACTGATTGAGCCACGCGGGTGCCCCCTCTGCTGCTTTTTTTTTTTTTAACTCTTTTTTTTTATCTTTATTTTTGAGAGACAGAGAGGGAGAGAGAGAGAGAGAGGGAGAGAGAGAGAGAGAGCGCCAGAGTGTGAGCAGGGGAGGAACAGAGAGAAAGGGAGACACAGAATCCGAAGCAGGCTACAGGCTCTGAGCTGTCAGCACACAGCCTGACATGGGGCTTGAACCTACCAACAATGAGTTCATGACATGAGCCGAAGTCCGACAGTTACTGAGTCATCCAGGCGCCCCCTCCCTTTGCTGTTTTTCTGGGGGGGTTAAGAGTGGTACACTGTTTTCTGGATTCCATATCTCATCTTGCTTGGTCTGTTCTCTAAATTTGCTGGGGCATATCTTCAAGTAAGTTCTAAGAACAGTTACTTGGAAGGTAAAATTTTAGCCTTTTTGTGTTTGAAAAAATCTGTTTTCTTCCTTTATCCTTGATTAATAGTTTTCTTAGTATTTGATTATATTTTGAAAATAATCTTTTCTCAGAACTTTAAAATTCTGGAGACATGTTCTGGAAGTTGTCCTAGGGACATTCATGATCAGGAATAGGTAAGCAGTTCCTTAGACCTCTGGAGGTCTGTCTTTACATCTGGTTAGGGTGTCATTAGTGTGAGTACATTAGAAAAGGACATGTCAGGCTATCAGAGCTCTTTGTGGGGGTGTGTCAAAGGTTTTGGATAATCTGGAGAGGTTGGCTAGATTCATTTTTAGGACAAAGATAAAACACCCAGAAATGAGCTTCTCTGGCCTGACTTTCATTTCATTCATAACTGTTCCTGGTCAGAAGAGTCCTCCTCTGAATTCTGTATTCCCACAGGCAAGCTCTGGGTAGCTAGGTAATAATCAAGCTCAGGAACAAAGCATCTGCATGCTTCCTGTACCAAACAGTGCTCAGTCACCACTGGGGCAAGATTGCTGAGATATCACAGGACAGAGGGAATGAGGAATGGAGAAGTGTTTGTACTGTTATTTCCCTTGTTTCCGAGATAAGGCACTATCTACCTGCCTGCCCAGTAGCCTACAGGACAAAAATAAAAAGCTCAACCATCTTCTATGACATGAGGTAAGCCGGTAGTCTATCTCAGTTGCTCCAAACTTACTCCCTGATATTAGCCCTCATGCTTCTAAGGCAGCCTTTAAAACCATTAACTCTTACTCCCACATGAGGTAGTTGTGGAAGCCAGTTATCTGTGCCTGTATGAATAGGATAACCCTATACCACAGAGGAAAGTAAAGCTTCCAATAGTATGGTTGTGGGGAAGTCTTGGATGATGGGAGTTTTTTATGGTTTAAAGATGTATCATGTTCTATGTTAAGAGGCAGTTTGGATAGAATTGGGGTGATGAATTGCTCATAAAACTAGAAAACGCCAAGATACCCCAAATGCTTTTGACAAAGTCCTATTTCAAAACCATCGCTGAATTATTAGGTACCAAACAGAAGTCTTGTTTATGTGGACCAATAGTCAACCTGTGAGTACTCAAACACAAATCTAATAGTTAAGCCAGTTCTTACTATATTGTATCCATAAATATCCATGTCAAGCTAGATTTTTAGAGTAGGAGGATATCCCAAAACAATAAGCAAAGTAATCTTCTAGCTCTTGAAGCTCTGTGAAGTCAGGTTTCTGGGTTCTTCCTCACTCTGTTATTTACTAGCTGTGTGATGTGGAGCAAGTAATCTGCCTTTATTAATCTTCAATTTCCTTTTCTGCAAAATGTGATTAATACTAGCACTTAATTTTACAGATGTGTGGTGAGGCTTAAATGAGATAAGCATGTAAAGTACTCAGCAAAGTGCCAGCAAAGAATAACTATGTAATACAGATTACCAGTTAGCAGTTATTAATAGCTATTACTTTAGGAAGCCCTTCCGTATCCTTATCACTAACCACTGGAAAGATGATGGTGCAGTTATCCAAAGTCCAAGTAGTCCAAAGGTATTCTCAAAGGCAACAGTGTAACATGGGACCTGGAAAGCCAAGTCTGTTTACTGTTTTAATTACCAGGTACCCCAAAGATCCAGCTTCATGCTGCCCATGTCCTGGGGTTGGTCTTGAGGTTGGCCATCAGTGAAACTGTGTGGCCATCTCCTATGGAGCCCAAGAAAGCTGGATTAATCTTGTAACAGGCAGAACTCCCTGTTCCTCACAGAAGAGCTCCAGAATTGCCACAGATTTGAGAAGCATCTTAGTTGTAGGTTTGGAAATGGCATACAGCACTGTAATGGGAATACATTTCACAGTCACACATATCCATGCATGTGTGGAAATGGAAATGACTTATGTGTAACTCAACTTACATTAGCTCTGGAATCCTTCTTTCACTGATGATGGAAAACCTAACCCTGTTATCCAAAGTAATCTCGGCACCTTCTAATTTAAACTCAATCTTTTTTTGATAAATGGTCAAGTTGGTATTTTCTCCCTTCACCTTTTTCTGTCCCTTTTTAGTAGTCATCTAAGATCAGGATGATCTGAATCCTGGGTAGTATATCATCCTAATTTTGGGGGAGAGGAATATGTTTTGCAGTCATTAGCAAACCACCCAGTGATTTCTGTTGAGAGGGGAAAATCTCTGTTTCCTGTGTGGTACCTGACTATTCCCACTATAACCATGCTAAACTGTGTGTCCCCTTGGCTTATCAGTCAGCAGGTCTTTACAAATCACTCTATACCCTCCTCCTGACCTCTCCAAGGCCACTGACTTGACTTTCAGTCATTTTTGTCTTCCTACTGGGGGCATGGGACTTTTCCCCCTTGAGTTTTAAAAATTGTGGTAAAATATACATCACACTAAAATTTCCATTTTAACCATTTTTAAGTGTACAGTTCATTGGGATTATTGTTCATATTTACATTTTTGTGCAGCTGTCACCACTACCCATCTCCACAACGTTTTCACCATCTCAACTAAAACCCAATACCTATAAAACTCTCCATTCTCCCTTCCCCCAAACCTCCGGTAACCATTATTCTACTCTCTATGAATTTGACTATTTTAAGTATGTCGTCTGCATGGAATCATATAGTATTTGTCCTTTTGCATTTGTCTTATTTCACTTAGCATGTTTGATAGGTTTAATCCTATTTTAGCATGTATCAGAATTTCATTCCTTTTTAAGGCTGAATAATATTACATTATGTGTATACAACGCATTTTACTTACCTGTGTACCTGTCAATGGATACTTGGGTTGTTTCTACGTTCTGGATATTGTGAATAATGCTGCTATGAACACGGTTATAAAAATGTATGTTTGAGTTTCTGCTTTCAATTCATTTGGGTATATAGCTAGAAGTGAAATTGCTGGATCTTATGATAATTGTGCTTACTTTTTTGTAGAACTATCATACTGTGGCATAGGGATTTTTGATGGTTCTCTCACATCATGCAGGGGTGTGCATGACTCCAGGAAGCTGCCTCAGGCCCAGCTACTTGGTAACCTCATTTAGGAATTGCTATTCCTCAGTTCAGATGCTTTCCGAGGGACGAAGCCTTCACTCCAAGGTATGCCATCTCATCATGCAACACTCTGGGGAGTCTGACGATGGTTCTCGTGCTCTGACGGTCCCCTAAACCTCATGGAATAGCTGATGTGTTTCTTCAATAACCCTCTTGGGACTCAGCCTGAAAAGTGTAAAGGATAGAAACTATACCCATAAAGACAAGTTCCTTTCATGTCCTCTCCAATTCTCTGTTTTCTGCCAAGTCCTGGAAATCTTACTGTCTTTTGGCTAGGAAAACTGCTCTTCCGGCATCCTATATTGTTCCAAAATCTGGTAATTATGGTATAAAACTTTATATTTGGATTTTGGCTCCTGGTTTTCAAAGACAGGCTTCTGAACTTAAAAATACTTTCACTTTTGGGGCGCCTGGGTGGCGCAGTCGGTTAAGCGTCCGACTTCAGCCAGGTCACGATCTCGCGGTCCGGGAGTTCGAGCCCCGCGTCGGGCTCTGGGCTGATGGCTCAGAGCCTGGAGCCTGTTTCCGATTCTGTGTCTCCCTCTCTCTCTGCCCCTCCCCCGTTCATGCTCTGTCTCTGTCCCAAAAATAAATAAACGTTGAAAAAAAAAATTAAAAAAAAAAATACTTTCACTTTCAAACAGCCCAACGATTACAATTTAAAAGTCTGCGCTTGCAAGCCTGTTTTCTCTGCTATCAATTTCCACAGGCTACTTTAGAATTCAAAGCCAAGAATTTGACTTTTTGTTCTTGGCTGTATAGGCCCATCCCTCTAAAACAGTACCTTTGGAAGCAATTGCTGCCACCCAATAGTTTGTTCAAGAAAGCTAGGAAGAGGGTAGCTTGTTCAAAAAAGTACAAGAATCAAAAGGAAAACAGCCTTCAACATCTCAAACTATTTTACAGCTGTTCTCTTGGCTGTAACACAGATCATGGATACAAAGTGTGTTACTTAGTTACTGGGGGTATGAAACCGGTCAGCCAGAGAAGAGCCTGAGATAGTTTCTCAAAACCAGAGTATAATAGAACATCAGAGAGCTCCAAAAGCTGAAAACTCAGAAAAATAGGATACTCATGCATCCTGGGATCAGGATCCTAGCTAGGCAAATACCACTGGCATTGATAGCTGGTACTGGTGACTGACTTTGACCTATTCTCTATGGGCTGGTGAGGACACACAGTATGGAAGTGAACTGCCTTACATCTTAAAGTGTTCCTGGTATCTCTCTAACATCTTAGCCTAAAGGGACTCAGCAGGACCACATACTTTTGATGCACTTATCCTTTGATTATCTAAAAGTACTTATTAGTAGGTTATTGTTTAGGAAGGAATTTTCTCAATAGATTGTGTGTGTGTGCGTGTGTGCGCACGTGTGTGTGTGTTTGAGACACACGCACACACGCACACACACAGATAGAGAGACAGGTTGATTGTAAGCACGATTTGCTCTTGCATAGCAAGAAACAACAACAAAGCCCACTTCTGAATACCACAAGCACAAACATAGGAAAGAACCATAAAATTGCTAATGGTTAACAAAGGTTGATTGTACAAGGCAATTGTGATTTGAGACTCAGAACTTATTGAATTCTAGTCTTCATCCTTGCCCTTAACTTGTTGTGGCTTTGGCTAGGTCACATTGTTTCGGTGCTCCTGTTCCTTCACTTGAAAAATGAGGTTAATTGTGAGTACCAGCCTCACTTTCAAAGTGGTTCGTGGTTGTTACTATTTGATTAGCAAGTCTTTCAGTACTAAGAATGATCAATATAAACCATCTATATTTTTTACTAGTAACTGTATGGGTGGAGATGTAAATACCACATATCAGAAGTTTCTGACAAAAAGAAATTATGTGAGGGTCACTCTCCTTCAAGTGCCAGGTCACCAGAAATAAATGTTCTCCCCATGAATGACTTTCTGGGAAAATAAAAACTTTAAATCTCAGGACCCTAAAAGGAAATGCAAATTGAGTTCATCATCTTCATAATATTAGTTTTTGTCATTCTTGTAATGTCTCCTGTGGCTTTGGGGAATCCTACCAGGGTCTTTGCTTCCCAGACTCTCCATGTTTTTAGAAAACAGGTCAAGAAACAGGAACTACTTTTCCCAAGCAGATAGAGACAAATAATCTTTTTTTTTTGCAAGTTTATTTAGAGAGAGAGAGAGAAAGTGAGGGATGGGTAGGGAAAGAGGGAGACAGAGAACCCCAAGCAGGCTCCGCACTGTCAGCTCACAGCCCAATATGGGGCTTGATCCCACAAACTGTGAGATCATGACCTGAACCCAAATCAAGAGTCGTACGCTTAACTGACTGAGACACCCAGGCACCCCAGGACACATAATCTTGTTAAAGTTAATGGGCACTCATGTGAATGAATGTTCCATATCATGTGACATCAGGATGGCTAACTACTCCCTGGCCTACAGACAATGTTCACTTTGCACCAATTTTGTCATCTGAAGGCTCCCAGGGTAACCAGCACAAGAGGGAAAGGACCATTATGTGCCAGCACACTACTAGAGCTGGTGCATACCTGATCTCATTTGTTTCAACAACAACCCTAGGACTATTTTGCATTTGAAGAAACTTAATATTACAGTTTAAGAACCTTTTTCCTACGACCACACAATTAGAAAGTGACAGAACCAGCATTCAGACTCAGACCTATAGGACTCCAAGCCCAGGTTTTTCCTGAGGTAATATATGAAAAGTATTTGTAACAGTCCCTGATTCATAGTAAGTCCCATGTAAATCCTGGCTATTCTTTAAGTCATAATTACATAATACAGGGTTTCTCAAGGGTGCCTCCTCTTTCTTCTGACAATGATTCCCATGTGCTGGCACAAGTGTGGAGACACTACTTAAAGATGACTTCATTCTGTAGGGGAAGAAAAATTTCCCCTTCTTCCTTTCTAGGTTCTTTGGGTTGTCTAATGATTAAAATGATAGAAGACATTAAAAAGAGAAAAACAAGTCTACTTTTGCATATACAGAAGCCCCAAAGATATGACATTTGAGGGCAAATCAAGCAGTTGAAGCTTATATGCTGTCCTGAGCTAAGGAATGGGATAAGGGCTTGGGGCTTCAAAGGTGAGGAGGGTAATTCACAGGATGATAAGAAGAGATGTTTGGCAATTAGATGTTTGCCCTGCCATACAGATAGGTCTTTTAGATAAAAAGTTATCTCTGGTAAAGGAACCCTCATGCACTGTCAGTGGGAATGTAAATTGGTGCAGTCACTGTGGAAAACAGTATGGAGGTTCCTCAAATAATTAAAAATAGGGACACCTGGCTGGCTCAGTCAGTGGAGCATGCAACTCTTAATCTCAAGGTCTTAATCTCAAGCCTCATATTGGGCATGGAGCCGACTTAAAATAAAAAAAAAATTAAAAATAGACATACCATACAATTCAATAATTGCACTACTGGCTATTCACTCAAAGAAAATGACAAAAAAATATATGCACCTTATGTTTATTGAAGCATTATTTAAAATAGCCAATATATGGAAGCAACCTAAGTGTCCACTGACAGATGAATGGATAAAGGAGATGTGGGATATATATGTATATGTACATACATATACGTACATATACATATGTGTATATATATGTGTGTGTATATATATATATATATATTATGGAATATTACTCAGCTATAAAGAAAGAATGAGATCTTGCTATTTGCAACAACATGAATGGACACAGAGGGTGTTATGCTGAGTGAAATAAATCAAAGACAAAAACCATTTTTCATTTTTATATGGAATCTAAAAAACAACAAATTAACAAACAAAAAAGCAGAAACAGACCCATAAATACAAAGAACAAACAGGTGCCTGGGTGGCTCAGCAGGTTTAGCCTTGGACTCTTGGTTTCAACTCAGGTCATGATCTCATGGTTTATGAGATTAAGCCCTGCCTCTGGCTCTGTGCTGACAGCATGGAGCCTGCTAGGGATTCTCTGTCTCCATCTCTCTCTGCCCCTCCCCTGCTCATGTGCACATGCATGTGCACTCTTTCTCTCTCAAAAATAAATAAATAAACATTAAAAAAAAAAAGAATTGATGGTTGCCAGGGGGAGGGGTGGGGGGAGGGGCAAAATGGGTAAAGGTGCGTGGGACATACAAGCTTCCAGTTACGGAATGAATAAGTCACAAGGATGAAAGGTATAGCATAAGGAATATGGTCAATGGTATTGTAATAGCATTGTATGATGACAGATGGTAGCTACACTCGTGAGAATAATGTATACAGTTGTTGAATCACTATGTTATACACTTAAAACTAATGTAATATTGCATATCAACAAAAAAAGAATATACTACTTCAATAAAAAATACATTAAAAAGTTATTTCTGGTAACAGCTCTCTTTTTGGATTAGGTCCCTTATCTAAAATTCTTTTGGATATTTAGGAGAAAGGTAAAAGTTTTTGAGTCTTCTGGGTCTTAACTGACTTCAGCTCAAAATAATCCATATTTTGATTATTTTGTGGCACATTCTGCTTCCCTTCAATTCCAAGATCCCATTCATATCAGGAACTTGAGAACAAGTATTTGTCCAATTTATAGGTAAATTTGTCCAATTTACAGTTTCCCACTTAAAAAGCCAGGTTCCCACTTAAAAAGTCAGTTTTTGAAAGTTGTTTGAAAGTACATCTTTTTTCCATCGTTTGCCCTCCCTCTGACCTTTATGTCTGATGTGAAGTTAATGACATTTTTTTGAAGTCCCCACAGGGCACTGGGCTGGCTGTCACAGGTTTACCTCTTCCTTTAACCTTATGAAGACATGATTATATCTTGTGACAATCATGGTGTGTGCATCTAAAACTTTCAGCATGGATATACAAATTTATGAATAAGGCAGATTTGTTCTCCCTTTGCTTGGCGGAGATATGAAAAGCCATGTGACTGCCACATAGGATAAAATCAAGAGTACTTGCACCACAAAAAAGAAATGGTAATTATGTGACATGAGAGAGGTATTAGCTAATGCTACAGTGTTAATCATATTGCAGCACATAAACGTATCGAATCAGCATGTTATACACCTTAAACATACACAATATTATGTCAATTATGCCTCAACAGGAAAAGAATCAAGAATATTTTATGAA